>NC_140924.1:14031363-14185698 GCF_045865225.1 Trachurus japonicus
TTCACTTTAAAGGACAGTGTTTTTTACTATCAACTTTTAATACTAAACATCTAACAACGTCTGTGCTTTTTGATGATTGCACTGTATTAAAGGAGAATCACGGTCATTTTCTAAGTAACGCTCTACAGCTCTAGGTCCCCGAGTGCCACCATAGGAAAACCTCTACTTCCTGGGTAGACCTTACTAGTCAACTGTCGAGCTCGGACCTGTTTCCATATCAATGAAGAAAAAAACACGAGGAGAACATGGATGTAGGAGGAAAAAAATGATTTTGGATGGGAACTAAAGCATCAATATGAATATAACTGCTTTTTTTCCCATCCAAAATCTTTTTTTTCCTCCTAAATCCATTATTTCCTTCCGTTTTTGTCTTAATTGATATGGAAACAGAGGTACGTGATAAAAACACGTTAACACTGCTCTCTCATATTAACAGAGTTATACAGACTCAGTGTTGTGTGGTAAGGAACTGGTGGATGTTGCAAAGCATTTGTAGTGATATTTTGAGCATTATATAAAGGCCAAAGTCGCAGTTAGAAGAACTGCCCCCATTACTTCGCTAACTGCAGTGTAGCGCAGCTAGCAGGAGGAGAGCTAGGTCCGGGCTGCACATTTATATTTTTCTCAGATTTTTTTCCTACGGTCGCACTCGGGGACCTAGAGCTGTAGAGTGTTACTTAGAAAATGACCAGAATTCTCCTTTAATACAGAACTGAGATCTGCTTTATAATTAAAGAGTTGTAAAACGAGCCGTCAGGACTTCCTGTAACTTTATGTCACAACAAGCCGTTCTCACCTGGACTCACCATCCAAATTTTAAAGTGTTTACATGAAATGTACTCCGTTTTTATTCTCAATGCATCACCAACATAACAGTCAGCCAAAGAAAAGGGGATCTGACCCTTTATTAAACATCAGCAGCTTCACTGACCAGTTCTCATCACTTTGATAATCAAATTTGTCACTCCTCCTCATCCTTCAAACAGATGTGTGGACCCCTCATAAATTACAAAGAAGATGCGGTCAAGTGCTCGAGAGAGGGGGACACATCTAAACGGTCAGATGTGATTATTATCTGGCCTCTTGATTTGTTCATTAATCTGAAAAAACCCTCAACACTGAATCAATGAATAGAATAATCCAAATCAGATCCAATCCAGATCCGATTTCAACTAAAAGAAGAGACACCAAATCCTGCAAGTTTTGGATTTTGATGGGTCCAGGTGACTGCTGTTGTTGTGACATCACAAAGTGACAGGAAGTCCTGACGGCTGGTTTTAAGGCTTAGTTTCTGAATACAGACTGTGTGCATTTCTCTGTGGACTGAGGCTTTGATACTTTCACAGTATTAATATAGAACCTAGAGCTGCTTTATAATCACACTACACATGGACATCTACCTTTATGCTGTATGGAGCTTTAACACAAACATCTACCTTTATGCTGTATGGAGCTTTAATACAAACATCTACCTTTATTTTGAAGGAGCTTTAACACAAACATCTACCTTTATACTGTATGGAGCTTTAATACAAACATCTACCTTTATACTGTACCAACACCTTTAATAATAAGCCTTTAGGATGAAAGTGAAGTAATGTGAAGTAAATTTTAATCTCTAAAACCAAACCCGAGGCTCCAACAAACCAAATCGACCAAATATAATTGAGCCGGTACAAAACCAGTCAGTTCTGGTCGGGTGAAGAAAACAACTTAACACAGTGTTATGGTTAATGATGCGTTCACAGAGTGAGACTCAACATCAGTAACATCAGCAGCAGCAGCAGCAGTGTTGTACTCTCTCTCTCCCTGGAGAACAAAGACATTTATCTGGCGGCGGCGGTGATGGTAGAAAGTAAATAACACTTGGATTTCATCGTCGTCGGCAACATGTTTCCATAAATAAAAATGGATAAATACACCGTCCTGTGATCCCCTCAGACGATCAATCCAACAACAACCCAGACATACCGATACATAAACCCACAGTCCAATAATTCAAACAATGTCCCGGTTCTCAATAACTCAAATATTCCAGTAACTCTAAACCCCTTCACTCATTCATTTACAATTTTTAAACAAAACAAAAAAAAGTTTTCTTTTTTTTTTTCCTCCTGTGGACTGTTTTCATGCCGTCGTGCCCTGAACTCGTTCACCCTCAGGCTGGAGGACCAGATTAGCATCAGTGTGTCAGTTTGGGGAAAGAAAAAAAAAAGAAAAAGAAAAGACTGACACAAAATGCGCTTCTTGTTATGTAAAAACCTTAAAAAATTTGCAAAGTGAGTGAGTGAGTGAGTGTGTGTGTGCTGCTTCTGCTGCCTGAGAAAACAAATTGGGGGGAGAGAAGCGAGCGGCAAAGAAGACGAGGAAAAAGAAACATGAGAGAAAAAGAAGAGCAGTGCGGACAAAAGGCAGAGGGACTTCAATGGATGTCACCTCCTGCCAACAAACAACACACAGCTGGTCTGTTGGTTTATGGGACAGCTTCTTCAGAGTGGCATAAATCTTAGCACCACTCCTTTTTAGGGCTTTTGTCTTGCTTCACTCAAAAACCACCAAAGCAGGCCTCTTCAAAGACAATAAATAGTCTTTAGCTGCAGTTTACTGCCATCAATCTGGGCCTCCTCTCCTCTCTCTCTCTCCGTCTCTCTGTCCTGGCACAGTTTGGGACGGACCCCGAAAAGAAAACGCCAGCGAAACGAAGACTGAGCCCGACCGACAAGAGGCTATTTGGTTTTTCTCTTGTCCGATTCAGCGGGGGCTGTCCAAACAAAACTGTTTTAATGTGAATTAAGCAGCTTTTCAGTTTGACACTTTGATTCAAACAAAGCCATTTACACTGAAATGTTGGAGCTCGCGACACAAACGCACTTTAAACTTCTGACCCCCCCGGCGACGCACTGTTGACGGTTTTAAGCTGCAAAGTGTTTTTTGATATAAATCGAGTGTTGTTGTTGGAGTGATTCATGTTTTTCTGCCTTTTTTTTCTCCAAGAGTCTTTGAGGTGTTTTTTTTAACGGGATAGTTCACCCAAAATTCAAATTTCACTCATTATCTACTCACCCTCATGTCGACTAAGGGCTGGGAGAAGTTTCAGAGTCCTCCATTCCTTCTCTGAGTTACAGGGGGGTCCGCGCAGCAGTATTTGTCCATATAATGGTTGTGAATGGATACCACTTTTCTTCATCCAAAAAGACACACCAAAACACATCCAAATACCTCCATACTGCTCGTCTGTCATGTCCCTCTTGTATTGAAGCCCCAACATGAGAAATTGTTCCAAAAAAAAATTAAATAAGTCTAAATTTTAAGCTTGTTTGTAGCGGAAGCTCCCAGTGTCTCAGTTCACTGCTCTTCCGTGATTTGCACTGACCGGCGGAACAATTTCTCATGTCGGGGCTTCAATACAAGAGGGACATTACAGACGAGCAGTATGGAGGTATTTGGATGTTTTTTAGTGTGTCTTTTTGAACGAAGAAAAGTGGTATCCATTCACAACCATCACATGGACCCCCCCGTAACTCACAGAAGGCACGGAGGACTCTGAAACTTCTCCCAGCTCTTAGTCGACATGAGGTGAGTAGATAATGAGTGAAATTTGAATTTTGGGTGAACTATCCCTTTAAATAAAGCAGAGTCACTAATGAGCTGATGTGAGAGCAGTACTATTACAGAGACTAGTGAGGGTTGCAAAGCTGTGCAGGAAACACTGAGTCGGCACTGATGTCTGCAAAACGATGATGTCTACAAAAGCACCGACAGAGGATCAATGACCTCACACACACTGAAGTCCACTTGCAGTTTGCACATGATTGAAAAGGAAATCATTACTATTCAGTTTTTTTTTTCTTTTCATGACGAATGACAAAGTCACTTAGCCTGCAAAAATACCAATTATTATTTAAAAAAAACCACACTGGTTCTTGTAATGTCACAGTTATTTCAGGAACAACTGGACAAAGTTTTGAAACATTTTACAGTATATTTATTTCCCTTACTGTTGTAGAGACTCAGACTGAAAACAGGTGTAAATAAATTAAAGTTTTTGCAGCTTTATAACCAATTTTCAGCCATTTATCCATCTAAACTCCAGGGCTCTGTGGTGAAACGTGTACAGGTGACGGCCGCTCTCACTCCCGTGTGGTAAGAAAACAAGCTTTCTATGCAAACGCGCCGCTGCAGCAGCAGCAGCAGCAGCAGCCTGCTTTCCCTTCATGTCATCACCTACTCCACATTTCCTCCTCTGTGCTGTTTCTGGCCCCGGCGCTCGGAGGAAAACACTGAGATCAAACAAGTGGTCACATGAGAAATGAGAGCGGCACTTTGTGTCGGTCCGGCTCTCGGCCACCGGGGTTGCTCCGCTGCCTGAGGAGAATCAAACACCTGGCATTTGTCACCCCACATCCCCCCTCTTTCTTTCTTTTCTTTTTTTTTTTTTTACAGTCGAGCCGACCCCCTGGTCCCTGTGTGGGAAAACTTAAAAAAAAAAAGGCATTTACATACAGCGCAGACAAAAACACAAGTTCTGCTAGTGCTAAGTAATAACTCCCCTGCCTAAACATGCTGCCCCTGCAGAAAGATACACAAAGACTCACACTTTATACAAGCACAGAGAATAGAAATGAAAACACTGTTGCAAAAAAAAAAAAAAAAAAGTGCCGGGAGCATGGGGATTTAGACCTTTCTTTGACAAACGCACGGCCTTTTTCTTCTTTCAACAGCTAAAAGGATTAAAGGGGAACTCTGTGCTATTCACTGCCACGTCTCCCCTTTCTCCTCAGGTGTTGTAAAACCATAAATCTTTCTTGTCTACTACTTGGCTTTTAAAGCAACCCCTCTTTATGGGGAGGTTCTCCACCAAATGTGCGTGGACCAGGCAACCCAGTTAAATGTCAGGCTATTCATGAAAAAGCACCAAGTTTTTTTGTTTTTTTTTAATTCTTCTCCTCAGCTGGAGGTGGGAGGAAGTTGTTGGAGTCAGAACTTCTGATCAATATTTTTCCCTCCCGATACAGAAATATTTATAAAATGTACAACAACAATCACTTGTTATTTGCCGATAATAAAAGCAACAAAGCTGCATCTTGCTCCTGGAGCCATCATCATCGGTTGCACCCACTTCCTGTTTGGCCACCCAGACACATTGCAACCGAGCTCCCACAAGGTTTATTGGTGCCCACCCCTTCTTGCAATTTCCTTGCCCCACCACCTCCCCAACCTCCCCCACTCCACCCCCCTTGGAGTCCACCAGACCACCATTAAAGAAGATTCTCTCCCTGCAGGTCATTCGATTTTACAGCCCTTCAACACCCGGGGAAGAACTGACCACCAACAAACGCTCCACCCCTCAAAGTCCTGGAAAAAACCAGAGACCTTTCCCTCCACTGATCCCCCCTTCAACCTTTTCCACAGTAAAAGTGGCCTGAAAGTGTCAATCACCAAGTCCAACATGGCGGACTTTCTTAAACCTCGTCAATAATAAAAAAAAAGACATGGGTTTTCTTCAATCGTCAATCAAAGAATTGGGTCCGATAGGCTTTAGACAGACCAACGGATCTCATTCTCTTGGCTTTAATGATAAACAAAGGTCAAAGAAGTAAAAGAAAAGATGTTCTACTTACATCTGATTTGTTGGACTGGTCCTCCATATCAGAGTCATTGGGATCCACCAGTTCCTGGAAGGGCGGAAGCTTCGGCGCCTTCCTGCGCTCGGCCTCGTCCCCGGCGTCCGGTCGTAATTTACTTGTTCGCATTTGCGGTCTATCCTTCAACAGTTTGTTATCTGGATGCTGAGCGTCCGGGCCCGACAGCTGCTTCCCCGACAAATCCGCAAATCCCTTTTTACGTTTTTTGGCCACGTGATCGTCTCCGTCGACGGGCGCGGACAGGCGCTTGTTCAGCCCCGGCCCGTGGGTGATCCCTTCAGTCCGATGCTCCTTGGACAAAGACTTGGGTTCCTTGAAGCCCATTTTGGGGTTGATATCTCTAAGTGGCTGGTTCTCTTTGGGTTTCCTGGAAGGTTCTTTGGGGGCTTTGCTGGGTTCCCAGCCAGAGTCTCTGAAGGCACTTTTGGGCTCTTTCAAGTCTTTTGGGGGCTTGTCTTTATGGTCCTTGGAAGGTTTGTGGAGTTTAGAGAAGCTGCTGCTGTTGGTGCTGGTGGTCGTGGCGGTGGTGAGGAGGGTAGTCCCACTTCCTTTGGAGCCATCCTGCGGATTAAAACCGAACAAATGAATGAAAACCTGCACAACGTAGGAACTCGACAATAACTTTCCTGGTTCCTGACACAATAAAAGGTCTAACTTGGGTTCAACTCTCAAACCAACACCTAAGACGTCTAAGCTCAGCTCAGCAGGGTTACTGCACAAGGAACTTTAGGTCAATGGGCAAACATAATGGAGTAAGGACATAATTAGCCACTGAGAACCGCAGTTGTCTGAGGGCGCTGCAAGCCTTTAATTCTTTTGACAAATACCAATATAGTATATAAAAGTGAAGTGCCACTGGAAATAAGACATCTCAAGCAGCGTTCAAATCCTACAGTAAATGCCTCCTGTGATTGGGCTACATGTGCAACTTTTTAAAAGAATTGTCCCAAACGACAAAGTGAGCAAAAAAAAGTGGCAGCTAGGTCAAAGGAAGATTAATCCTCTGCCTTTTACACAAGAGAAAACATGCATGCCACCCTGCAGTTTGGCATTACCATCTGTGAAAAGAGGGTCCATTCTTAAAAGGGAGTTCAAAAGGGTCTTCTTAGCCCTCATCTATGGGCTTAAACAGCAAACTCTGGGCTTCTTTTGAGCAACGCCGTTCAGTGGGGTGAAGGGGGCCTTTTCAACAGCCACACATGTGCAACCTTAAAAAAAAGTGGAGCGAAGGGCAACGTGGAGAGGAGGAGGAAATGCATTCGTTCAAACAACAGGGGCCATTTGTCCCCGGGTCTCACCTCAAGCCCCCTTGTCAATATTTCATCAATGCAGTAAACCCATTAAAGCAGTCTAGACGACGGTGGGTGTGTTACAACTCTGCCCAACCACCACTAAAACCTTTCATTTTGTCTATCTGCCGGTGACCCCGGGACCCCGGGATATAAAGCTGCCGGCTCGTTCTAACCTCCAGCGTGCTCCTCCACCGCAGTAAAGCCATTTCCCTCCCTGGGCAGCCCCACATAAAACTGTCTCGGTGCTGCGGGGTGGACACGCAGAGTTCTCTGCAGCCGTCAACATTGAGGAGACGAACTAAAATGGCACTTTTCAACAAATCTTTCAGCGCCGTGACACTGGCAGGTTAGCAGGTGACGCAGGCCGATGTAAATCTCTGCAGGGGCCTTCAACTGTAACTGTTAGGACTGTAAAAATTAGGGCTGCCCCCGACCAAAGATTTTCTTGTCGACTAATCGAAAAAAGAAAAAAAAAAAGTAGGGACCTGCCGTGCTGTGTAACCACAACAACAACAAAAAATGACAGCGAGTGAGTGTCACGACTGGCCCTTCAAATTAAAAGCCCTATAGCCTTTTATATACAGTTCAGTCATATTGATTTTGACTTAATTTTGACAAGACACAGCTCCAAATGTTTTTTTTTTTCTCCTGCGACCAATCGACCAATGAAATCTTGGTCGGCTAATGATTTTTTGGTCGACCAGTGCTTGGTCGACTATTTGGGGGCAGCCCTAGTAAAAATCCACCAATTATGTGCCTTGGAATCGATTTAAATTAATCGCATATGTAAATACACACCCTCTATTTTACGCTTTAAGCTTGACAAGCCTACTGCATTCATGTGGTGTTTCCTTTCTTTGCAGTATGTCGACCATGTAAACTGTGCGAGCCTTATTTCCCAGGCCTTAGGATCACCTGCTGACTCCTCGTCTGAACACGTCACGTCAGATGTTTGGGGGCTATTGTGGCGCAGGAGGATCTCAATGATCTGTTCCCTTTGCAGAGGGATGGGGGGGGGTGGGGATCAATAAGTTGTTTCATTGTCACCAAGGGGCCGAGAGCGAGAGCTAAAGCGCTTACAGACCGGACCCCCGGTGGATGACAGAATTACCCACATCCTGTAGCGTCTGCAGTGTCGAATGACATCATAGATTAAGATTAATCTGTTTTTGTGATGTGTTGTTTTTCTTAATTAATTTAAATTAAGGTATTTTGCCAACTTTAATAATTATAATACGGTTGTAGCAATAGAACTAAAAGCACAATCAGCTTTCTACATTATCTTACTAACATCTATTATGTAATTATCTATATCTATGTCTCTTAATCAACCAATTCTTACGTCAATATTATGTATATTACATATATTGCACAGCAAAACAGTATCAAATATCAGTTTACCTACATTACTATATTATCATAGCAGTCATATTAATATAATGACAGAGAACATTATTATTACTATAAACAGCAAAGTTCAGTATGAGGTGTTTTAATGTGTATAATACAGCTTTTTATAGCTTTTCTCAGTCTTATTTCATTTTATGCATTTCATATATATCTATATTACATGCTACTGTAACGTGATGTATTGTAAACTTGTTTTTCCAGGTGTAGCTGTGTAATAATGTGACTTTGATAAATGGATAAACCTGCAGTATTGAACAAACTGTTTGTCAAATAGCTCTGATTTATAGAGACACATAAAAGATATATAAAGTCATAAAAATCAAATGTTTCCAGAGCGATAATTTCTAACATGTGATGGAAAGAGAGAGAGGAAAGGAAAGAAAGAGAGAGAGAGAGAGAGAGAGAAAGGGAGGGAGGGGTGTATGACACAGAATGTATGTGACCTCCTGCTCCAGCGGTAATTCATCACACACACTGTGTTTAGACTGGAAACCGTTTCCATGTGAAACGGGCCTCTCCTGACCCGGCTCTTAAACGACACCATTTAAAGGGACTAAAAATAACACTGGATGGAAACAACACGCCGCGTTATTGACACGTATGATTTAGCGCTCGAGATAATAACAACGTCTTCAATCGACACTTAACTAATCCTCTTGGCCTCATCATCACCACCATCACCATCATCATCATCCTTTCCCCTCTTTGGTGTTTTCTGAGTGAGGGAAAATGTATCGTCCAAATTTGGGACTTTAGGAAAAACACATTAAGAGATGAAGTCCGTCCTCTCACCTACAGGTCGTCAGAGATTCGCAGCACATCGGCCGAGTCAGTGGAGTAACCGCTTACGACCGAGCAGCAGCCAAGATATAGTTTAGTTTGCTTAAGACAGAAGTTGGATGCCTTTGAAATCCCAGAGTTTAAATATGCTGGACGTCTTTGAACCTGCCAAATATGTGGAGGGGGATTAGGGCCCGGAGACTCTGGAGGATCAGAGTGGGGCGGGGTGGGGCCGGAGAGCGGAGGAGGAGGAGGAGGAGGAGGAAGAAGAGGAGGAGGAGGAAGGAGAGGAGGAGGGGGAGGAAGGAGAGGAGGAGGAGGAGGAGGAGGAGGAGGAAGAAGAGGGGGAGGAGGACGAGGAAGAAGAGGAGGAAGAAGAAGAGGAAGGAGGAGGAAGAAGAGGAAGAAGGAAGAAGAGGAAGGAAGAAGAAGAAGAAGAGGGGGAGGGGGAGGAAGAGGAAGGAAGAAGAAGAGGAAGAAGAGGAAGAGGAGGAGGAAGAGGAAGAAGAAGAGGAAGGAGGAAGAAGAAGAGGAAAAGGAGGAAGAGGAGGAAGGAGGAAGAAGAAGGAGGGGGGGAAGAAGAGAAAGAGGAGGATGAAGGAAGAAGAAGAAGAGGAGGAAGAAGAGGAGGAAGAAGAAGAGAAAGGAGGAAGAAGAAGAGGAAGAGGAAGAAGGAAGAAGAGGAGGAAGAGGAGGAGAAAGAGGAAGAGGAGGAGGGGGAGGAAGAGGAAGGAAGAAGAGGAGGAGGAAGAGGAAGAGGAAGGAAGAAGAAGAAGAGGATGAGGAAAATGAAGAGGAAGAGGAAGAAGAAGAGGAAGAAGAGGAGGAGAAGGAAGAAGAAGAAGAGGAGGAGGAAGAAGAAGAGGAAGAAGGAAGAAGAGGAGGAGGAAGGAAGAAGAGGAAGAAGGAAGAAGAAGAGGAAGGAGGAAGAAGAAAAGGAAGAGGAGGAAGAAGAGGAGGAGAAAGAGGAAGAAGAGGAGGAAGGAGGAAGAAGAAGAGGAAGAGGAGGAGGGGGAGGAAGAGGAAGGAAGAAGAAGAAGAGGAAGAAGGAAGAAGAAGATGAGGAAGAAGAAGAGGAAGAGGAGGAAGAGCAGGGGGAAGAGGAAGAAGAGGAAGAGGAGGAGGAGGAGGAAGAAGAGGAGGAGGGGGAGGAAGAGGAAGGCATCCAACTCTGTCTTAAGAGGAAGAGGAAGAAGAGGAAGAACAGGAAGGAGGTTGTTTATCTCCATGACGGAGCTGGAGGCGACTCTGACCTTTGACCCGAGGAAGCTCTTGCTCTTCTTGGGGTCGGAGAATGCGGGCGTGAGCGAGCTGTTGGGCAGCGTGGGCAGCTTCAGGTGCTGGCCGAACAGGGAGGTGGAGCCTTCCTGCATCACCATCACCTGCCAGAGGAGCAACGGGAAACAAGACGTGACCGGAGGAAAACCCAAAACTTCTCACTGATCAAGAAGAACTGACAGAATATGTGGGAAGTAGCAGGTATCAAACCTCTGTGTAGCTATTTACTATGGATAATAATCTGATTTAAAAAAAACTAGCATTCCTAGTTAGCTACTGACATATTTAGAGGTGGTAATGAAAACCAGCTCATGTTATAAACTGACACTGAACTCATTTTTGGTAACCCTTCAATTTACAGGCCGTTAATTACGTGATAAAGTCAAGAAATAACAGTCAATTTCATATTAATATCATGTTTTTCATAAAGGCAAAAGATTAAACATGCTTTTCATGCTTTGAATTCTTTGGGAAAGACCAGAATTTTTCTCCACCAAGTCCTTGAAATTGACCGATATTTCTGGGCTATTTCTGTGCAATCAATCGTGCTATTTCTTGACATTACTATAAAATAGGCCGTTACTTCTAGGCTATTTCTAGACGCAATTATTTGTTATTTTTTGGCCATTTCCTGACATTATCCTGTAATGAATGGCCTGTAAATTAAAGGGTTACCTAATGTTTTGTTTTTTTGTTTTTTACATCTACAGCATAAATACATACATCGTCTGCATATTAAACAATCATGGTCTCATGTCAATTAATGTCTATCACAGTGTTAGCCTAGCTTAGCATTTAGACTGGACTTCCTGGACTTGACTTTCTTATATATTTCTTTATTGATTGATTAAATGACACCAAGCCCCACACGTGCTGTTTGAATCACAACCACAAAATGTCATTTTAGACTCATTGTTTGGCAGATTAATTAATTAGCTTGCGTCTTTTAGTTTTTCCCCAAAAAAGCTTTTTCCTAGGCTAATCACATACTGACTTGGAGTGTAATTAAAAAAACATATTTTCCAATTTCTTTTTAAAACATATAAGCAGTTAAAGTTAATTAATTGGATCAACTCATTACCTCGTCAACAAATCTTGTCACAACCTCCTACTCCTGAGCTATAGCATTTTTTTTTTTGCAGTGCGTTATGATGGAGTTGACCTTTAACATTTGGACATGTGTGGTAAATTGTGTCATAATTAGCCCTGTTTTAAAGAAGTGCTCCAGTACGAACTAAGGGATGTTAATGAGGCGGTGAAGTCGTGTCATCTCCAGTGTGAGAAGAAATTAACATCAACACTCAGCTGCAGTAATTACTGGGCCAGAATAAGCAAAGAGATGAGACACGACAGTAAAGATAAAGATTTAAAAAAGAAAAACCACTGAATCAACATGTGAGAAATCTTACTTTTGAGTCTTCTGAACTTCGTTTGTGAGGATCCCGCTGCTGCAAAAGGAAACAACCCAAGACAAAGATATTTAATCATCTGCAAGGTGATACACGATATAAAACAAAAACAGTAACCTATCCAGTGTGATCTACCAGAGAGACAACAGCAGACAATGCAGAGAGTCAGTGTGTGTGTGTGTGTGTGAGTGTGTGTGAGATATGGTGTGTATCAGCACTCGAGCCCCTCTGACGGCTGACGGAGGAGGGTGCAGGGCAAAGTAAATAGAGAGCACTTAGCCGCAGTCATAAAAGCCACAGACTTACAGACAGACGGAGGCTCTCTGGCCACCGACCAACTGACTGAACCCGACACTGAGGACACGGACCGAGGGAGGGTGTGTGTGATCAAAGTTTATCATCCTGTCCTGTAACTGTAAGTGGACTTTTACGAGTTTTTTTTAAAGAGCCGCGCTTCGGTTACATCCCCTCTACTGTAACAGAGACGCATCTTCTTCTCACCGAGTTACAATGTTTTTGTTACGTAAACACCAAACCAACTGTGAGAATCTCCTGCAGTAGGACGGGGATTGATGAGATTTTATTGATACCAACGCCACTGTCAATTCTGGATCGATAGTGCCGTGAACTTTTCCACATTTTGTCACGTTACAACCACACATTTAAAGGGATAGTTCAACATTTTGGCAAACTGGCCCATTGCCATAATCCCTATAGTCATAGCAGTAGGTTCGTTACCTTTAATTGTCGGTGCAAGCTATTTTTAGAACGGCAGAGCAGAGCTGTGAGCTGCTCAGAGCTACGCTACGGAGGTTAATGGGATTTCTTTGTTTCCCCTCATCAAACTCATCAAATACACAATCCAACAACTCCAAAACACTCTGGTGGACAAGTTGTGACCTGCACATTCACCACGCTATGAGATAATAACACAACGTTACCAGACAGAGTTGTTTTAGAGGGAAATGCAGAGACTGCTGCTGAAAAACTGTCCCTGAAGGCGACGCGCATCAGCGGTTTTGCATGAATTTACCTCTACAACAACTCTGTCTGGTAACGTTGTGTTATTATCTCATAGCGTGGTGAATGTGCAGGTCACAACTTGTTCACCAGAGCGTTTTGGAGTTGTTGGATTGTGTATTTGATGAGTTTGATGATGAAACCAAGAAATCCCATGAGCCTCCGTAGCGTAGCTCTGAGCAGCTCGTGGCTCTGCTCCGCCGTTCTACAAACAGCTTGCACCGACAATTAAAGGTAACAAACCTACTGCTATGACTATAGGGATTATGGCAATGGGCCAATTTGCCAAAATGTTTAACTATCCCTTTAAATGTTTTTTTATTGGTATTTTAGGTGATGGGCCAACACAAAGTAGCACATAATTGTAAAGTGGAAGGAAAATGATAGACGGTGTTGGTCTATCACATAAAATCCCAATAAAATACATTTAAGCTTGTGGAAAATGTGGAAAAGTTAAAGGGGTATGATACTGGCGCTTAAAGTTTTTAGTTTTTCCCACAGTAGTAAATGTCTGTGTTGCATTAGGAGATGTCAAAAGCCTCAGTCCTCCTCCCCCGTCCACCTTCCTCCCCCTCCCCCTCCTCCTCCTCCCCCCGTTGCACTCCTAGAGTCTCCTACCCCTCCGGCTTTCAGTAGCTTCCTGCGAAACTCCTCCGTGGGGTTGTTGAAGGTCAGCTTCTCGCAGCGGAGATGATTGACAGGTGGGTGGCCGTCCAGGTGGAGGAACAGGTCGTAGTCGAAGCGAACTTTCTTCGGTTCTTCCTGAGGAGAAGTGGGCGATCCCAGAAAAAAATAAAAGAGAGAGAGAGAGAGAGAGAGAGAGAGAGAGAGAGAGAGAGAGAGAGAGAGAGAGAGAGAGAGAGAGAAGGAACGGTCAGATTCAGAGTGAAGAGTTTTGGTTTTTAAGCTGCAGTGAGGATCTTTTTAGATTAAGGGCGTATTCACACCAGGAAAGTCTGAGTCAATTTTTGTCAATTTCACATTGCTTTTCTTTTTTTTTTTTCCTCTTTTACAAGTCGACCAACTTTGTAAATAAAAGCATGTGTCTCTCACAGTCGCTCAATCATTGGATAAAAATTATTGGCAGGACATTGGTCATGCACGCGTTTCTTGCTGCCTTTTAATTTGGTATTTCACTTGCACAACCTCCTGATCGTACATCGGCAAGGACAAAGATGTGCAAGATGTGCGTCCTCTCCAGCATTTGATAAAACCTCTGACCAAAACTCTAGCACATTTTTGGCCGGCACATTGCTAACGAGTGATGATTTGGGCATTTTCTGATAGCTCAAACGTATTTTCTGATTCAACAGGCTTCCGTTGAGTCCAAAAAAGCTGTTAGGAATTTGTATTTAGTTTGGAAAAGGTTCGGATCGCATTCCCACCACAAACGAATCGTACCAGGGTTTGTTCAGGACTCTGGTGCGGAACAAACAAGTGAACAGAGGCCACCTCTTCAGCTGGGACTCGGTTCTCTGGTTTGTATTCGCACCAAGGAAAAAGTCTGTTTCAAGTGAACTAAATAGAGGTTTAAACTATAAGTACGATCAGGACGACTTTGTATCGGCGGATCAATTGTCTATCAAACTATCGTCTCTAAAAATCAACTCTTGTTGAAGGGAACTGTCGAAGCTCCAGTAAAAGTTTTACATTTCAGAATAAACTCGACGGTGGACTGTCGGCACCAGCTGCGTCTCCTGCTGTGAGGAGGAGACGTTCAGCCTGACATCTGCAGACAGCTGCTGACCGGCCTGAGCTCGCAGGTAGTCGAACCTTAACACTCTGATCAGTCGCCTCCTGCTGCTCCAAAGACAAACGTGTCGTCGGATTTCAGATTCCTCGGAGCCAGGTGATCAACTCCTGACGGACGGAGGCACCTGAACGCACCACGCTCCTCAAAGAGGACGACTCCCGACAGGTTACGTAGCCATGAGACATGTAAACTACATTTTAAACACTGATAAACAGCTGCAATATGTAAAATTCACTGAGTCAATTCTTTTTTTTTTATCATCAAAATTATGGCGAATTTTAAGTGCTTTAATTTTTGGTATAGTAAAAAATTAGTTGACAAATCTCGTGTTGTCTTATTGCTCATCCTCAGTAGGTCACACTCACACCTTTTGAACAAACACTGTTTTCAAACAGGAACTGTTCACACAATGACAACCATGAGAAATACAGTTAGTTTTTATTCTACCTCACTGAGCAAGAACAACAGGAACAATCTGCAGTCTGAAACATCCAGTACAAATCCAGCTGTGTTTCCCACAGAGGGGCAGATACGACAATTTACAGACTACATTAAACACCTCACATGCATCCACACGCAATTTATTTATCTATTTATTTCATTTTTTATTGTGCAAAGCTCTCATTTCACCACTTTGCCTCCCATATATTGACCTTTGGTTTGTAAATAATACAACTTTGAACTGGTGAAATATAAAACACAGTAATACGACTATAATATAGAACAATTTACTGCTTATTTAATAAACTACGGTGGCCCAGAGAGACAGTGAGTGTGTCCCACTCCAGCACGTTCTGTCAAACTGATGAAGACGGTTTCTGCATGTGTTTGTTTGCATTTTGTCTGTCTGCATGTGTCAGAGTGCTTTGACCCCTCAGGGCCTCCGTACTTCTCCTCACATGCAGCAAATCCGACAAAAATTAGTTGAAAGGCGTGAAATAAGTGATTTTATTTTGAAAAACAAACCAACAAACATGAAACTGTAAATGTAAATTGCTAAATAGAGCAGTTACAATGAATGACAGTACTCTACATCAAAGATTTAACATTTTAACATTGCCTTCAGTCTAAAAATGAACAACTACAGAAATATAGAGAAAAGTTGTGATGGTTTTGATGAGTAAAGTTTTAAAACCATAATCTGGGGTAGAGGCGTGCACACGTCTGAGTCTATAACCCAAAAAGCTAAAGCCTTCTCACTGAGAAGCCTTGTTAGCATAAAACCTTCAGACAACCAAAAACAAACCTGGCAGAAGAAGAAAAAGAAGAAGTAGAAGCAGGCAGAGATTTAAATGAGAGCAGGAGAAGAGAGAGGGAGGGGTAAGGGGGGGTCTGGTTTAATGTGTCTGAGAGGAAAGTGGAGCATGTACCTTGTTTTTGAAGTAAACTTCAATGGGCAAGATGAAGCCTGCGTATCCAGACTCCTCCACTTTGTACGGTGGATCCTTGCACACTGAAAGGAAACAGAGAGAAGAGAGAGAGGTCGTTGACCTTTAACACCAGGCGACAAAACCAAACAAAGACTTCATTTTGTGCCATAAAATGCAAAAAATTGAAAACTGAAACCGCTGCATTTCAAACACAAACATCACCTCAGCATTACAACTTATTATCATAAACACAGAAACGTGGTTTAAATGAGAAGCAGTCGGGTCTTTAACGCTCATAAATCCTCCTCCACCTCCTCCTCCTCCCAGCTGATGACGACGAGCATGATGAACGCTTCCTCCCGTCGCCCTCGTGGGCTTTTCAGAGACAAACAAGCTCCGCGCTCAGGTGTTCCTCCCTGGAGGAGTGTTTCTGTCAGCAGCCCCGTCCCCCGTGGCCGCGTCTCACACACAAAAAAAGCACCAATTAAGTCCACGGAGGTCGAGTACTAGAGACCCGATGGGGGTGTGTTTACAGCAGCAACAGATGAAACCTCCGTGTTACTCTAGTTAAAAATAAAACACTGCAGTCATCAGTAATTACAATGAATGTGTCTGTGGTGCATTATTCTCATGATGGGCTGCATGAATGGACGATAATTATGATGATTTAAGTGAAAATTATTCATGTGTTTCTGTCAAGTTTCTTCCAGTCAGAGGAAAAACATTTAAAAAGAAAGAAAGCTTGGATTCACAAAAAAAAACAAAAACACTTCTTTGTCAAAGAGGATAAGGAGTGATTTTAAAAACTCAGTGTGGTGTTTTCTCACTGGTGCTGAACCACAGACAGACGACTGACACAGACTGACGATGTGCAAACACTGATGCATCAAACAGCCTCTATATGACAATGTAAATGAACATCATGTATGAACTAAGTCTCAGGGCCCCTAAATGGAGGCATTTTGCCCCTAAAATTTGAGAGAGTGCACAGATATTTCATCTACTTGCGCATGTAGTAAATTTACCTTCTTTTTTTTCCACCACTGAAATGTGAAAAGTACTCAAATAATCTACTATCTGTCATTACAGGTATGAGGATCATGAACGAAAGGAAATTTGAATATTGGCTTTGCAAGTTGATTTAAAGTGTACGCCCCTAAATTGCACTCCTAAAATTTCAAGCTAGGGCCACTGTGCTGCTAGTGAATTTTTCCCAGCATTTTAGCTTCATTGTTAGCAGCATGAGAGTGGTGATGCTGCAGAGACGATCCGGCCAGAACAATGATAATGTATCAGATAAACCCACTGTATTGAAGCCTGGTTCACGTCATTCCCAAAGAGAAACTCACTCAAGTTCCAATGCAGCAGCTACAGCCAGCTACAAGCTCACAAACGACCTGAAGCCGAGTCTCTCTGATGCTCTTTCACCAGTCAACCTGTATCCAGCAGGTGGTTGTGGGCGGGGCTTAAGGTTTTAATGTGGGATAACTATGTTAAACTAGCTGCTTTTTGCGTCTATTTATTATGCACTCACTGTATTTCACTGTTGTTTCATGATTGTATGATGTCTTTAATATAATAATAAAGTTTGTTTAAAAAATAAATAAAGTTAAACTAAGTTTTTTTTCTACAGAGTTTAAAAACATGTCTAGAGAGGAACTTGACCTAAGCTCCAGGAAAAGGCCATTTTAAGTGGCTTTGTTGTTGTTGCCCATTATAGATTATTATTCACTATTATCCAATTATCATAATTACAAAAAACACAACTGTTTCGAGCTAAGAGGTTTAGTTTAATTAACTGTCTCCTACTTTGACAGTTAATTAATCATTTTTAGTAAACGGCTGCCCTGTTTTTTTTTTTGTTTTTTTTTTTAACATTGTCATTATTCTTTATCATAAAACAATTATTTTTTTGGTTTTTACACCAAAAGCACAAAGAGAAAATGTAGCTATGAGCTCTTTAAAAGTTGCCTCGCTCCATCAAGGCGTCTTCACTCTGCTCTCCGGTTTCATCCCGTGGCCCCGCCCGCTCCAGGAAGCAGCGGTGATTGATGGTTCAGGCCGACGACGCTGAGGTCGACCTCACCGCTGGAGCCAAGCCATCCACAACCCGAGTACCGCTGAGCAAATATTATGGGTTAGAGTTAATTGTGCAAGCGGGTCAGGTTCAATTACAAGCCGGCTGAAGACGCCGGTCGCTCCTCTTAACACGCCGAGGCGGAGACGGAGATGAGCCGAGCTGAGATGGAAAGAAAAATTCACACATAGTCTGGACACACGTTGGTATATTTTTCTTATTGGCGCGGATCGGAGCGTGCAGACGTGATGTCATGGCCAGATATTTTCAGTGACTCCTGCCTGAGTCATAAGAAGAATTAAAAACTAGACTCGAGTGAGTTTTGGACGCTTTCAGTTTTCTGCTTCGCTGACGTTCACAGACTCGTCTCTTTCCAGCTTCACAGCCAAAACCTTCTCTCTCTTTGTGTAAAACTTGAATTTCTCGTATTTTACAGGTCAATTCGCTGATAAAAAACTTCACAAGTTCAAGTTCCCACAAGCTCATTAAACTGTCATCAACACCTGAAATGTGAGACAAATAAAAGCTTTATTCACTAATGTGAAGGTGCTCCATCATATTTGGTATGTTATTGTTTTGTCAACTGTATTACTGCATTATTATAACATCATAATGTCACGACTAGTGCTTTATAAAACTAGAATCAAAATACAAAATAAATCACGGATCAAACTGTTGGTCTTTAACACATATGATGGTCACTTATATTTCACCAAATGTCAGTCGCATTGTCCTCTGTGAAAGGTCCGATTGTGTCCTGATAATTTTAGAAAATACTCTTAACTGAAGATAACTGGTGGCGCAATTGATAAAGTGGTGAAATACCAATGAAATATTGGTGATTGATAAAAATATACCTTTCATTTTAACATCCCTTTTGACAAGTTAAAAGTATATACACTCACAGCAGAGGTGACCAACCTTGACTGATCATTATTATCATAAGAGCTGAGATGAAGCCGAGTCAATTAATGATGATCTAAATATATTATCAATTACATGGTTTAGTCATTTTTCAAACCAATAAACTCAAATATGAGGATTTGCTTCTCTCTCTTTCTTTTATATCTCTTTATTTCATGTCAATAAACTCTGAACTATTGTTCGGACAAAACAAAACAATGTCGGACAAACGTTTTAGGTAACCCTTCAATTTACAGGCAGCTAATTACATGATGATGTCAAGAAATAACAACTAATTGCATCATAATATCTACAAATAGACTAGAAATAGACTAGAAATAACCATCAATTTCATTGTAATGTCAAGAAATATAGCTAAATATATAATGATTGATTGTGTAGAAACAGCCCAGAAATATTGGTCAATTGCAAGGACTTGGTGGAGAAAAATTCTGGCCTTTCCCAAAAAATTCAAAGCATAAAAAGCATGATAATCTTTTTCCTTTATGAAAAACATGACATTACTACGAAATTGACAGTTATTTCTTGGCTATTTTGTGACATAACATAATTAACAGCCTATAAATTAATTCCAGATCATTTTTTGATGGTTTGCTCTGTATACGTTGCAGCTTGTGACTGAGCTTCCTTCTCACCAACAGTAAACTCAGTCTAAACCCGGAGTGACTGAGCACCGGTCGAGACGATAGAGAGAAAGAGAGAGAGAGAGGGGGGAAACCCCCCCAGGAGTTTCCTGAGGACACGACGACGAGATGAAGTGAGTCAATGTGAAGGAGAAGTCAGGGGAGCATCTTGGCCGGGGTTCAGCAGTTCAGGTTGAAAAGGTTACCATTATCTGAAGGAGCGTCTGAGAGGCAACAAAGCGGCCACTGACCTGTAACGGCCCAAAAAAAAAATTTCACCAGTGGTCACAGAAGCTTTTTACAAAGGAGGGACGAGGCCGTGCAGCGCGGCCGCCGTTTAAACTGAGATGCCAATCACAGAACAATGCCAGTCACTACGTATTTGCCCTTTTCTACACAGACTGGGTTGTAATGAGGCCGCGGGGCCCAGACGGCCGGTGGCGGCGTAAAACAAAAGGCAAGACGAGAAAAAAATAAGAAGAAATTCTTTTGGGAAAAGGCTTTGTGGCTCGGATATGAGCTGCTTCCGCTCGCTCGTTTACTGTTAATCCGTCCTCATTCATCTTCACACCGGTCGTCCAGAGAAGACGGCCGGATGTTTGGGCGGCGACGGTCGTTAATATCGAACTTATCAGAAAACTTAATGACCAGATTTAAAGCAATCAGCCATGAACAAGTGTTTTTAGAAAAGTAGCTCACACTTGATCCCTCTTTGATTAAAAGATCAATATCTTAAAGTTTATATTAACAATGGAAAAACTATACTTTACTTTCATTTTTTAACTTGACTGAGTTGATGAAGCCAAAAACTGAAAAGTGGCTACACATTAATGCTAATAGCTCTGCTGCATGTTTTATTACATGACTGAAGTCTTTTTTTGGCTCATTGGTTTGACTTTCAGGTTAAAGACTTTTACTTTCATTCTTCATTTTACTGAGTCAGTGAAGCTAAAATCTGAAAATTGGACTTCCATTCATTACAGCTATAAATTAATGCTATTGCTCTGCAGCATATTTTGATTCAGATGTGATTAGAATATGTTATATTTTCTTATCACATGACTGAAGTCTGACATCAAACTCTGTAAACAATAACAACATGTGCAACATGTGGTGGAACTACGACAGTAAGCTAACCCCAACCCTTAGTTATGCTGATACAGGCCTAGACTGTCATGACTTACCATGATGCACCAAGCTCAACCCTCTCTAACAGGTAAGAGCATTCACATCCTATTAATATTTGACTTTTCTGTCTCTCTCTGTATAAAGGTATGTGGCGTATCGACATATTTTCAAACGAGACAAAACCGTTTATTGATCGAGCCTGATGTCACTAGTTTCTTCTGTAAAGCTGAACCAGTAAATGTGTCTCTCCATTCAAACCTGTCAAGGCCTATGTTGCTATTTATCATATTTATCATATACGATATTACGATGTGTATATTTGTGTAGTCTTATCTGTCATAAACAAGAGGTTACGGGCCACGTTTGTGTCACGGTGCCACAGAGACGAGAGCTGGGACACCTTACAATCTTACAAGGTTGGTTTTCAGCCAAGAAACGCTACGAGGAAGGCAGAGAGCCTCCATTCTCCCTGGAACAAGTTATTTAACTATCACAATTACTCCAAAGCTGTTTAATTAATGTAAAAATGTAGGAGAGTTAAGCTAAAGATCCCGCATAGCTCCTCTTTAAAAAATCTACAGGACATCACATGGACGATGAAGCAGCTTCTCTTGCAGTTGGACTAAGTCCCGACTCAGCTGGATCTCAGTCGGCTTCACGCTGAGGATCAAACAGCCAATGATCCAGAGGTTCCTGGAGGAGCAGGAGGAAAAAAAACTGTCTGCTGAGGACAAAAGTCCAGACATGTTGTCCCTACGTGACCTGGAGGAGTTTCCAGAAGCCCCCCCACCCCCACCCCACACACACACACACACACACACACATCAGGAACTCCCCAAAAGCTGCCTGTCCGGTGAGTATCCCACTCTGACCCAGAAACAGCAATTACTTCTTGGACACGCACACGGTGTAACTAAACTGTGGATCCGCAGTTCAGAGCCAAACAAACACGTCCCTGGTGAAGAGACTGAGTCACTGCAACACAAAGCAGCTGATGAGACGTCCAGCTCAGAACAAAAAGAAGAAAAAGAAGAAGAAAAGCTTCTTGAAACACTCACAATAACCAGCACAGCACCGACACAGTGGGAGGCAAATGAAAATGACCCTGAAAGTACTTTTATTCTGTTGTTGTTCCAGAGTGAAACAGATCGTCTGAAGTGGTGGACGGGCCGTGGAGTCGTCGTCTTCTTCCAAAAAAACTCCCAATATGTGGATGTCCAGGCTCCACAGGAGGAGACGCTTGGACTAATAAAGAGCTGTAGAAATCCTGCACGGAGCCAATCAGCCTGTTGTTTACGTCTTTGGAGAGTATAAGTTGAGCTATTCACTCCAACTACTTCAGCAGCAATAAACACTCCACAAATACATCATAGTAGCTAACTCATTTCTACTGACCAAGTTCAACTAATTCATACAGGGAACGATTAAACATGAATTTATTGCCAGTAGTACAATGTTTGTTTGTTTTTTAAGTTAAGACTGTATTTGTTCATATAAATAATAGTATTGAACATAGTATTGGCCTCGTTGAACAGACTGAACTAGAAATGGACACAACAACTGTTTCATCCCACTTTTTCATTTTTAGAGAGATTAAATTATGAAGTTTCTCTTTCAGTTATTGAGAAATTTGCACAGTTGTGTCTATTATATTGTGTACGTGTTTTATATTATGTACATTTTAATTGTTTTCCTATGCACTGTGTGGGCTGAGCTTGTACAATAGCAATAAAGTATTTTCTGATTTTGAAATTACTTTAATAAATGGAGCTACTGTAAGTGTTGGATTGCGTGCCGTACTAAGGGTTGTGTATTTATGAGTCTACGAGGAGCAGTCACAACTCACTGGCTGATGGGGATCTGAGTAAACTAATAAATCAATTTTATTTCAAGCATTCATTCACTCAGCTCTGTAGTTTTATTTCAGTTCGAGGGAACAGTTGCACAACCAACAACAACAACAGAGTTGTACGAGTGTTGCTGTCTAACAAACTTGCCTGAGCCTCTGTAACAATGGCGGGTGGTGATTAGCAGCTCAGTGGGGATGGTGTCTCTGGTCGGCTGAGCACAGCCCCTTAAAAACAACCTGGTGCTCCACAGTCCTGCAGGACCGGTCCGTCCTCCTGACCCAAACAACCTCGTGCTAATCAGTTAACCACCAGACCCCGAGGTCAACATTAATCTGCCCAGATTAAAAAGACCACAACACAAGAAACACCCAAGTTTGTGTTGGAAGACAACGGGCTGGAGAAGAAAGGACCAACAGGTGGCCGGCCTGAGGCAGTTAAAGACACACACACGCACACACCAACCCATCATGCACTGGGGTGAAATAACAAACCAAGTTTAGGACACACTTCTCTGATGAAACAAGCTGGATGACAAAGAAAAAACACACAAAAAGAAGTAACATCTGCACTTCCTGGGTTGAAACCACAGATGTCTGAGGCCACGCCCACCTCAGGGGACCAAACAAGGATGGAGAGGTGGATTGTTGAGGGGGTTGGGGTTGAAATGATGGTGTGGGGGGTTGGGGGTGCTGTTGATATCAGGTCCCAGGTAAACAGTGTGCACAGTGGGACGACTCCTTCATCTTCCTCCTCCTCCCCCATGAGAACCATTATGTCTGAACGCTGCTGCGTCGTCCTCCGGGGGCTTTTTTCAGAAAGTCACATGACCTTTGCCGTAAATGTGTGAATGTAGCACAGAAACAACAGAGCGGTGATGGGACTTCATCCTGGAGCTCAGGTTATTAGAAGGAGGAGTTTTAGAATAAAGACCTATTTCCTATTCATGGACACCAGAGTGGCCCCAGCGAGTTGATCCAAGTACCGACCAAGATCCTGGACCACATTTATTCTCAGACTGGCTACAGAAGCAACAAGGACAAAAACCCAAATAAACTAAACAAAACAAAAATTAAATGTGCAAAATTTGGCTAGAATATCCATTTAAAATACTCAAAAAATTATCCAACACCATCGTCGACTGTGATGATGTCATGAATAAGACCTCCATCTACTTTAGCAATAAAAATAAAACCTCTGATTTTTCTTTTCCACACTAAACTTGCATGATTTTCATCCATTTTTCATTTACTTTTTGTTATCTGTGTCATTTATGTACCAGAAAGAAGATACTCTGCTCTGTCCAATATCTGGTAAAATATAAAATCGTAGGGAAACTGCAGCTTTATAAACAAACACCTACAGCAATCGCAGAAAGAAACCCTGTACAACCATCCGTCCTGTATGCTCCTGTTCCTTCAGGCAGCCCACCTACTACGTTACTTTCTAGTTTACCTGCCGTTGGGTTGAGACTATTTTGAACCTTCGTCCTGACAGCTCACATGTACAGACATGTTGGTGAGAGCAGAGCATCTGACAGCTCAACTGAACCTGCCTCCTTGGATCTAAATAGATGTGTTGGACGTGTCATTTTAACGTTTAGATGCAAACGTTTCCTTTTACATTTCACATTTCTGTTGTTTTATGACTAAGAACCATGATTGTTTTCAGAGCCATTATCATGATACTACGTTTCTTGACCATTTGCTGCATTGGGAATCATCACAAGCTTTGCAAAAATCCTCTCACACCTGTTAAACAAGAGAAGCTACATTCAAAACTTCATTGTTCACTGTGGTTTGTTTTACATTAAGTCAACAGTGGATTTGTATATGACCACAACCTGAGGCAGCAGCAGCAGCAGGAGACGACCTTTAACCTGTGTTCTTCTCTCAACAACATTACAGATGCACTCTTCTGTGTTCAGTCTTTTATTACAGCTCCTACCATCACCAGAAAGTCAACCAGTGTTATTGCACGTTACAGATTTTTCTCATATTGTGCAGACCTGGGGTCCACATCATTACAAACATTATCTCAAGGCAAAAATCTTACAATATTACAACACATTCGATGTGAATAACTTACACTACAGTGCTTTTAATACCATTAATTGGATCTGTTCTGTATTTGAGTCCAACATATTGAACTGGGGAATGAATTATTTAAAAAAAAGTCAATTATTCCAAACTTTGGGCGACTATGACTCAACTATCAGGGGCTAATGTTATAGAAAACCAAAGCATCTTCAATCCTCTTAATAAATGCTCCAAATCAAAAGACTTGCAGTGAATCAGAACATGGAACCGGTTAGTGCTTTAATTTGACTACACATAATTAACTTTACACCACTGTACCAGCAGCAGTGCAGTAACAGTCCATGTTAGCTGCGGTAAAATGATTTCACCTTTTGGCTCCACTTATCTCGGTGGTAGAACCGGAGCCCCGGGTCTCCTCCTGACTTACGGCTTTTGTTGCGTGGAGGTGCCGTAAATAAAAGACAAATGTTTTATGGCAGGGGCAGAGTGAGAAAGGAGAGAAAGAGTTGCCAAACAGACAGCCCATATAAACCATGCTTCAATAAACCACTTCCTCCAACCTCCTTTCATTGACTGAGCTGAGGGACGGCCAGCATTTACAGCTCAGTTCCTGTTATTTGGTGGTGGCTGCCCCGTCTATCTGCACCTCCCTCCCTCCCTCCATCCCTCCTCCCCCACCTTCTCCATCCTTTCATGCCAGCAGCAGCAGCAGCAGCAGCAGCAGCAGCAGCCTCCAGCATTCAGGGTCTTTGCTTTCTTTGTGCTCTACCTATGATTTCAGAGCAATCATAAAATAATTACAGGCAAATTCCTGCAGCTCTTTGATTTCTAGAAACGGGGGGGACGAGGAACGGCGAAAGGGGTCTTAGGGTCTTTTATACCTGGGTCTGGTATTATCACCTGAAAACAGACGCTAATGGACCACAGTGATTGGGTCTGATTCCTTGTTGTGTCTTCTCTGGGATTGCAATTTCAACTTTTTAAAAGCTTTTTAGAAACTCGCAATTGAAGTGCAAACTATTCTTTGACCTTTTTTTTTAGGCTTTTATACAAGTTTATGAAAGAGTTTCTGTGATGTTGGTTTCACTTTCATTTAGATGTTGAATTGATCTATGAAGATGTGTGGCTGATTATCGTTTCCAATGCAAGTTTGAGGAGACTTTAAAAAAAAACTTTTTAGGAACTTGCGGTTGAAATTAGGAGTGCAAACTGTTTTGACTTTTTTAGACTTGTGAAAGTTTACAAAAAGTTTCTATGATGTTAGTTTCACTTTCAGACATTTAGACACTAAAACTATCTGTTTTATATCTGAAGATGTGTGGGTAATTATCTTACTCTGTTTTCAATCTAAGTTTCAGGAGACTTTCAATGTGAAACTGATCTTAGCGATGCTGGAGAAAGACTAACCCCAACCCTGAAACAAACCTGATTTAAAAAACAAAAATGCAAGTCCACTTGCTAGATATTTGTTGAACTTTCTGCTGTATCTTTCCTCAGCATAACGAGCTGCTCAGTCCTCACGGAGAAGCTCTGAACTCCTTGAACCCCGAACTATGAAACGAAACCCAGGTTTCCTTCACATAACATCAGCAAAACGGGAAAGGCTTCAACAATAAATGTAAATGTCCCTATAGTCTGCTCACGTATTCACTGCAGAGACCTTTAACACTACTGACCGTCTTAAGGGGGGCTGTGATACAAGTATTTCTATCACGCACGAATACTTTCTAGAACACAAATCCGTTAAAAAACACCAGCAGACTAAATTACAATACAGAAATGTACGTTTAACTTACGTCATGTGTCATCTCTTACTGTAAAAAGTCACAAATGCCTTGTAAAAATAAAAATGCTTGCTTTCTGAAACTTCACTCAGAGCCAGGACAAAAGGAACCACATGTGCACACATGCAGAGAAAGGCATCGTTCATCTCCTGTGAGGACATCAATACTACTACCATCGCCGCAGCTCACAGAGATCACATTAGCAAACCGAGAGTAAAAAGGGAAAAAAAAAAAAAAAAAAAAAAGGAAAGCGGTGAGTGCAGCTTGTGAGACATATTTCAGCCCGAGGATCTGTATCTCATGTATAGGTCACTGCAATGACTTGACTTATGTGGTATGTGCTCACAAGCCACAAATTAAGGCGGAATGGAGGTTGAGCGGAGTTAAAAGGTTTCATGCGAGCGTTCCAGGCAGCCCAGGAGATGGCCAGAGGCTAACATGTTGGCCCAATCATTAAGGCATCAATCTGAGGGTGTGTGTAATGTGTACACTGTGAAGGGCTCATGCTGTTGCCAATGTGGCTAACAGAGCACAGAGCAGAAAGGAGATACTCTTCACCCTCGACTGTTGTTGTCGACGATGACGACGACGACTTCGTCTTGAAGTAGGGCTGCACGATTACTCTTATTTTCATTGTTGCCTGAAATGCAATGAGTAAGTTTTATTTACAGGCGCACCTCATACCTATAACCTGAGCTACACCGCTCGGACTTTCAGTCGGATCCCTTGAATACCGCGCCTGAAACTCACAAGCTGCTCAGAGCTACGCTACGGAGGCTCATGGGATTTCTTGGTTTCCCT
This sequence comes from Trachurus japonicus, assembly GCF_045865225.1. NCBI lineage: Eukaryota > Metazoa > Chordata > Actinopteri > Carangiformes > Carangidae > Trachurus > Trachurus japonicus. The sequence continues at coordinate 14,058,544 of NC_140924.1, forward strand.
CATCAAACTCATCAAATACACAATCCAACAACTCCAAAACGCTCTGGTGGACAAGTTCTGACCTGCACATTCACCACGCTGTGAGATAATAATGGAACGTTACGAGACTGAGTTGTTTTAGAGGTAACAATCCCATGAGCCTCCGTAGCGTAGCTCTGAGCAGCTCGCGGCTCTGCTCCGCTGTTCTAAAAATAGCTTGCACTGACAATTAAAGGTAACGAACCTACTCCTAAAACTATAGGAATTATGGCAATGGGCCAATTTGCCAAAGTGTTGAACTATCCCTTTAATATGTACACCTGAATATTTGCTTATCTATCACAAGTCATAGCACCATCGCAATATTGAACAGTGTCTTCGCACATCAGACATTTTGCTGATATTGTGCAGGCATAACTTGAAGCCTTTTGGGAAGGTCCGAAAACTGAACCTGAGGAATAAGCGTGAAGCTCCAAGTAGTAGAAGGTTTGAGATAAACAGGAAAACACACCTGCTACCAGAAGCAAAGACAAACCTCACACAGAGGAAGTTTTTCCAGATGATATGTCTGATTTTGATGAGAGAAAAGCACCGCAGGATAAAAGACAAAAGTATTTCCCTACAGTTTTCAACAGACAGCACTCAATAGGATCACCACTGTACACAGATTCCTATTGGCTAAAATGAGTTCCTTGACAGCTCATCAACCTTCGAAAGAAGTATAAAGGTGAAACGGTACAAGCTGCTGGTCATGACTGGCTGATTTGTATTTAAAAAATGTGTTCCCAAATCATGCTCCCAGTCTCTGATCACCTGTGGTTAATACATGATATTGTTTGATATCTAATCCAGCTCATACAGTAAATGTCAAACCCCAGAGGTGCAACTGCCTCTGTAGTTTGGGGTACTTCATGGATTTCTTTTAACTTGCAGCAACTCTGAACAAAGAGCGGCGGCTCAGACTCAAACTGTGAGCTGACATCAAACTGTCCATTGAAGACGGCATCAAACACACCGACTGCTCTGACGGTGTGTTGCATTTGAAACCTACTGTAACGTTCACCTGTGCGTTGTGAGTCACGCAGTCGTGTCGGTCTCGTATCAACTTCTGCAGATGTCTGAGATTTATATGAAACCGAGCTGTCGTCATCCAGGAATTATCCACCATCCTGTATAAATAATTACAAGCCGCCGTTATCCCGGCATTGTACCTTGCTTTGTTTATATATGAACACAAGCTGTAGTCATCCAGGAATTATACACTTCCCTGTATACAACAAGTATGCCCTGAAGTCATTCAGGAATTACCCACTGCCTTAAATAAATCATCAATGTTTCTTTTATATGTCCTCCTGAGCAGGAAAATAGCCACATGCCAAACCATTGTGCTAATCTCTGATTTACAATGCTAATAATGTTTAATGCTAAGTGTCTAATAATGAAGGAAGAGTACAACAGGTCTGGGGCCTCGTGTACAAAAGCTGAGGATGAATTTGCCTATCAACAGAAAGTATTTCCTGAAAATGCGACTCGTGCCACATGTCCTGGATTAACCCAAAACTGATTTATCCTAACAAACAGCTCTGGGTGGCTTCTTCACAAGTAATTAAATCATAACTTGAATTTATATAAAAGCATCAGCACATAAGGCCTGAAATATATCACTGACTTTGGGGCGTCTTCACTCCTCAGTGGTTTGAGACGGAGACATGACGTTTAATCCTGTTAAACTAGACAATCTGGGCTTTCCAACAAACCCCTGTTTGTCTGCGAGTTATGTACTGAATATCAATAAACCAATGCCAAATGTTGGAAAAGATTTCTCATCTTTTTCCTGGTACATCTCTGCATTCCATTGGGAGTATGTGGTGGATTTCAATAGTGGGTGGAATAAACCAAATACTGCTGATCTTAATCAAAACGAACTGATTCAGGTTAAAAACAAAAATGATTCAGGTGCAGGACAAGTCAGGACCAAACCACACCAACACTCATTAACATCATAAATTTGATAGTCAGCGTGGGCATATGCATAGATTTTTGCACATCCACTGTTTCATCATCTGAATTTGAGTGCATTTGCATATTCCCAGTTTTGTGTACCACATGTTTCAGTATGAATCCAACACGAGGCTGCAGGTTTTGTCAAAGCAGCTGTGATTAAGGAGCCAGACCAGGCAAACTCTACACCTTCGTCTGGTTTCAAGTGTTTTTTTTTCTCCCTCCATAACAAAAAGCACCTCGGTCTTTAAAACACCTAATCACAACTGCGTCTTTTCCTGCTCTGCACAGACTCTCCGACTCTTCTCGGCCCATTTCTTGCCCATTAAACCGTCTCACGTCTTTCCATAAAAGTGACAATTCTCTGAAATATCACAAACACCTCTGAAGAGATGCCATCTCCAGAGTAGATTAAATGGCAGCCGAGGCTCCAAATGAGGTGCTTAAGCAGCATGAGCCACTGCCGCCTATTGGCAAAATAGCTACCCCCCCCCCCCACCCTCAACCCCTTCACTGGTTCCAAAGAGCTTCCTTTTTTTTTGCCTCCATTTGTTCAAAACGGCATTGCCATTTGGCCCGTCTCCATAGCAACACCTCAACGCTGGCCCAGTTGACCGCATGGCAATAATCAAGAGCGGTGGCAGCTTTACTGACTGATTCGTCATTAATCTTAATGTGCATCTGGCAGCTTCTCCGGGCCGCACGACAAATCACCGAGAGTGTGGGAGGAAGCCATCACTTCCTTATCCTGACTGCTCCTCTGTGTTTTGACTGCTGCTGCTACCGCTGCACCGACCGGCGTGCAGAGAGATTCATAGAAAAAGTGACGGCGTTGATGTCGATCGGACGTGGAGAGGCTGTTTCGCCACGCTACGCAAGCTCGTTTGTCGTCGGTGAATAAAAACACGGCCAACGTAAATATCAACAAAAAAAATTAAACCTGCAAAATGAGCCAAGTGGAACGGGCAGATGTCAAGAGACTTGCAGCATTTTCCGACCTGTACTCGAATGCATCACGAGGAAAGTTTTGAGGATCCAATTTTCTTTAAGCGGCGGTGACGTGATGAAAAAAAAAATGATAATAAATTCGAGCATTAAAAAGCCATCAGTCAAATCTGCCTGCACACAACCGGGAGAAACAGGGAGAAGTAAAAACGATGTTCCAGTCCATTTAGTTTGAGATGGGCTCTTTCCTCCCCGCACCAGCCCACTCCTCACACTAAATATCAGGTTTCCAAGGCGACACAGTATGAAACCAATCACAGCTACTTTCCCGACGCTCCACAAATACTCCCGCTGTCCTTAAAAGTAAAAAAAAAAGAAAGAAAGATAAAATGTTATCTGTAGACTCCTGTACAAGAAACTCAGCTCCTTTTGACACATTTACCTTGTGATTAGGGTGCGTTTAAATGCCTCCCATTTTATCTTAGAGGCAGATGAAGAGTCACCATGCGAGTGAAAACCTGGAACCCTCAGGAGCTGAACATTAATATAATCTCCAAGACACTTCAACATAATCTGTTAAAGCCACTCTCTACCCCGACCCCTTCATCCTGTTTGATCAACAGCTCATCTAGTTAATATAGTTCCATTTAAATGAGTTAATACAAAACAACACTTCATAATTAATTAATGGATTCATTTAATCATGCAGAAATGTCCTTCTCTGGTTTCAGAGCTTCTTCTCTTTGTTCATAATTTTGTAAACTGAATCACGATGTGATGAACATAATTCACCATCTTTTTTTTGTGTTCATTTATTTATTCATCTTTTCACCGATCCCACCATCATTATAAATGTGACGCAACAGCTTCTCAGACACAAAAGAGAACCAGAAGATCATGCTAATCTCCTCTGTCTTATGAGATCAACAGAAATAGCCATTAAGCATCTGTATACTGTATACACACACCCACCTAGTAAATATGGATGATATTCTGTACAATGAAATACATGAAGACAGGAACTCAATTAACCTCACATATGTATAATTAAACACTAATTTTCTCTCGCAGATTTGAGCAGCAAATAATGCTGCGTATCTTGGTATAATGAGATGGAGCTGTGTAATATCCTGGTTAGTAGCGAGCAGATCCTTCACCAACCATCAGAGACTCAAGACTCAGTGAGGAGAGGAAAGAGTCTCTCAGTAAGTTTTTTTCAGGATCTGTGAACCTTCGACACACCACAGCAGGATAAATGTCGATAGTATTGTCCAGATAAAAGTCACAGTATCCATCTCTGTGAAATAATATCTAGTCTGGTTTATGATTTCTGGATGACGAGGATATCTGACTTCATGAGTGTGTTTACTGACAAAGATTTGTGTGCGGTCAGAGACGACACCAGTGTTTGTAGTTTTGGTGCTCAGTTAACCAATCAGTGTCTCAATGAGGCACATTAAAAATAAACAGAAAAGGACCAGTGCCTGGGGATTATACAAGCTCAACATAATGGACAAAAAAATGATTGCTGCCATATTCACATTCGTTTAGATGATCAGTTAATCACATTTCTCAGACTGTGGTCATCTTCAATTTGCTTGTTTTGTCTCACCAACAGTGCAGAACCTAGAGTTTCCTAATTAGTGTCTGACAAAAAAAAAGACTAAAACAACAAACTGATTGTCAAAATAGTTGCCCATTGTTTGTCTGTTAGTAAATCGATTGATGATTTTTTGTCAGAGCATTTATATCTTTGACTGTCTTGTTTCTACAAAGCCTTTGTCGTTTTCCATTTTTGCAAATGTGAGACCGTTACTCCTCTGCTCCACATTTGCATATGTCCAGGAGAGAATTTGGGTGTTACAAAAAAGGCACAGATAGAACATGAATTTAATACTTTATACCAAAACAGAACAAAACATCCTGAACTATAAGTGAAAAGAGATAATTCATCATCAACCTGTGCACGTCCAATCAGCTCTAATAATATTTCAATTGTTTGAGTCTGGTCTTGTTCTGACAGAGGAGGAACAGTGGGCGACATTAGCTTCAATGAAACAAAACACCAGCTTCTCCTGATGAAACAACACAGTCACTCTCCGTGATCTGGGCTGTGGTTCAACTAGAAAACGCTCAGGAGCTTCTGGAGCTCCAGCAGATCAGCGGCGACGCAATTTGTCACCATGTTAAAAAGCACAAGAGGCAATGCAGACTTTAGCAGCGCTGGGAAGAAAGATCTTACGGCATATGTCATCGTTAAGGTTAAGTACTCTCCTGCTGGGCTTTAAAGCAAAAAGTCTTCCAGCCAAATCTCACATTTCTAAAAAAGACTGGTCCCGGAGCTTAGGAGCTGGGAAAAGAGTGCAGTGTTCACAAGCCAGGATTCATTTGGTACCTTGCAAATCAAAGGCCTTAAAAGAGAAACAAAGTGCTGAAGGCTCGGTATCCGCAGATAGAGGCGTTTAATGTATAGGCTGCTTGGAGGCACTGGGGTCAAAGAGCTTTCTGTGATATTCAGCCTGACTTTAAAGACAGCTTTGAAGTACATCAGTTTCTAAACTGGTTATAAAGACAAGAAAGAAAAACACAACAGGAGACGACAGGCAAGCAATTTTTACTATAAAAGTCCAAAGATACGATTGAAAGAATCAGAAAGTTCCTTCAGGAAGTTGTATTCTGCATTTTTTATTGTGTTTCAGCTGATCTGAAGTCAGACAGAAAACAGAAGGAACTAAACAAAGACCTGCTACCTCCAGTCAAAACACAAGTCATAAAAGTTTCCGGATCACCAAAAAAGGACTAACTTCTGTTTACAATATTTATTTCTTATCCAACATTGGAGAGAAAGGTTTTCCTGAGTCATGCGTCCAGTAGTTTCCGAGCTTCCTTTTCAGAGTTAAGACTCAGTTTTCCATTAGAAATGTGATCAATAACATGAGGACAGTGATGTGTTTGTCTGGTCCTTCTAATGTCCGTCTGGTCCTTATCTGCTCTGTCTCTTAGTCATCGTGGCCTCGTATCCTTTATAATCAGTGTTTATATCATTGATTGGTCCGCAGCCTTTACAGTCCATCTAACCTTTTCCTAGGTGCGACTGAGTGATATAAATACTTCCTTCATGAGTGGTGGGAGGGCTCCGCTGTTTCAGGGTGTAATTAAAAGAGGCTTTTAGAAAGAGCAGCCATGGTTCTCAGCCTGTGGACTTGTTAGCACCAAGGCCTGAAATTACCCCGTCAATGTCCTCCATTGAAATCTCAGATGATGTTTTTCATGTTGGTCTTTATCGATGGACGGGAGGTCAACGAGGACCAAGAACTCCTGATTATTAGTCCGTCTGGTGTCTGTGTAATGATTTACAGTATGTTTCCAACACTTCCTGGATTGTTTCTTTTGTTGAAGGAGCCCTTCATTTTGTGAAATGCATTTCCTGCCGTTTCCTCAATGTGACGAACGTAGAGACTTTAGATCCCAGTTCACCTTTGTTTTATGAATCTCAGCGTTTTCTCAACTTCCTTCAGGAAGAATTTTGTCTTTTTATTCTTGCATTTGTTTTCCTGGCTGCCATGTGTGTGTGTGTGTGTGTGTTTCTGAGTCCTCGTGTCCCTGTTGTACTCCATGGCTGGAGTTTGGTGATGGTTTCCATGGTAACGGTCCCATGGTGAAGCCCCGCCTTCTTGAAATCTGCCTGCTGTTGTACTCAACCCCAGCTGAATCAAACTGCACAAACATCCGGGTTAGTCCGATGTGGAGACGTGTCCTCTTTGTTTTTTTCCTTTAACTGCTTGTTTATATCGCAGTGTATTCCTTCCTGCTGTTGGATATTATTTTTGACACAGGCCTGCAATGTCTCCTAGTTCTGCTTGAGACATGTTGTCCACAGTTAGTAGCACTGAAAAGTGGCATTGGGACAACAATTGTGTCTTCTGTACACCGTCCTTCTGGGTCAGCGATTTTAGCCCGAAGTAACTTTTAGATGTGACGCTTGTTGTCTCCGATGTCCAACTTCTGTTGATTTATTCCAGATGTTCGACAATCAACAACAGTACCATGGTCTGTATTTGGATAGGCAAGAGCTACTCTGTCTTGGACAATGGATGGATTTAGATTCGTCCTATCTGTTGCCTGATTGTTCTAAGACGGAGTCAACGTCTGTCTGCCTTTGAGGGACTGGCCTCGGGGCCCTGACCAGACCCTTGTCACCTTGTAGGACATGTCTTACCTGTTCCTTGTAGCCCTGCCTGTGTGTTTGTGCTGATTGTCCTGCTGCGGAGTGAATTTCCCTGATGGGATTATCTTTGTGAAACCGGCGCAAAAGTCTCCTCGAAAAAAAACAAAACCAGACTCAGACTTGGAGCAATTATTTTTTTCCATTTCTTGAATCACTTGAATCACAAGTTCATTTCAACCCACTCCTTCTCGACTGGAAGCGCACAAGCTTCAGTCTTTTATAATGAAAATGTACATGACACTGCTGAGCACAGCAGGAGCAGAGAACAAAGAAACAGTACTTTCTACATTTTCTCCTTCAATCCAATCGAGGAATGAATCATGGGATTAATCATTAGCGAAAATGACTGCTACCTGCTTCTTCAATAAATTACCATTAAAGCACTAATGTACCTGCAGGAGATCATCACTAAGTGGCAGATAACAAAAGACACAAACTGACACACTGACATACTGGTCCTGATTCGCGTCACTACAAAACTCCTGTGAGGATTTGCCACATCACTGTACAACAGTCCGGAGCCAATGAACTAAATATTCTTGTCCAATCAACACTGGACGGATTCCCAGCACCGGCCACACCAAACAATCCTCAAAAACTCCCCGAAGGCCCCAAAGTGGGTCAGAAAAACCTCAACCGCGAGATATTTGAACTCATCTCACTCTATCAGGACTCCATCAACTCACATGACAAAAGCAGGTCGGACCACAAAGACCCGGGGCTCCGAGGGAACAGCGATTCTGGCATGACAGTAATGAGCGTAATGCCGCATGTCTGGTCATCATTTACCAAACAGTGAGACACAGAAAATCTGGAGCTTTGGTAAACAAAGTCGGTCGACAGATATAATACATCTGCTAATGTTCTGATAATAAACAGGTCACTTTATTAAACCGTTACTGGGTGGTTGCAAATACTTGAACATCGGGGTTAGAGACTTTTCTCACCGCCTCATGTAAATCATTACCTTATAAATGCTGTTATTGTCCACAGATAAAACGATGAATACTGGAAATAATGTTGCACGGTTCGACACAAAATCAACCTACAACCTAAAAGACACTGTGTATTTGCTTTATAGCATCTATGTGAATGTGTCGAGCCTTGACTTTAGGGTTATACTTATATTTCAGGCTAAATTCGGGTTTGTATGACCTGAGCACCTTCAGGCCTGCAACCACCCAGCCAATCAAAGCCAAGAAAATATCCACAGTTTCCCCAACTGAAAAAAAACCCCATGCAGCTCTTATAAACAGGCTTTATCTGTTTCATGTCCAAAAGCAACACTGCATGCGATTACTTGTGTCTGGCAGGGGTTCAAACCAACACGTGTGCAAGCGGTTACATTTAGAAGAAAAAGCTCCAACTGCTGCAGGAAAGATGTCAACGCAATGCAAACTGGATTTTTCATCATTAAAACATAATTTGCAACCTTTTCCTTCTGTTGTCGGAGAAAAAAAAAAATCGCCATCATTTATCACAAACACTTTGCAGCAGGGCAGTAAAAGCATCACAGTTTTGTTCACAGAACCAAAAAAACACCATCTGTTCTCCACAATGTGCATTAAAACAACTTGTTTTAACAGTGCAGACTCAGAGATCCTTTTTTTTCCTGACACCATCCACAGAGTCAGAGTTCAGAGTCTGCAGCAGTGACTCCACAGGGGGACACAATGCTTACTCATATCAGGGGTTTGAACTTTCATTTGTTTGAAGGTCTCCCCTCTCTGACAACATAATAAGAAACCAAGCCATGCAGAAACACAGGGAGAAAGAAAGCAAAATATATAATAATGTGTTATATTTACCTCTTTTTGGTTTAGGGAAGCTTTCATGCAGGTGAAAAACTACTTTCTCCACAAAGTGCTGAATGTTGCTGTGCTCTGGTCCTCGGACAAACACCATCCAGTCGTGGGTAAAGCCTTCCACAGTGGGTTTCTTCCTGACTTGGGCACGGTGACCAAGTTCTAGTTTCACCTGAACAGCACCCTGTGAAATACAATGATGTTGGGTTACTGGAGAAAAAAAGAAAAAGAAGAAAAAGAAAAAAAACTCAAGAGCCCTCCACGTGTTTGACAGGGTCCAAAAAAATGCATAGAAAAAAAAAAAACTACAAACTCCAGAAACCAAGGTTAGAATAAACCTTTTCTGCGGATTGATGTGCTGCTTTTAATGTCTTCATTGAATCCCGTAAAAGGGAACTCCGTTTAAAAATGTGTCGATTTAATGTCATTTTGGGGGAAAAACCTGACATATTTTCTACTGTCAGTGTAAAATCTGAATCACTACCAAGCTAAAAGCAACACATGTTCACACACTTTTTTACTGCAGATTTGCTCCAAATGAATTATGTTGTAAAGAAAAAAGAAAAAAATATACAACGTGGTGAAAAATGGCAAGAAAACCATGCATAAAGTTGACATTTATCTGATTTCTACTACACTTTATTAATTGTATTCAACAGTATGCCGAATAACAGTGCGGATTTTTCCATTTAATTTACACGTGAGAAAAAAAGACGTTTTTGCCGTTGAGTTCAAAAATATTTAAAAACGTTCGATTCTTCAACGGACTTTTGAATTACAACGGTCATTCTGGAACAGCGGCACGCATCGGCTCGAGCTAGCTGCTGCTCGGGCTGGAAAATCCTCATTACGGACCGAAAAAAGCCACCGACTCTCCTCCGGTGCGACGAGGAAAAACGGCATTAACGATCCAAACTTGCTCCGTTAGACCGGGACAAGGGGGCGAATCCTCCCGCAGACTACTCACCGAGTTGGCCATCCTGGAAGGCCCCACGTTACTGTTATTTCATGGAGAATTACTTTTAAGTGAGAGCAGAGGTGAGTGCAGTTTGCCTATGACGGCGGACATGGTCTCTCCTGGACTGAAGTCAGACTCAAGACTTTCAAAGGCTCGCCGGCTGTCAATTACCCGAGCTAACAGACTCGACTTCCGCTTTGGATTTTCAGAATAAACTCCTCGCAGTGACGCTGAGCTAGGGATAGGCCTACCACTAAAACCATTCAAATCTACAGTAACTGCACAATATTTCTCTCATTTAACACCAAGTGAGGTCTTATGTTCTCTTTAGTCTCCTAGTCTGTTTAATTAGATTTTTTCTCATTTATATTTCAGATTTCATAGCTCAATATGGAAACTAAAAGACTAAAACTATACCTCCTTCATTTGTTGAATTACCTAAGACATTAGATAGGCTACATCAAATCTGCAAAAGCCTGCAGTCTAAAAATGCTGGTATCATCCTATAAATAATCCAAACCCCAGTCACCACCATGACCATTTTTCACTCCATACCTCATAAAACATTATAGGAAATATAGAAATTTACCATGCTATGACTTTTATTGATTACCTTAATGCCTGTCTGTGCAATTCAATATAAAGTTATTGGATTAAGATAACAAAAAATATTCCTTTCTCCTTTCCTTTTGTCCCACGATGGGGAAATTTGCAGTACTGCAAATCCACAGATCCGGAAGGAAATTAGCACTTTGCTATAATCTGGCACATTTACATGATTTTGTGTCCATTAATGTGCACTGTCCCATTCAAATAAACAAATAAAGTAAAGTAAAGTAGACTGTAAAATTATAAGACCATCATGAATACATCATGAATAAGATTGAAGAATCTCAAAATCTTTTCTTTTTTTTAAAGTAGCAAAAATATAGTAAGGGGAAAAAATTGCAAATATCTTCTCTTTGTGGGCCCGTATTAATTAGCCTAATTAGTCACAGCTTTTATATTTCTTTGAATTAAAAGTTTGATTTTATCACTGTTTATGAGTGTAGTTCCCTTGCATGATGACATTCATTCTTAACACTTGAAAGTCCTTTAAAGTTGCAACACTGAGAAACGTGGTTTAAATAGGCTACAACTTCATGACATGACATTTCACTTTTGTGCTTCAAACTTTTATTTTGAATACAAAATCTTCGCATTTCCGTCGTTTTCCTGGCACAATCCCGCCGCCTTCATGGCGCTGAGGGGAAGAGCGCAGGCGCAGCTTGGTGTACCCGCTGGGGCCAAGCCTTAGCACGAGACGGAAGGGGCCAATAACAGAGCGGCAGACACACGGACCTCCAATCAGGCGGCCGCAACCTTCCTGTAATTGTGTTGCCTTCAAGTCCCTGGAGGAAATCCCTTCAGAAGTGCCTCTGATTATCATTTGCAGGTATTGCCACCTTGGAAATTGCTCTGTAAGCATAATTTCAGTCCACTACAGTTTGTTCAGTTTTTAACCTGAGGTCATAGTGATTTTAAAATTAAATCAATTTTTAATTTCTCATATAAATAATCTACTCTTTAGTTGTCAAAGCTATTCATGTTGCTTTTACTTGAATCTGAAATAAATATTTCAGTTGCCCTCTGTAATGTCTACACCTATATTCTATTTAATGGCAATTAAAATGAAATGCATTAACAGACCTTTTAAGATCTCAATATTTTCCTCTTCCTCCTCCTCTTCCTCTTTCCTCTAATGTTTTATATCAGAGGATTTGAAGAGTTTTTGTTGTTGTTAGTTAATTTTAAAATAATTCAAAATTTAACAGTGCTGTGAATTCTTAAAAATGAAGTTCACTGGATAGTGATGAGCAGGGCTCCAGACTAACTTTTTTTAAGAGCACAGTGACCCCTGACTTAAAATTTTAGGAGCGCAAGCAGAAAATTTAGGGGAGCAAACCAAAGCAAATATTCACATTTCATTTTCATTCATGATCCTCACACACATTGGCCTGACACCTGTAATGACAGGCATACATTTCACCAGTGTTTTAAAAAAAAAACAACTGCAAATTTACTGATGAAAAATGAACTTGCACTGTCTCAAATGTATGGGCAGTCTGGAGCCCTGATGTGCATATTTTTCATGATGTTATTTTATCATAAAAAAACAAAACAAAACCAAAAACAATATGCACAAATTGGTGCAAGAAATTTCACTGCAATGCAGGTTATTTTATGCAGCTGGTGGCTTCCATACAACTCCCCTTCCTCACTCTTATGAAAGCAAAGCATATGGTCCATTATACATCAATACACATAATGTAAAAAAGTATATATTGATTATATATTCACTTGTTATTTACAGTTTAATTTAACCAACATTTGAGCTGTCTCATCACATAATACAGGCTGGTTTATAACGGTGACGATGTGAACGGTTGCAAATGCGCGTTCGCGTTTGGCTCGTCTCCGCCTGTTTTGGTCCTCGACCCGCACCGTAGTTACACGCCGGTTGTTTGACTGCAGGACGCGGAGTGAATGAGGTAAAGTTTGACCAGCAACCTGTTCAACTTTCACTAATTAGTGTTACCTGAGAAGATGTGAGTGTGTGAATGTGTGTGTCTGAGTGTGTGTCAGTCTGCCTGCTGCTGCTGCTGTTGCTTAGCACCAGTCCACCTGTCTTTACTGTTTGTAAATTTTGATAACGTCACTGTAGCTATTGCTAGCACAGTGTAGCTAACTTTTCACCTGTTTTGTTGAGTTTAACTCGCTTTTATTGTTAATTTTCCTCCGGTATTAATGCGTTTTGTTTAACACGGGCTTGTGATAAAGGTCGGTTATGGTTAATGTGGCAATATGCGAGAAATAGCCAGTTATCAGGACCAGCGTCTATGTTGAGATTACGCGCGTACATTAAACCCCATTGAAACATTCACTATTTTGATTTCTATCTTTGCATTATCCACATATTATCGCGCAATACCTGCTTTTAAATGCATTTTCTATTAAAATATGAAATAATCTTCAATTCGGCATAAATTAAATGTACCAAATTGTATGCTTTATTGAATTAAAACCACAATTGTGTTGCATGACGTACAGTACAGTACACCACTGTGGGACGCAGTGACGTGTTTGTGCTGACGTAGCTGAGCCCAGCTGGGTGACTGGTCAGCAACACTGAGCGAGTAAATGCTGTATGTGCTGCTGTGTCAGTAAAACAGCATGAAAAAATAAAGATAATAGTGATAATGAGCAGAGATAAAAGGGAGAAAAAAAAATAAAAATGAAGATAGCTCACTAACTAATAAGAACTATGAGAATACAGATGCAGATAAATGTGGGCTCACTATTTGGCAAGCAGCTGCTGACAGTTTCTCCTTTCTATCTGACGTGTTATATGAGTTTTGTAGTATTTTATAGTGTAAATTAACTAATAACAAACTGGTTATACACTAAACTTACTTTGCTGTCAACTGGCTCGAACTATTAATCAATATCTACAATAACTCTTGATTAATTTTTGTCTTTTGACTGATTTTAATCGATTAACATTCACCAAACTTGCTCAGATGCATCTGAAATGAAGCCAAACCAATGAATTAACCACCAGAGCAGCTATAATTCATCCATGTCATACGTCCTTCTATGATTTCCAACATGGCTGTGAAAGAATGTGCTCTGTGCCACCTGAAAGCCTGTCAAAAAAAAAAAAAAAACCCAACCCATGTGTCTGTCCCCGTGCAGCAGCAGCGAGTGTCACACAGTAAAGCCTCAGCCGTGTCATTTCTAAAGCACTGTTGGCTCAACACTGTTCATGCATTGTCCTCACTTGTATTGCTAATGCAGACCTAGCAGTACAGGGCCAGCCTATATTGTTTTTTTTTGCTGTAAGGTAAATATGCTGCAGAAACCTCTGGAAGTGTTTGCTGTATAAAGTTTTTTTTTTTTTAAAGGTTTAGCTGACAGAAAAAGAAGAAGAAACCAGGCTCTTCTCAATGGTAGTGAATTAACTTGACGTTAGCTTTAAAAGTCAATAACAATGTGTGTGTGTTTTTTAAAAGACAGTTTAACCAAAGAGCGCTGGATACAAACAAAGCGTGTTGTGATCACAACTTCCACATTTTCTACAAATATTAGTATGTAAAGCTGTAGTTAGAAGTGTAGCCGTGTGTGTGTGTGTGTGTGTGTGTGTGTGGTAACAGGTGCAGCAGACTTACCTGTTCGTGTGGCCGTGAAGCTGTGGCGGCCGGCGTCGACTGTGCAGGAGCAGGAGGGAGGAGGAGGTGGTGGACAGTACAGCAGCAGCAGCAGCAGCAGGCTGGCTTATCACTTAGATAACAGCAGAGAGGGGAGGGGGGGATCGGGGGGTGGGGGGGGGGTCTTTGTTTGTAGAGGGGGGGTGGGTGGGCTAAATGGGGCTCATATTCCTTGTGGTAATATTAGAGCAATAGATCAGTTTACAGAGAGTTTAACTCGGTGGAGCTGGAGACGAAAATACTGGAATAAAAACTTCATATTAACGTTGTTTAGTTGTAGATAGAAGGTGGGTGGGTGGTGATAACTAATCTAAACTCACTCTGCTGAATGTTTTTGTACTTCGTCCCCACGGTTAGCAGGTTAAAACCAGCTTGGTTTGAATGAACGGTCCAAAATTCAGAGATAAAAGAAGAAAAGTCACGCTTCTAAAGATGGAAACACATTACTATTTATTTTTTACTTTTAAAACTTTTGCAATTTGGTGTTTAAATGAATAAAATACAGCACCTGTGTTTTGGTGAACATAATATGTCATTATTAGATAATCTGTAATTCATTTGGAGTTTAAAAATGAAAATCTATGTTATAAAATATGTATTTTTTCATTTATTCTAAGATACTACGTATCTTTTTATCCTGGTATAGATCATTTGTTTGCTTAATTTCACACTTTTATTTTCCACGAGCCTTTCTTTATTCATCTTTTTACACTTCCTCTTCCTGTCTGTCCACACATCGACTGAGAAATTAAAATTAATTGGCAAAAAAACAAAGTTGGACTGTTTTTCGTAAATCTCACTTTTTGTGAAGACGGAAAACAAATAAAGTTTGTTTTTTTCTCATTCTAAGACCATAAATGTTTTTTTTTCCATTTTAGTTGGTAAAACCAATGACAGTTAATTGATTTCCAGTTTTTCAATACAGATTATTTAACAATAATGGGACCAATACTTTAAATTGAGAGAGACGAGCTGGACTTTTCCCTAAACGAGAGTCTAAAAAAGGTTCTTTATAAATGATCTCACTATAGATTCATCTCATCATTGGTTAAAATTCAAGTTTTAGATTCTCATGCTGCTGATTCACCTCCGTCAAGACTAAAACTGAACATTTTAAAGTGAAAGAAGTGAATAAAAACAGCTCAGATCCCTGTTGAAACCTTGTTAGTCGTCAGCTGGTGGAGCAGCTGTGGAGCACAGACTCTCCTCCACCCTGTTGTTGTTGTTGGGCCTGAGGAGCAGAAAACCTGAGATGAGTTACTCCTTCACTGACGGCTCCTGAATAATTTAATGCAAAGTTATGTCGTGGCTCCGGGCCAATAATTTGCAGACTCATCGTGGTTCAGTTTTCAAAGGGTCCGTTCATGGAGAGACCACCGACCTCTGGTCCGGTCTGAGGAGTCTGCTCCATCGCTGCTGTGGAGCAACAGGTGCTGCAGCATCAGCTTCTCTCAGCTCCACTCACATGTCAGGCTGGAAGATTAAACACAGAAGAGCTTCACCAGCTTTTCACAGCTCTGTCTCTAATGTTTCCCTCTGCCCTCAGGGATGACTGGCAGGAGAGATGGAGGGTTTAAAGACACAGTTAGACTTCCCCAGCCCCGTCATTCAAGCACAGGTAAGATGCCGAGTCATGTTTGGACCAGATTGTCACAGAAACCGCTTTTAACTCCATACACACCAGTCTTGAAGTCAGTTGGTCAGTATATTATTAAAGCAGTGATGGGAATAACGGCATTATAAAATAATACGATATTTTTTTCAGTAAAGAGTAATCAAAAAAGTTACTACTTCCCCCGTTATAACGCCGTTACTGGCAATAAAATGAGCCGTTACTTGATTCTAGGAGTCCCGTCAGAATACAAAACACCTGTTAAATTATAGCTATGTTGTATACACTTTAAAAAAAAAAAAGTGTTTTATTAAAAAAACCTGCAATAGTTACTTTTCCTTGTAATTAGTTAGTTTTACAATGTAATAATTCAGTTACTAACTCATACTTTTTGTAACTAGTAACTATAACTAATTACTTTTTAAAAGTAACGAGTCCAACACTGTTACTAAGACACATGTGAGTGTCTGTGATAAAGTTAGAGTGAGCTCAGCCACGTTGAAGCGTTCAGCGTCACAAACATACATGTTGTGTTGTTTTGTTTTGCAGACGGTGAGGAATCTTGTTGCCGCCGTGCTGAAGGAAAAAGGACAAAATGGACAAATCACACAGTCGTCTCATCAGGTGAGGTCCTCATCAAGGTGTCCACTGATCTGAGGAGGTGAACGGGAGGAGAACATGGTTTTAGAGATTTGTTATAATATCCTGACTCTCAGTTCAAGAACCTGTTCAGAGACACAATGTGTTCACATCATATGAGATGTTGAAAGCAGAATGACAATGACAGAATAATAGAGGTACAATTATACTGAAATATAACAATAAACAAAACAATACAGCAGCAGATCAGTGTTCATAGTTTTCATGGTGAAGGTCTGGTGGCATCAGGGGCCAGTGACATCATTGACTGGCCAAATGTTTTAATCCTTCTGTTCTTTTATCTTTTTTAAATTATGTTTTATCTTTATTTTTAATTCTCATTACGGTTACATTTTTCTTGACCATCTTGGCTCTATGTCCTGTATGTAAATATCACTGCACTTCAACTTCAACTTTCATGTTTTGGAAATGTGCTATATAAATGGAAGTGGATTGGTAATAAATGATAAATTAAATGACACTTTGTGTTGACAGATCTATGTTGTCATCTTTTCCGGTTTCAAACATCTGGTCAACTTCTGACCAGATGTTTGTTTAAGAGTCTGTATAGTGAGGGATATTTGAGCTTCTTATTTCTCTGTATGTCTATGTGCTGTATATGTAATCGTAAAACACTACTTCTTTTGTCGAATCCAACATTTTCTGTATTTTCAATTTTGTCTAGGATCAATATATCATCCAAATAGATTCCTTTTGTAGTGAAATATTTGTACATCAAAGATAAGAAACAACACAGTGGTTCTACTTCAAGTGGAGGAATCTCAACTTTTAATGACTTTAATTCCTCTACTAGTAAGAAATGTTAAGTATTTAATGTCTGTGTGTGTGTGTGTAGGGCCCGGCCCTGGAGGCTCTGTGGCAGCAGTGCTGCAGCGACGTTGCTCCCGTCAGCTCGTCCTGCTGTGACGCTGTGGTGCTGCTGGTGGACCAGGGACACGCTGACCTGCACCACGTCCTCAACACCGTCCTCAACCTGCTGCCCTCCGCCAGGTAACACACACACACACACACACACACACACACACACACACACACACACACACACACACACCTGGCACCAACAACACCACAGGCTGAACTACAGGATGAAGTTGTGTGTTTCTTTTAAAACGTTGTCTAATACCAAACCTTAGATTTGTTCAGCTCTACTTTTATTTTGTTCTGGTGATTATTAACATGTGTTGATTACATGTTACAGAGGATTTTGGTTTATTGTTTCTTTATTCATGTGTTTTTTAAATTTTAGTATAGATAGATATAGTTTATTGATCCATCTATACTGAAATTTAAGTATTGCTTATATGCTTTTATTTTTATTTTTGTTTTATTCTCGACACGTTCAATAAAACTGATGAACTGAAAACTGCTTGATCATCCCAGTTTGTTTCTTAACGAACTAACTTATTACTGTAGACTGAGCTTCAGTCTGATCACTGCAGTTATCAATCAATCAAATCAATTGATACATGTAGTCAGTCAGACACAGTTGGTGCATTGCTAACATGAGGCAGTGGAAAGTGTGTGTCTGTGTTGTGAGAGCCTGGTGAGTCACTGTTGCATTGTTCCACTGTTATTTTAAGGGCATATTAGACACTAGTAGCGGACAGGAACACACACACACACACACACACGCACTCTGTATTACACAAGCAGCAGTGTGTGTTGAAACATCAGGTGGAAGATTAAAACACAGCGTCTGAAGGTCGGAGCCTCTTTGTTACATATTTGTGTTCTTGATGCTGCGACCTGCTCAAATCCTCCACCGTGTTTCCACTCACGACTCAGTTTCATAACAAACTTATCCTGAAGAGGGGAACACGATATGATATGTTGGGATGTATTTAGATACAGCGAGCAGAGCCATTTATTTGAAGTCTCTATCTCTCCTGTACAGCAACGCTCAGGGCCTGATAAAGGTGATTGGACGGCTGCTGCAGATCCAGGCCGACCAGAGAGACAGAGCAGCAGCCTTCACCTGTCCCTACTCCATCAGGTTTGAACCCTTTTATTTTGATAGTTCACAGTTGAACATATTATGTAGATTAAGATGGGATGAATACTCTTTTAAACTCCCTGTGGCTGGGAAATCGGTTATATAATGGGATGTTCCCCAATGGTTCATTCCCTTAAAAGCCCCTCAAAATTGGTGATGTGTTACTGTAGGGTTAGGAAGAAGAGATTGAAGTTCACCACCATAGTGTTTTTAAAACGGCTCCAAACTCCACTGGGACTCACTGATAAGGAGCTGAAGAACGGAGCTGAACCGACCGTCTCCCTACTGGACGTTTCCACCTGCTGCCGATCGATGTTGCTGGTTCCTCTGACTCTTATGGTCCTAACATGTTGGGATGTGTCACATTTCCTTTTTTGCCTTAAGTTTAAGAGGAACTATGCAGCATTTGTAGCTTAACTATGCTACATTTTACCTTAATTCAACAGCTTTGGAGTAATTGTGATGGTTTAATAAATGGCTTAACTTGTTACGAGGGAGAATGGAGGCTCTCTGTCTTCCACATGCTGTCACTTATTGCGTCTATTGGATGAAAACCAACTTCCCAACAAGATCCCAGCTTATGAAAGATTAAACTATACACATATACACATTGTAACATTATATATGATATATAACATTATATACTGCTCTATTTATTGATTTCTCGCTGGCTTTGTTGTGAACAAATGCACATGGCCAAGAGGAGGGTTAGCAAAACAGAGGGAAGGCGACCGGACTTACATAGTTATCCTCTAATTGACAGGGAGACAGACTTGTGGTGCCTTTAGTGGACTATTTTTTCAACTTTATTTCCTATATTTGCCAATATTTTTATTTCTGTGGTGTTTAATTTCCATATTTTTCCAATAAGAGTCTTTAGCGATTCAGACAAACACAGTCCATGTGCCTCTTGGTCTGATTGGTGGGAATTAGTTAGTTTGGCCTGTGGGACGTTTCCTTTAAGTACGAGGAGAGTTTACAGTGGTAATAGTTGGTCTGACTGGTTGGATGTCCCCAGCCACCCCACCCCCACCGCCTCCTCCTCCCTCCCCCGCCCCCCCCCTCTCAGATCTGCACCTCTGCCAGGATCCTGGGGCCTCCTTAATCAGTTACAGCGGGTGATAAAAAGACTTCAGTTTTTCTCTCCTTCATGTTTCTGCTGCTCTCCAGCTTTTTTTTCTCTCTCTTCCTCCAACACCCTTTCCTCTTTTTTGTGTTTGATCCCTCTTAACCCCCACCTCCTCCTCCCTCTCCTCCTCCTTACATCTCTATCCCTACTTTCTTCTGCTCCTTCCTTCCCATTGTCCCTTCTCTCTTTTTTTTCCATTTCGTCTTCATCGCTGTCTCTGCTGTCTGCATCTGTCTGGCGGTCTCCACCTCCCCCGGTGGGAAGATGAATGTGTCGAGGGCAGCAGGGTGGCGCCGGCGGACCGGCGATCCGGTCTGCCATTGGTTGCCGGGGCCTGGCACCACCGGGGCAACTGTAAAATGCTGTTGGGATTAATGGAAGATGAAGCACACTGGTGCCCATTGTCGACCGTCTGCTCGCCGCTGCCCTCCGTGCAATCTGCCACCGCCGAGACCCCGAGACCCCGAGCCACTCGAGCCCCCAGCAGGGACCAGGACTGGATCAAGACCGGGGTCTCGCCGCCACCGGCTCATTTTTCATCTGATGTTTGCTCCAGCTGCAGCAGCGTAGACGGGCCTGAGCGTCTCCTGCAGCCGTTCCCACGTACTCAGGGCGCTTCTGGCCTGATTCTTCAGGTGCAGTGTCGAGGTGATCCGCTCGTTTACTGAAATAAAGGTCCTGATTATTAACCGTTTAAGGATCTGAGCCTGTATTTTGGCCTTTTTGGATACTTTTTCTGGATTTTTACCTATACCACTTTGTTTGGCCTTTTTGTTTCTGCACAACTTCAACTATAAGATCTGACAATCATTTTTTCACTTTAACCTCCTTTAATTAACATGTTGGGCCCAAAAATACACAAAAATCACCTAAAGTCTAATCAGCTGATTCCACCACCACACAAAAAATGACAAATATATTGAAAAGCATCTGGAGTCTGCCCAGACCATTCCACTTTTATGCTCAAATTAATATTTTTGTACAATCAAACCATTTAAATCATCATGTCATGTCTCAGATTGTATCTTATCAACACCAAACAAAAACTCAAAGAGAGTTTAAAATCTGCACTTTCGCTTTTTTGTTGCTTGTGCTTTGAAACCTAACGTTATCCAATCACACCACCGTGATCATTAGACCCTGGAGGGTTCAAACAGAAGTGATCCAACTTGCGGCTCCTTTGTGAAGTTCGCCAGACCACGAGTAGTGGCCATAGGTAAACTCAGGAGCAATGGAGAAAATAACATGTCATTGCAACATAATGTTAAATCGATTCAATGGACGATATTCGATTTTTGTCAATATCACAAAGTCTGTCACGATACGATTTAGATTTGATTCCAATGATCTATATGAGACGACATCATCTGCTGGCTTAACACTAGGGCTGACCCAAAAAATTTGAAGCTTCGAAGCTTCGTTCGTTGCCATGGTAATCGATCATGAAAGTCCATGATCGTTTTTTTTTTTCCTCCTTTTTCCCTTTTTGACACCGGTTCTCATCGGCAATTGTTACATTAAAATGAGTAGGCTACTTGGCATCCTGGAAACCTGCCTGATTTTGGAGATATGCAGTGTTTGTTCGCCATTTCTTTCATTATTTCCGCTTGCGGAATTTCTCACATTTAAAGAGAGACTCTTCAATTTTAGAAAAGAAGTGGAAGTGCCGTCATAGAGTTGCTATTGGATCAAACTCTGATCATCTCCAGTGAACTTTTCTTTGGACTTTTTTAGACTCTTACAATTTTACAAAAATTAAGAGTTGGAGAACAGGTCCAGAAATAGACATGGACTTCTCTTTTCTGCCACAACCATGTTGTTTACCTCCTGAATCTGTTATTATTTCATATATTTTTCACTACTTTGCATTGGTGGCGATGGTTTCACGTTGGTGCAGCCTTGTTTCTCTGCCAACGCTGTGACTCAGCTGTGAACTTGGAGTTGAACTAAAAAAAAAAAAGAAAAAAAAAAGGAGGGTGGTCTCCGTCTTCGCTTCCTGTCACCTCCTTCACACGGCAGCTGAAGAGCAGCGGCCGGTGTGAGCGTGGCTGAGTGATGGGAGCTGCATTGAAGCAGAAGGTTTGGAGATGGCCACCGGGGGGGGAGTAGGGGTGGGGAGGGGGTTTAAAGATGGTCAGACAGATAACCACGGAGGAATTCAGTCCACGCTGCTGCAGGCTGTCGCAGGCACGGACATGCCCTGAACTCAACTTCCTTCCTACACTTAGATACGTGGTGATTGATGTTAATGCATCGGTTAAGTGGAGCTGATGGTGGTGGGTGTCCAACCCCACACACACACACACACACACACACAGACACACTCCAGCCGTGTTTGTTAACGTCTGTGTGGCCGGCGTGTTAACAATACCCAGAGACTTCACCTTGGATTTGACCCCGGTGTTTTGTCTGGACGTAATGGGTTTTAAGAATAATGGAGGCAGCGCCACACAGAATAGAAATGAGGTGGATGTCGGGCAACGATGGCACCGAGGGACACAAGATATTGAATTTCTGTCTTATTCACCAAGAAAAGCAACAGAACCGGAGATATTAGCTGCGTCCCAAATCAGGTGCTACATCCATCAATGGCTAGATTTGATGACACAGTGGACGAAGACGTCTCATTTCGAAGGCTCTTTCAAACGCCTCCTTCTTTTCCTGCTCTGACAGATCCGGTCCATCTGTTGCCATATTTCTACTGATACTTTGCTGGTTGGTGGACGGCGCCCTGGTACGATGATTATTAACGTGATATCTCAATGAAAAAGTTGAGGGAAGTTCTTCTTGATTTGACCCAACCGTTGACATGGACTGGTTTAGACGGTGGTGATCAAAGGTCAAGGTCCCGATGACCTCATATGACACAGTTCTGGCCATAACTCAGAAATAATTAAGCTAATTGTGACCAAATTTACCTAAAAAAGGTCAAAGGTGAAGATCTAAATGTTCTGCAAAAGCACCCTTAGCTATAACTCAAAGCTGGAGGGAGCAATCGTCACCATTTCTGGTTGGTGGTACAGTGGTTAGTGTTTATTTATCTGATATCTCAATAAAAAAGGAATCTCTTCTTGTTTTGACCCAACCGTTGACTTGGACTGGTTTAGACGTTGGTGATCAAAGGTCCCAATGACTATATATGACACAGTTCTGGCTATAACTCAGAAATAATTATGCTAATTATGACCAAATTTACCACCAAAAAGCCAAAGGTGAAGATCTATATGTCCTGCAATAAGCACCTTTAGCTGTAACTCAAAGCTGGAGGAAGAGGTCGTCACCATATTTCGTGATACTTGGCTGATTGGTGGTACAGTGGTTAGTGTTTATTTATACGATATCTCAATAAAAAAGTTGAGGGAAGTTCTTCTTGATTTGACCCAACCGTTGACTTGGACTGGTTTAGACGTTGGTGATCAAATGTCAAGGTCCCGATGACGTCATATGACACAGTTCTGGCCATAACTCAGAAATAATTGGCTGGTTGGTGGTGATCTGAAGAAAATCCAAATCTGTGGTTGTAGTTGTTGTTGTGAGAGTCGTGGTCTTTGTCTTCCAGGAGCAGCCCTCACCCATTCATCACAGCCCTGGAGAACCGTGTGGACTGCTGGCCCGCTCTGCTCCTGGAGATTGATGACTTCATCCAGCAGGCCGCTGACAGGTCGGTCACACAGCCGAGGCTCTGAACCCTCCCACGTCCGTCCAATCACTCACTCACCCACTGCTGCTGCTGCGGCCGTGTGAAGCGCATGAATTTCAAATCCATCTGTGAAGAGCTGCGGCCCCACCTCAAACAGCTCATCACACCCCTGGCAGCTGTTGTTGCCATGGCGTCAATGACACTTTTTTATACAGATACAGATACAACCCACAGTATGGATCGTAAATCATAACATAAATGTGTGTATATTTATTTACACGCAAACTGCAGGTGTGAGCTGGCCTACATCACCATGCTGGCCCCGTTCCTGCGCTACCTGTACTGTGAACCGCAGAGACAACCGCAGCACGCCCTGCTGAGACACAGTCTCCTCAGGGTGCTGCTGCCCACGCACCCCAGAGCCGGATCGGTCCACCACCAGGACCAGGACCAGGACCAGGACCAGAGGAAGGACCAGGGGAAAGAGGAGGCGTCCACGGTGTCGGACAGCCTGCTGCAGTGTCTCTGCCAACTGGTCCCACACATGCAGGTGACACATGGTGGAAGTAGTGTTCTTGATGAGCAGTATAGAAACACTTTGATTGATAGCAACAGTGTAGATGAACATGAGTTTCCATCTGACGTTAGTAAGTGAGTTCAATAACTTAATAAGCAAACAGAGTGTATTTAATTATGTGTATTATTTCCAGCTCATGGTCTTCTTCCCTTCCTGCTTAGTCACATCCACTAATGATGTTACTGCTTCTGTTTTGTTACAGTATATCTTCTTCTTTTTCTTTTATATATGATATAGTTAATAATCAAATTTTACATTTTAAAGATGCTATAATGTAAAAAAAAAAAAAAAAAAAAAAAAAGCATTAAATTGGGGATGTACCGATTATGAAATTCTGGGCCGATGGCTGATGCTGGTACCGATGTTTTTTCTCTGTTGTTTATTCTTCTTTTGTGTAAAGGAAGCCAAAACATCTTCATTACTTAAAAAAAACCCAACACTTTTGCTCACTTGACTCAAACAAATTGAACGTGAACGTGGCAGAGTCACATCTCTCCAAAAAAGAGGAGAAAAAAACAGGTTTCTCCTCCATCCGATGAATCCCTTTTTTAAATGTAACATCTGGAGCTAACAGCTGCAGCAGCCTCAGTGGAGTCGTGTTGTCTCTAACCGGTCTTGGTGCTGGTGTCTTCACGTCGACAGGTGGACAGCGTGGAGGCCGTGCTGGAGCTGTGTGGCTTCGTGGACGCTCTCCTTCAGGGTCTCTCCGGGTCCTCGGAGCAGCGGCGCCGGTCCGACAGATCCCGGCTGCTGCTGCTGCACCTGCTCTGCGCCTGCCAGCGCTGCCTCCAGCTCAACGGAGACTGCCGGCCGCTGCTCGGCCTCCTGCAGCAGCTGCTCCCCGTCTGCACACAGGTCACACAGCAGCGCCAATGCTTTGTTAAAGGGATAGTTCAACATTTTGGCAAATTGGCCCATAATCCCCATAGTGATTCATTGTCGGTGCAAGCTGTTTTTAGAACGGCGGAGCAGAGCTGTGACCTGCTCAGAGCTACGCTACGGAGGCTCATGGGATTTCTTGGTTTCCCTTTATCAAACTCATCAAATACACAATCCAACAACTCCAAAACGCTCTGGTGGACAAGTTGTGACCTGCACATTCATAGCAGCGTAGCGTAGCGTAGCTCTGAGCAGCTCGCGGCTCTGCTCCGCCGTTCTAAAAATAGCTTGCACCGACAATTAAAGGTAACAGACCTACTGCTATGACTATAGGGATTATGACAATGGGCCAATTTGCCAAAATGGTGAACTATCCCTTGAACAACTAATACTCATACTTAACTCATACTAAAACAACTCATACTCGATGAGCTTCATCTCAGTCTAAAGCCGGTATTTTATTTTCAGGATCCGCCGGTGGACGAGCTGCTGCTGGGCGTGGCGCTGCTGCTGCTGGAGGCGCCGGCAGCTCAGCAGAGCAGCCTGCTCAGTCTAGGTAAGACAGACTAAGACGCCGTCTCCAAGTTTAAAAGCATCACTGAGCAGATGTGCAGCGATACTTTGATGTGACAAAGTGATTTAGCAGGAAGCAGCGCTCGTGTGGATTTAACTGGTCAGAGCATGAGCGCTGTGATATACGAGAACATCTTTGGTGTTTCTGGACTTGATTTTCTCGTCATTTATCAGCTGATGTGTCTCCTGATGTTAAAACATCTGCAACGATCTAAAATCTGTTAATAATATAATATGACCAGGCTCCAGTCACTGTTTTGTTCTCTTTTTATGACTCCTCTCTTTCTTGTGAAGTTATACAGTAACAGTGAATGACAGTATGATGTCGTGTGACGTCATTATTTTGTCATTTCCTCTGTGATTCAACAGCTGTTCCACCTCAGATGCTCCTAAAGACACTGTTATCGGAGGCATTTGCCCTTTTTTTTAAAGCTAAATTTAATAAAAACAAACATATCAAAACACACAATGCACACAGTCCACCTTAAGATCAACAACAAAAAACAATTTCTTAATGTCTACTCACAAGACAGAGACTGATTCGTGTATTTTAGTGATAAAGTTACTGACACACAACACCAGCATGAACCAAGACCGACCAACAGGCCTGACAACAACAACTCATTAACAGGCTACAACATATTATTTTATACTGTACTGAAATAATTGAGTAACATTCAGTAAAAGTCGACATTAAACACTGAACCATCTTATTTTTTGGCTCCATCTTAAACTTTTGCATCTCAAAACTTTGTATTTTTCCGTCATTGATGCCAAATTCAATCATTTTATCCATATTTCCAGAATGAAGACAATCTGTAATCATTGAATAAATAAATAAAACTATAAATTAATGATTAGAACTGGATGAACCCACCATACAACATCTCTCCTCTCTGTCCACAGCTCTGACTTTAGCTCCGGAGCAGGCCGACCTGTCTCCCTGGTTGGCTCCGGTCCTGGTTCTGCCGGTGCTGCAGCTCTTGTCGTGTTCGGGCCTCACCGAGGCTCTGACCGACCGCAGGACACACGCCCTGAACCAGAGCCTGGCCCACAGCCTGCTGCGCAGCGTCAGCAGGCAGACGGACAAACCCCGACAGGTAACAGACACACTGAAGCTGGATGGATCTCACTGTGTTTTGTTGTTTTTTTGCCCCCAAAACAGAAAAAAACAAGTTGTTTGTTCTCAGATTGAATCTACGACCTCTGTGATCGTCAGAGTCTCCGGCCTCCTGAGCACAGGACCAGTGAAAACAAATCAAACACTGATACTCAGACCGGACGTGTAGAGTAAAAAAGCTATAGAAGTGTTGAGAAGATGAGCATCACATGTCAGAAGATGAAGGAAAACATTGATGGTTATGATATGGAAAACAATGAAAGCAGATAGAGTCGTTGATTTTGCTGCTTCTTTATTGATTCAACTTTAATCCCCAATCTAATTGAGATTTAGGTCTCGTTCTATAGAGTAAAAAACTGCTTCTTTTTCAGAAAACCAAGTTTGAATGGCTGCCAATGTGCACCCCTTCACACCTGTCAGATCTTTGCATTTACATTCAATCTTGCTGATCTTACTGATGATGGCTTTGTTACAATAGACGGTTAGATGACATTAAAC
Organism: Trachurus japonicus; assembly: GCF_045865225.1. Classification (NCBI taxonomy): domain Eukaryota; kingdom Metazoa; phylum Chordata; class Actinopteri; order Carangiformes; family Carangidae; genus Trachurus; species Trachurus japonicus. Next base: position 14,085,388 of record NC_140924.1, read on the forward strand.
ATACCCCATGATAGGGCAGATCGTCACACACAACTATTGTGCACTTAACCATTTAAAACTCTATAAATTATTAACTTTATTTAAAGCATTTTTGGTTAGAAAGACAAAAATGTACATACATACAAATCGATTCTTGAAAAAACATAATCCCATACTAGTACCCTCCCTAACTCTATGTTAAATTGAGGAGTTAAAATCTAAAGATCATTAATTTGGGCACAAGAAGTTATTGTTCTGAAACTAAGAAATTAAAATGAGAGCAGAAACTGCCTTGAAAGATTTTTTGAACTCCTACCTAATATCTGCCAGGTTATGTGTTAGAAAGCCCACACTCATTATTTGTTTGTACAATTATACATATTTCAGTATCAAGTAAAACCATGTTCCCTCTGTCCTCCTCCTCTTCCTCAGCCCGCTCCACCCCTGACGTTTCCTCTCAGCTCCTGGTACAGTGAACTCGCTGTGTCTCTGTCCGTCCTGTACAAAGTGGCGGACAGTCCGTCCTCGGCCGCCGACTGGCTGCTGTCGGTCGGCTCGGCCCTGTCGTCGGGCCAGCGGCTGCCCTGCTCCCTCGCCCTCGTCGTGACCTATCTGGTCGTCACGGGCCAGGACGACGTCTGCCAGCTGGCCCTGAGCGCCAGCCAGGCCGTCGCTGCAGCCGACCCCTGCCAGGTAGATAATCCACACGGCTCGGCTCCACGCTGCCGCCACATCTCAAGTTAAAGCCTTTCTCATAATATAAGCTTATAAGATATACTGTATAAGCTTTTTAAATATGGAAACAAGTAATATGAACAATATAAAAATACACACATACAACAAGAATACAACTATAATCAAACGTCAGCTCATAAATAGTGATGTTTATTTACTAACATACTATGTAGAGGAGGTTCATGAGGCACAACATTTGTGCTCTATCTGTATGGAGATACATTTGTCTTTATTCAATCAAAAAAAAAAAGTTGATTGACACAAAAAAGATGTTTTCAAGCAAAACAAATTTCTCTTCAATCAAAGAAACCTTTTCAATCAGAAAAAAAAGTGTTTGAATGAGAACCCTTTTTTTCTTTGATTGAAAATGTTTTTTTTGATTGAAGTGAAGTTTGTTTTCATTGAAAACATATTATTTTGTTGAAATCAACTTTTTTTTTTTGATTGAATAATAAAGACACAAATGTTTCTCCATATATCTGGTGTTTTGTTTTGTTTTGTTTTGAAGTGGACAAACAAAGCCTTAGGTTTGTGCAGGAATAGTAACAATAGAGATAACTGTAAAACTAGGAGCTACATATTTAGATTTTAGATTTAGATGAAGATTTATTTTACACAGTTAAAAATACACAAGTAGAAGGAACACTTTGATTATTTACAGTGCTGGAAGAGGTGAAAACCCTTTGTGTTTTCTTTTCCAAAGGATACAGACTGGTAATTAATAATTTATTAATTAATATTAGATAATGTAACATTTTAAACCCGATGATCACCCTCACACAGGAGACAAGAAGTGTGAGCTCTTTCATAATATTGATGCAGCATGTTGGGGGAAAAAAAGCTTCTTCTGATATTCCCCATGCAACTGATAATCCTATTAGCAAATGTCCTCAGTGGAAAGTAGCCAAGGTTTTTCCAAAAAGCTAAAAGTGGCTGCTCAAGATTATTCATTGTCAAAAAAAAGGAGAAAAAATAAAATCAGTAGATCTAATGACAGAAGTTAGCAACACTGTTTCTTTGTGCCAAGTCGCAGCAGCCAATGAGGAAACTCAAACTCCAACTGCTGAGCACACCCACTTATTGATACGGCATGTTGAAATACCTTCTTCTAATATTCCACATGTAATTAATAATAAACCAGCAAGTGATTAGCATTTGTCCTCAGTGGAAAGAAGCTAAAGTTTGTCCAAAAAGCAAGAACTGCTCATTTATTATAAAACTAAATCAGATATTCCCCATGTAATTGATAATCTTATCAGTAAATGATTAGCAGATATCCTCTGTGCAAAGTAGCTCAGGATTGTCCAAAAAGTTAGCTAGCGTTAGCTGCTTTAGTAAACTTTGTTCGCGCTAGTTGCTCTAGCTAACGAGCTAGGTGGCTAAGTGGCTAAATTATATCTGTAAATGTAACAACAAAGGTTAACAACACTGTTTTCTTCATGCCAGTCGGTTTAGAAATTGCAATAAACCAATGGAGAAAGTCCAACACTCGGCTGGCTAATTAACGATGTAACTTTATCACTCAGTCACTCAGCTCTATAAACACATCAGTCATGTTTACAGAGCTGCCTCCACTGTTTGCAATTCTGCAGTAATAAATAAAAAATGAATAAATAAAAACCTTCCCCTCCTTCCAGATGCTGAATTTCCTGCATCTGTATAAATTCACTGACAGACTCTGTGGGACTGTAAATGGATCTTCAGGAGATGATGTGAAATATCACACGTGTGTTATGGACTCATCATTACCGAGGCTTGTTAGACGCCTCACAGTATAACCCCCTCCCATTGCCCCAACCCCCCTCCTCCACCCCCCGCTGGTCTAATTGCTCCCTCGGTGCCACTTGTGCCGTCATCTGATGCATCGGTAGGAGGTTATTGGCGATATTTTAGATCCACTGGATGGATTTCCTCACGTCGCAGCGTCTCATCTCCTCCTCACGGCTCCAACAAACACTCACATCAGCTCTTTGTTACAGGAGAGGAGGGAAAAAACAAACCATTATGAAAAATAAAACAACGGTCGACATGAAACACATATTTCAGTTTAAGGCGTAACTAAAAACTGAACTCTTGTCTTTGTTGTTTTTCCAGCTCCATTCATTCCTGATCCTCAGTATCAATGGGAACTTATTTCTACCATATAAATGATAATATTATTAGTTGTGAATATTTATTTCCAGAACGTCTGAAGATCCAGATGTGACACTTTAACACTTTTCCACCAACCTTATTTGCTTCCTTGGACACTAGTCTCTTACTTCAGTGTATAACTGAAGCTTGTCGACCACACACTGCTTCAATATGACACTGTGGGGATTTTCATTCTTATTTTCCACCATGTAATAAAATGGTTTGCAGCCGGTGTTAAGTCAGTTTGGTTTAGTTAAAATACTCCACACTCTGATATCCAAAGTCGTAAACACACATTTTACTCATTTCCCACAGAAAATCATTCATAATCTTGTCGCACTGCCTAAAAATCAAAAATAGAGAGATAATTACACTCTATTATATCTATATATTGGAAAAATACATTACATTACATTACTATTACATCAATAATTTAAAATATGAATTGATTTAAGGTGGTGGTTTAGGATCAACAACAAACTCTTCAGGGATTCAACCTCCGTCTCCGTCCTCTCTGCTGCTCCGTCTTCCTCCTAAGTCATGCAGGTGAAGTGGTTGCTATGCAACAGCCAAGGTGCAGGGCAGCAGTAAGTGCTTTTATGTTTATTAAAGGCTGCACACACGGCACGGACACTGACTTAACATGTGTCCAAGGACCCTGAGCCGCTGCGTTGTGTTTTGACCCCGGCTCTAAAAAAAGAAAAGGGAGTGATGAAGTGTTGAACTCTGCTTTGTCCCCGACGTCCACTTCTGTCTGAATGGAAATGAGCAGGGAGGGAGGGGGGGGGCTCTGCAGACCCTGACCGCGGGTTCAGTCAGATCATGAGGAGACAGGACGGACGAGTTTAGATTCAAACCTGCAGAGACGCAGAGAAACATCATGATCTATCAGGAGCTGTGCTTGTGTTGGATCGGTTTCCTGTTCTCAGATATGATTCAAATATTCATCAGATTTGAGGATGAACAGATAAAATGTTGATGGGTAAAGTTCAGTTTTAGTCTTTTGAATGCAATATCTGGAAAACTCCTCTGGGGAAATCCTTCAAATTTGACTCTTTTGTTCAATATATCACACAAATGGTTCATATTTTATATGATTCTGGATAAACAGGGACCAGAAACGATGCAGACACTTCATGTAGTCGATAATCTGGTCTGTCTTCTGTTTGATGCTGAAGACAGGAGCGAGACTGAAGCAAAAGAGAAAAAAAAAATAATAATAAAGAGCTAAAATAGGCTAAAAAGCTGTGATTTGTCGCTGTTAATAAACATTTTTCAAATAAAACATCAATCGAATCGACTGTTCATCCAACACTTGATCTATAGGTGAATGATTTGTGGTTTAAATGAGAAAAAAAAAGGCGAGAGCAATGAAAGAATACTGTATATAAAGCATCGTCTCCCAGCTTCATCTGATTGACAGGTGTCTGTCTGCAGGTTCCCGCCCTCGTCCCCGTGCTGCTGTTCAAACTGGGGAAGGAGAAGGATCCAGATGTGGCTCACGCTCTGCTCAGCTGTCTGCCCAACCTGGGGACGCACAAGGTACCGAACCCTCTGCTCATGGATCCTCTCTTTGTTTAAAAAAAAGAAAGGTTTATATACCTAAACTGTGTGTGTTTGTGTGTGTGTGTTTGTGTCCGAGCAGCTGTGTGTTCCCATGGTGCTGCAGACGCTCCACATGCTCGCCAGCGCCCCCCGGCTGAGAGCGGTGGCCATGCGCCTCATGACGGCTCTCTGGAAGAAACAGGTCTGTGAGAATCAGTGGTGAACATCAGCATCATCATTATTATTAATAATTTATATTTATTTATTTTATCACATTACTCATCATCATCATCATTATTATTATTGTTAATAATTAATAAACCTGTATTAATTCTCTCCGTCAGGATCGAGTTTACCCGGAGCTGCAGCGTCTGCTGACTCAGCAGGACGGCAGCCGGGTGGTGGTGGGGAGGGACGCCCAGTGGGAGCAGCTCCTGGCCCGGGCCGCCTGCGTCAGGGACATCTGCAGAGAGAGGTCCCACACACACACACACACACACACACACACTAGCGGTGCCAAAAATAATCTTTTCACAGATGCATCGAGATTCTTAATGGGACGATTCTGAATCGATGCCGTTAGGTCACATAATCGATCTTTGAATTAGAAATCAACAAGTGCAGCTTTAAGTAGGCCTTTTCTTTTTCTTTGTGTGTTCAGACTCTCAGGAAGCTGCTGCATTGTGATGCATTTAAATGATATTTTCTATATTATTTTATGTTAATAAAAAGTTATCACATTTATTTGACTGTTAATTGTTTATGTTAAAGAGGAACTATGCAGGTCCGGTCGCTTTTCTGCTGTTTTTCTAACCCTCCTCCCGGCCATGTGCATTTGTTTACAACAAAGCCGTCAAGAAATAATGTTATTTATCATATACGATGTTACAACGTGTATATTTGTGTAGTTTAATCTGTCATAAACAAGAGATTATGGGTTACGGGGCGCGTTTGTGTCCCAGTGCTGCAGAGACACTGGGACGGAGGCTCTGATCTTACAAGGTTGTTTCTCAGCCAAGAGGCACAAATAGTGACACGCACATGGGAGCCTCCATTCTCCCTTGTTACACATTAAGCCATTTATTAAACCATCACAACTACTCCAAAGCTGTTTCATTAAAGTAAAAATCTAGCATAATTAAGCTACAAATCCTCTGTAATTAATGAAAAAGCCATGTGTGGCAACAGAGAATTGAAGATGTGATGCATCGAAACGCGTCGAGATGAATCGTGTAATTGAATCAAACTGAATCGTAGGCTGGTGAATTGTAATTTGAATTGTGAGGTCAGTGAAGATGCACACCACACACACACATCCTTATCCACGTTGGCTCCAGCTGTTAATGAAGGTTCTTCCATCCTGTGTGTGTGTGTGTGTGTGTCAGGCCCTATCAACACGGAGGAGACATGTTGGCCGCTATAACACACACTCTGAACCAGTGCACAAAACCAGACATGGCGACTCCGGCTGCTCTCGTTCTGCAAGGACTTCAGGAGCTGTGCCGGGCCGAGGTCTCTCTCTCACACACACATATACACACATATACACACACACACACTTATGTTGTTCACTCTTCCCTAGTAAACGTTGTTGTTCTTCACGCTGCAGGTGGTGGACATGGTGTCGACGTGGAAACGCCTCGGGCCGGAGCTCAGCTCAGACTCTCGTCCTCTGGTGGTCAAGGTGGTCGCGGAGCTTCTGGCTCTGGTTCCTCAGCTCAGCGTCAAGTCGGAGGAGTACGAGGTGTCGCACCTTCATTTCCTCATCTCAGTCTCAGTTAAAAAAGAAACTGAAATGTTAAAGGGATAGTTCAACATTTTGGCAAATTTGGTCCATTGCCATAATCCCTATAGTCATAGCAGTAGGTTTGTTTTAATTGTCTTTTTTTTTTGTTTTAGAGACAAATTCATGCAAAACGCTGATGCGCATTGCCTTCAGGGACAGTTTTTCATCAAGCAGTCTCTGCATTTACCTCTAAAACAACTCTGTCTGGTAATGTTCTGTTATTATCTCGTAGCGTGGTGAATGTGCAGGTCACAACTTGTCCACCAGAGCGTTTTGGAGTTGTTGGATTGTGTATTTGATGAGTTTGATGAGGGAAACCAAGAAATCCCATTAGCCTCCGTAGCGTAGCTCTGAGCAGCTCACGGCTCTGCTCCGCCGTTCTAAAAATAGCTTGCACCGACAATTAAAGGTAACGAACCTACTGCTATGACTATAGGGATTATGGCAATGGGCCAAGTTGCCAAAATATTGAACTATCCCTTTAAACTGTTTATTAACAAGAGGAACATATGGATCAAACGACTGTTGATAATTGTATTGAAGGGGGTTTATTTGTGTCAGTGTTTGGGCAATATGCTGTGTTAAAAAGGCAGGCTTTTCTATCTGTTTTTTTACAGCTTCAAGTCACAACTACGAGGTGGTGAGCTTCCTCCAGGTACGCTAGCTCAAGGTGTTTTTACGTCTGTGTGTAACAACAAAATGAAAAAAGTAAAGGAGCTCCATGGGTTTAGGAAATGAACTGAACACCTTATACCAGATTCGAACCTACGACTTCAATAGGATGGATGAAAACACAAAGTACGATGTTTCTATAATAATAAATAATGAGTTCAGCAGCCCCCGCCTTGTCAGGCATCAATTGAATTTCCTCGTCTCAGATGAATGACGCGCTTTTTTAATCCTCTTGACTTCATTGCCGTTGGTCTCTCCTACAGTGGATAAATTCCACTCAAATGTGTGTGTGTGTGTGTGTGTGTGTTGCAGAGCAGGATCCAGACGGAGAGAGCTGTGGCTACACGGCTCTGGAAATACTTCCCATGTAAGATTGCCGTGACGGAAAATAACTCTCCTTCCTGAGGCAGTAAGATGAACTCAAGTTTATAACATTATTACACTGTTATATAGGAGCCAATACAGCACAATTTATATGTTGTAGCATTTTTTTTTAGTTTAATAGATTTTATTTGTATGGCGCTTTCATTGGCACTCTAAGCCTCACAGAAAATAATTCAATACAGAACTAATAATAACATCTCATGAATAATAGTGCAGAAAGAAGTGAACACTTCTATTGTATTTTCAAGATCTTATTGGTGTTCAGTAAATTCCTCAATTTGATGTTTTTAAAAACTGTTTCTATCTGTTTTTCCTCAGAAACTGAAAGAGGAGGTGGTGAGCTTCCTCTGGAGTTACGTTGAGGCGCGGCCCTGTGTGAAGCTGCCTGAGGAGGAAGAGGATGAACAGAAGTAAAGAAGCTCCATGAGGAGGAAGAAGAAAGGATCATGTCCGTCCCACTATCAATAAGATGGATGAATAACCTATAATCCGTATCCCAGGTAGACCAGTTTTGTTGCTCTCAGAAAAACACACACACACACTTTCACCAGCTCTCAGATGAATGAAGCTTTTTATCCTCTTGACTTATTGTTCGTCCGCGTTCAGCGTCCATAAATTCCACTCAGGAGATGTGCCAGATGTGTGTGTGTTTACTTCTCTGCGCTGCGGGATCGGCAGAGGTGCGCTCAGCTGTGGCTACAAGGCTCTGGCAGATTTTCCCGAAGACGTCCACAAGCAGCCGGGACTCAAACCTGGACTGGCAGGTGGACAAACCAAACATCCATCCTCAATCTCCTTCTTCGTCTTCTCCTTCTTCTGCCTTTTCTCCTTCTCTATTAGTGTTAAAGGACAATACAACACAATTTTTTTATGTTGTAGTATTTATTTTTAGTTTTTAGTTTAGTTTATTTGTTTCATCCATTGGAAAAAAAGAAAATAAAACAGTTCAATACAAAATAATGATAATAATGATGCACAGCAGCAATGAATGGAGTGGATGAAAGAAGTTCCGCTGTTTACGTTGTTTCTATCCCTTTTTTTTTTCCACAGACAGCATCAGATGGATACTCACAACATTGCACCGAAGTTTATATATTTAAAGGGCAAGTTCAACATTTTGCAAACTAGATCCCATTCATAAGTCTCCCTATAGTCATAGCGAGTAGGTTCGTGCTCGGTGTGTTGTCGGTGCAAGCTACGTTTGTGTCATAAAACGGCGGAGCAGAGCCGTGAGCTTGGCTTCAAGGAAAAAAAACTTCTCGGCGCATCTTTTGGGTATTCTTGGTTTCCCTGTGGAAACTAAAATGTACACTTCAAGGGAGTAAAGAGTTGATATTCCAATTTGCCAAAAGCGGTAGCTATCCCTACTGCGCCTGAATCACCAGCACTGCAACAATAATGTCACATATCCGGGAGCTTGTGAGATCGACTTTTACAATGTCGGCTTGCTTGAAGTAAATAAACTTCTGTGCTCTGTGGTTGAGGCGCGGCCCTGTGTGAAGCTGCCTGAGGAGGAAGAGGATGAATGCGGCGGCAGAAGGGCTGTAAAGAAGGAGAGGCAGAAGAGAAGGAACTTACATCCACGTCCATTCATTGCTGGTCGTAGCGATGCGCGGATGGCAACTACCGCAAAACAGGAGCGATTAAACTCCGAAAATCATCAGATTCATTCTTTTAGACCACACAATGATATGAAAATACACCCCAGAGCTCTGAATTCGCCTGGAATGTGTATATATATATATTCTCTATGTTCTTGTTCCTCAGCGTTCAGCGTGTTCCTGTCGTCCCTGGCGCGGCAGGAGATGAAACAGATAGAACCGCGTAGATGGGAATTTCAGTGTCTCTGCAGCAATAAACCGCACGGGGCGGCGGAAAACATGAGACACAGACTTCAGGCAAGACTATAAATAACAGGGATTCCCATATGTACATGATTGAAGACCTATCGATTAAGAACAAAACAGCCGGGACTCAAAAAAACTGGCAGGTGGACAAAGGCAAAAATGCAGATAAATTATTGCACATAGACTCAATTGTCATTGATAATCTCAAAAAAAATCCTTCTATTGTCTTCTCAGGGTTAGACTCTTTGTTCATGTAAATCCACTCAAAGATCTTCTGTCTCTTCCTCTGCTTCTTGTTATTACTGCTATTACTAACACTGTTCTCGTTGTTGGTGTTATTATAACAACAACAGCAGCAATAAGAAGAATAGAAGAACACTGGAATTAAACAATAGAAAGACAGTAGATGGGAACATGTGCAGTATTACAGTATGTGAACAAACCAGTACCAGTAAGAATCAAAAAAACTAAAAAATTGCAGCGTTAATTGTCAGTTTGGTGCGTAACAATGTAATAATAATTTTTGTGGTCAACTTTTCTTTATTTATTTGATTTGATTTGGTTTAAAAATGACCAAACAGTCCATACAAATCATTACTGAACATAACAAACAAGAAAACCCCAAACAACTAACAATCATACAAAACAAGACAAGGACACAGAAAAACAGGACAAAAGAAGAAAGAGAAAATCTTTGAAGGCAGAGATTGAAGCAATCTTGTACATAAGCGCAAGGATCCTCCATTATCCATAATAATGTTACAATGTAATAATTACAGTGACAAAAATGTTATTTTTTATGTTATTAATAAAGTCAGAAACATCACAGATTCACAAAGCGCAGGTTTCTGCCCTGAGCTGAAATCTCTGTTTCCCCGTCCACTCCAGCGCTCGACCTTGAGTAAAGTGTGTATTTGTGTGTGCGTGTGTATTTGTGTGTGTGTGTGTGTGTGTGTGTGTGTGTTTGTGTGTGTGTTGCAGCCGGCCTGCTGCTGAGCTACGAGCTCCCCGTTCAGACCGACCGCAACGGCAAACCCATCGATCGCTTCCTGGTCAACCGCAGCCGCAGCTTCCAGCAGACGCTCAGCGCTCTGATTCACGAGGTAGCAGCGAACGCCACACGACAACACAACAACCCTGTGTCTCTGTGTCGATGTTGTTGTTGTTCATTAGGGGTGGGAATATTTTACTATCTCACGATTCGATCCGATTCTGATTTTTGGGGCTACGATTCGATTCAAAACGATTTGATTGATAATGATTTCTGCTTCAGTCTATCGGTGCAACGGATCCTCATGACCTACTCCAGGCTGCTTTGCAAGACAGAATGACTAAAGTGTCTTTTTCACATTTATTGAGTTTTAAACATTCATCCATGCTTAGATGGAATTGTTGAAACTGTTGCATAAAAGCAATATCACATATTGCTTAAGTAACAAAATTAAAAGTGCCTCTTCAGGGTTCCCACTCTTTTCTTGAAATCATTTTCCAGGACTTTTCCAGGACATTTTCAGTGGCTACAGTCTGACAGACATGTTATTATACATCCTCTGTCCCGTTCATGCTTTGGAGAAGTCTTCTTTTCGACAGTTGTACCTTATTTTGTATATTTTTGTTTCTATGTTTCTTCCTCTCCCAGCCCCAGAAGTCTGATTTAAAGATGTGCAGTCTATGGCTCTAAGTTATGCAATAATCTCTTATAGTACATGCTAAGAAATTCCTATGAATTTATCATAGAACAACACAAACATGGGGGGTCCAAAACTGGAAACACTGATCAACTCAAAGTCTCTTGTTTCCTCACTAGGCACTTTTTTTTTAGAAAAGAAATCCTTAGTGAGGTCTGAAAACGGCAAACGGAGCTCTGGTAGCTGATATGATAAATAATTTTCTAGGACAACTGAAGCTTTTCCAGGACATTTGACTTTTTTTCTCATTTTCCATGTGTTTTCCTTGACTGGAAAATTGGTCAACCATTTTCCAGGTTTTCCAGGACAAGTGGGAACCCTGCTCTTTATTAAAAAAAAAAATAGAAGGAAATGGAGGCCAACAGCAGATTTGTTTCATTTTTTTATTCTTTAAAATTGATTTTGGGACATTTCATATTGAATCTGAATCGTATTAAATGAGAATTGTGATTCTTATGTGAATTGATGTTTGCCACACCCCTATTGTTCATAGTTGTTGTGGTATTTGTTGTTGTGCAGGTGAACATCCAGCCGTCGGAGTGGCACCGAGCGCTGCTGCTGCCTCAGGCCTGGAGGAGCTTCATGAGCAGAGCCTTCCACGCCGTCCTGCAGGTCTGAACTCCTCGCTGCTCATTACATATTTATAGACGAGAGGGAGAGAGAGAGAGAGAGAGGGGAAAGCTTCTGCAGGCGATGATAACTAGAGCAGGGAGGACACGTCTCACGTCTACAGACACACAACTACAACTTTGTTTCTGTTTTTCCTGCAGAAACAATTCAATTCAGGGTAACACTTTAGATTAGGGAACACATTCACCATTAACTAGGTCCTTATTAATATGCATATAAGTAGATCCTTAATAGTAAGTATTAAGTACGTATTAACACCTTATTCTACATAGCTTTATTCTACCTCTATTACACCATGAATTAAGATTTTTCCTGATATTAACTAACTAATTATTGCTTATTCATTGTAAATTAATGCATTAATGCTATACTAATTCAGAGTGATAAAGGAAGAATTACTGTTCTTGTGCTACTGCCCCAATAACCCACTGGTTATTCACATCATTATTCAGAAACAACAATGCATTAATTTACAATGAATAAGCGATAATTAGGAGTTAATATCAGGACAAATCTTAATTCATGGTGTAATAGAGGTAGAATAAGGTGTTAATACGTGCTTAATAATTAATAATAAGGAGCTAGTAAGCTACTTATATGCATATTAATAAGCACCTAGTTAATGGTGAATATGTGTTCCCTAATCTAAAGTGTTACCCAATCCAGACACGTTGTTACGTCTGTTTCACTTTCACTGTTTACGTCCAGGTCACTGAGTTAAAGGAGTTAAAATCCACAGATAACAAGGGAAGACTGTGTGGATTGATTTCCCCGGGTGGAGGTGGAGGTGGAGGTTATGGTTGTGTAGTTACAGATGGAGGTGTGTATTTGTGTTGTGTTGTGTTCAGGGTCGACGAGCCGACTTGGAGCTGCAGCAGAAACAAGGCAAAGGAAACCCAGAGGAGCTGCAGTACAAACAGCACTGTGCCTGGATGTGGTGAGCAGCACACACACACACACACACACACACACACACACACACACACACACACACACACACACACACACACACACTGTATACCGTATATGCTATAGAGCAGCTAATGGGGATCCTAACAAATAAACAAAATAAACAGTATATGTGATGTAGATGTGCTGATGCTCATGAAGCTGCTGTAAGTGTCGTTTATTGAGCTGTAACTCACAGTAGTGAATGTTAAATTACATTTTGGGGGTGTGTACAAAACTTGTTGATATGTGTTGGTGTGTTGTCATGGTGACTCATGACATGGACATGGTTATAATTGAAATATGAAATATGAAAAATCGTTGTTTATTCAATGAAACAATCAAAGTTTATTTATAAAGCACTTTACAACATCTGGAGTGATGATCTGTGTGTTTTTAGACGTTAAACACAAGATCAGATGTAAAACAATAAAACAGATTTTATCGTTGTGCCTGTTTTCATTAGTGATTCAATTTGAAACTTAATTTCATTTTTCACTCAGTGTAAAAAACAAAACAAAAACACAATTAAATGAGTCACCTGTTCTCAGCGTTGTTGCAAGAACACTTTTTAATTTTTTTGATTTTTTTGATTTTTCACCAAGAACACGCAAAAAAGAAAACAGAAAATTACAAACTTTAGTGATTAGTAATCAATAAGTTGGTTAATTAGAGACACCAGTCACAAAGTACTTTACTATCAAAATAAAAGATAAAAAGATAAAAACAACAAATATAATATACACAAAGTGAGGTTTAGCTGCTGAGTCTGGAAATAAAAATAAACAACCAATAAAACATGTTAACAACAGCTCTGTCTGTCTGAGATGAAAGGACAGATCAGATATGTCGGTTTGTCCTTGAATGCACCGCTGCGAAGAAGCTCAGTCTGTCTCTTTGTCTTTGTCTCTCAGGGCCAGAGATCAGCTGACCGACGTCATCAAAGCTGCTACAAAGTGAGTCTCTGCACCCCACACACACACACACACACACACACACAAACACACACACCTGTAATAACACACACACAGGACTGAGCCGATGTCCATGTTGCCTTCAGGGACAGTCCTGTTGTCCAGGGGAACTCCATCCTGGCTCTGAGCAGTTTAGCCGCCGTTCTGGCCAAGTATGAGAGCAACCTGCCGGCGGACGGCGACGGCGGCCTGGGGGTGAGTTACTACGACTCTTCATTCTCATAAATACTGAAGCTGTCCGTTTCCTTACATTTTTCTCATTGAAACACTTTACAAATGACATTTAGATGAAGTTCTACATAAAAAATGAAGTGAAATAATAAAAAAAATTCATTATAATAGTCAAATGCTTACAGTGCTCACATTGACTCTGGACCCACGTCATCACTATAAGCAGTTTACATTGTATTTGTTTGTAAATAATCACATTCAAGTTGATTTAGCACAGTTATTACTCATTTTGTCAGTTTGAATTGAAATTAATTTAGTTTGTGTTTGTGGACGTTTTTGCCCTTTGACCCCACAAACAGTTTCCTGTTGACGCTGCTTCAAACATTGAACAGCTGTTGTGTCGTCTGGTCATTCACAACATCATAGAAATCCCAGAGAACAGACCATAAAAAACTCAACTGAGGCCACAAGTTACATGAAATAAAATGTACAAAATAGATAGAATAACCGTAAAAGCAGCACAAGTGAAAGAGAGTTAAAACAACTTAAAAACTTGATATGTGTTGAAATTTCTTTATTTGGATAAACCCCTTAGGATGTACCATCTTGTTTTCGAGGGGGTCCAATGTTAAACATACGCTATAAATGAAGATTTCTGTGTCTTCATGTCTTCATGTGTATATGTATGTGATTTGTAATCAGCTATTTATTGTCACTCTCATTTTTATCATTTAAATTCTTTATTCTTAATGATTCTTTTACTCTCTACGCATTATTTCTATAGAATGATTTGTTGATGATTGGTTGTGCAGGTGAGAAACTGAATTTCCTATAAAGTATATCCTATCTCTCTATGGATGTAAGACATCGTGTTGTTGTTGTTTCAGGCCGGTCCAGAGTTCGTCCCTACGTCCAGCTGGTTGTCCATGGTGCTGGAGACGCTGCTCAGCATCATCAGCAGCAGCCACAAGGCCCGAGGACAAGTCTTCCCCTGGTTCCTCCACGTACGTAACGTCTCCTCTGTCTTTAAAAAACAATTATAAAGGACAGACTTGTTTCATCCTGTTGGATTTAAACAGCAGAATTAGTATGAAACAGATAAATGAACAATATTCCCATTAGATCCGTCTGTGTAGACGACGGAGAATTATCACAGTAGCCATGTTTCCATCAGCGTATTGAGATGCGCATCTAGATGTATCGCATCAGAAAATTATGATGGAAACACCGTAATTCGAACTAAAATCCCCTGATTCGCACAAACTAAAATACGCTCGCTAGAGCCGGGTTTTGGTTGATTTGAAAGAGATGGAAACAGTTATGTTCGAATTAAGTGTGACGTAGCGCACTTTCACCCCAACTGCTCCCCTGTTTGCAGTTCACTCACAAGACAACAACAGGGTTTCTGCACGGCCACGGCAAAATAAAAGCCCCCACACCTGCATAATGATGTTTTTTTTTCTTTTATATGTTAAAACGATGTAAAGCAGGGTTTCCACTACCAATTACCATTACTTTGTACCCCTTTCCACTGCACAGGTCGTCATAGTTCCTCCTCAATAAAAACAAAACTTATCAACCAGCGCATCCAGCGTTTCCCATTAATAAAGTCTGTGGCGGCCGCAACGCAAAGTCCGTACTGGTAATGGAAACAGACAAGATTCGAATTTCTTTTAATGCGTATTTTCCAGTAATTCGAATCACTTTGGATGGAAACATGGCTACTGTTTCTGGTCTGTACGACGCTGAAGAGGAAGAGAAGACGCTTCAGTTGGTCACTAACACGGTTCAGATGAGCTACACACTTTATTTTTAATGTGCTCAAACTAACTAAACGTCAGTCACAGTTAGAGAAGGTTTTATTTCTTCCTCCCCCCCCTCCCCCCTCAGCGCTCCTACTCGGGGGAGAACACGGCGAGTGCGATCGCCCGGTCCTGTGCCAGTCTGTCCCTGTCCCTCCTGGTCCCGGTCCTCGTCGTGTGGCAGCGCGACGCTCTGGTCCAGGTCGTGTCCGCGCTCCGCGCCGCTCTGCCCGGCTCGCCGTCCGCCGACGACTCCCAGGCCGTCCAGTTCCACTCCGGTCTCGCGCTGGGACTGGTTCTGTCCAGTCTGCACCACCAGCGCCTCAGGTCGGTTCACACCGGTCCAGACAGGGAGGGAAGGAGGGAGTTATCAATTCAATTAGCTTTATTGGCATGAACAGAAACCCGTTGTTGCACAAACCACTCACAAAGACATTTCAATATAACAAATGTATATACAGTACATATACATATCTCAATATTCAATAACAAATAAACAATATTCCATAAAACTACACCACAATAGAAGGTAACACTTTATTTTAAGGGGTCCTTGTTCCTGTGTATCTACCTAATTAATTACAGTGTAATTACCTATGTAACCGTATGTAATAAAATGTACTTACAGGTCCTTGTTACACTTGTAATAAGAAATGCCAAAGTGGCCTCTCTCTTTGCACAAGCCTTTCTTATTACAAGTGTAACAAGGACCTGTAAGTACACCAAAATACACTATGTATTTACAATGTAAGTACATGTTATTACATACGGTTACATAGGTAATTACACTGTAATTAATTAGGTAGATACACAGGAACAAGGACCCCTTAAAATAAAGTGTTACCCAATAGAATTTAATACAATCGGGTATAAATAATGGTGCAAGTCAAGATGCCGAACATTGTTTCTGGTCTGTTCGACTTTACGACGACTTTACTAACACGGTTCAGATGAGCTACACACTTTGTCTTTAATGTGCTCAAACTAAACGTCAGTCACAGTTTGTGAAGGTTTTGTTTCTTCCTCCTCCTCCTCCTCCTCCTCCTTGCCCCCCCCCATGTTCTTCCTCCTCCCTCCTCCTCTTCCTCCTCTTCCTCTCCCCACCTCCTCCTCCTCCCTCCCCTTCCTCTTCCTCCTCTTCTTCCTCTTCCTCTTTCTTCCTTCTTCCTTCTCCTCCTCTTCTTCCTCTTCCTCCTCCTCCTCTTCCTCTTTCTTCCTTCTTCCTCCTCCTCCTCTTCTTCCTCTCCTTTCTCCTATTCTTCTTCCTCCTCCTCCTCTTCTTCCTCTTCCTCCTCCTCCTCTTCCTCTTTCTTCCTTCTTCCTCCTCCTCCTCTTCTTCCTCTCCTTTCTCCTATTCTTCTTCCTCCTCCTCCTCTTCTTCCTCCTCCTCCTCCTCTTCCTCCTCCTACTCCTCTTCCTCCCTCCTTCTCTTCCTCCTCCTCCTCCTCCTCTCTCTCTCTCTCTCTCCTCCTCCTACTCCTCCTCCTCTCTCTCTCTCTCCTCCTCCTACTCCTCTTCCTCCTCCTCTCTCTCTCTCTCTCTCTCTCTCTCCTCCTCCTACTCCTCTTCCTCCTCCTCCTCTCTCTCTCTCTCTCTCCTCCTCCTACTCCTCTTCCTCCTCCTCCTCCTCTCTCTCTCTCTCTCTCTCTCTCTCCTACTTCTCTTCCTCCTCCTCTTCTCCTTCCTCCTCCTCCTCTTTTTCTTCCTCTTCCTTCCCCCTCCTCCTCTCTCTCTCTCTTTCTCTCTCTCTCTCTCTCTCTTCCTCCTCCTTCCTCTTCTCCTCCTCTTCCTCCTCCTCCTTGCCCCCCTCCTCTTCCTCCTCCTCCTCCTCCTCCTCCTCCTCCTCCTCCTCCTCCTCCTCTTCTCCTCCCTCCTCCTCCTCCTCTCTCTCTCTCTCCTCTTCCTCCTTCTGTCCAGTCTGCACCACCAGCGCCTCAGGTAGGTTCACACCGGTCCAGACAGGGAGGGGGGGGGGACTCGAACCTGTGATCTCTGTGACTGACTATGAGCTCTGTCTCCGTCTCCTCAGCGACGTCTCGGCGCAGAAGGACGCCGACCTCCTGCGCGGCTCCCTGGACGCTCTGGAAACCTGCTCCTTCAACCCCGAGCTGGAGTACAAGTCAGTGTCACACGGTTCAATGACAGAAAACTTTATTTACAGTGTTGAAACACACAAGGCTTCGTTTTTATTGTGTTGAAACAGCAAAATGTTTGTTAATGTTGATTTAGCACAAAAGTGACAATAAATAATTGTCATAAATAAATAATCGAAGACACAAGAATAATAAAATGATAAAAAACAAGAATAAAAAGCATTAAAAGTGGTTAGAGAGAAGGATGACAACAATAACATACAACAAAAAGCACAAAGCAAACAAATCGATCAAACACTTGATCGTTTGCTGGTCATAATTGATCATTGAAGAATGGGAATCAAAAAAGAAAACTAGAAACTGAGTGATGTTTTGTGAAAAATATCGGAAAAATCATCTGTTATGGAGAAAATAACACATCAAATGTATAACATCCACATTTAATATTTATTAGTATTCAATTTATGCTTTTAATTTGAAAAAATCAGTGTAGGATGTAACTCCTGATGTAAGTCCTGCAGTGATGTGTTCGTATCAACTCCCTTATAAATTGAACTTCACAAATGATCTTCAACCTTTATTTAATCTCGAGAATCATCGAGAGCAGGCCCTCATTTTCAATGATGTTGAGAAGACAAGACACAATATACAGATAAGACAACAACACGGCATTAATTGTTTAAAAAAAGACACAAAAGTAATATATAAGTAGTATTTTTATGCTTTTATTTTGAAAAATCATACATTTTTCATATTTTTCTGAACTAATTATAAACTGAAGTTCACAAATGAGACACAGAAGTAAAATCCTCCATGGATCCAGTCTGACTAACACCACACCGCCTCTGGTCTCCTCAGCACCGGCTGTATGTTGGGTCTGGGGCTGTCGCTGGCGGCCCTGTGCACCAGTGGGCAGAGGGAGCAGCACGTCCACGTCACTCAGACGCTGGACAGACTCCTGTCCAACCTGCAGGACGGCGGCGGGCAGCAGGGACGCATGATGCAGGAGGTGACCACAGCTTTTTACTTTCACTCCGACACACAAACACAAACCAAAACATAATAAAATGACTTCACTTGACTAAACTCTGTGTGTAACTCCGACCGTGTGTGTGCAGGTGCTGGCGTACTCGGTGGCTTGTGTGGGCGTGGCGGCGTTCAGCGGAGGCCTCGTCGACGCCGCCAAGGCCGAGGAGGTCATGAACACGCTGCGGAGCCTGACGGAGGAGAGTCAGCAGGTCAGCAGGAGACTGTTGTGTTGTTGTGTCTGAAGTATTTATGAATATACAGTCGTTTGCAGATGTTTTACAATCATTTCATCATGATACAATATGATATCGATTAAATCGGACAAAAATTTATATTTATCAATATTGTGTCTAGTCAGTTTCTATTTTATTTGTTTCTGTGGACAGCGATTCGATGTTCTTTGCCAGTTTTGCAAAGTTAATTTCGATTGGATTGGATTCAGAGATCAGTGATATAATATGAAACAACGCAAAATCACAACAGAGAACTAAAATATCGTTTGGCGTTTTTATTTCTGAGCACAGCGTGACATTTAAATGAATAACAATCTATTTTTTATTTCGTAAAAATCTGCCTCCTGTTCACTTTAAAGTGTCACATTCTGATTTATTGAGCTTAACAAGTTTCACGTTTTACTAAATAAAACTGAAAGAACATTAAAAATTCCTTTTTGTTTACATTAAATTAAATTTTAATGTGACTCTTTCTCCTGTTTAGAGTCTCAAACTGAATATTTTTAGATTGTAACAATTAGCTACACTCGCGTCTCCGCTAATTAAATAAGAAATTGCAGCAGATCCTCATCCCTCAGATGTGCCAGGGGAATTTCAAAATAAAGGCACGTGTTACAAATAATGATACATATTGCTTTCTGATTGACATTTTCATTTTTGGATCGATGCAACCGCCTGATTGGTCACTGAATCAATGTTTTCCCACCCAAAACAGAATATTTCCACCTCTGTGCTCAACATCATAAGACACTGACTTAACATGTTCAGTAAATAAAAAGTAACAGGGCGTTTACATTTCGGATTATGTCGGCCTGTGCAGATTTAACATAAATATCTGGTTCAAATGAATGAAAACATGAACTAAATTGTTTAAAATCGCCTGAGAATTGATGATAATAATAATAATCTCTCTGTTTGTGTCCAGACCCCGGGCTTCTCTCTGGCTTTAGGCCTGGTCGTCCACGGCCTGTCTCTGTCCGGCCACGGCAAAGCTGAGGACATCCAACCTCGACTGCTGGCGGCCTGGATAAAGATCCTACTAACGGAGGTGCGTTTGGTTAAAGAACGACTTTACATCCAGTCTGTTTTCCCCCTGCAGATGCTTTAGAGCAGCTGTCTTTGTTTTTTCCAGGGTTGTCCTACGATGCAGCGACTGGCTGCCGTCAACGGACTCGTGGCTCTGGTCGGATCTGAGAGTTACCTGATCCAGGTGAGAGATACGCCGTATCTACTTCGTATTTTCTCTTTTTCTGTGTTTTATTTGAAGTTTTGATCCATAAGAAGATGAATTTGGGGTTTTAAGAACTGAAAACCACCTCAGTGTAGTTTTATATCTCCTATCAGGAGCTTTAGTGACAGTGGGAAGGTGTCAGCCAATCAGAAGAGAGGAGGCTCTGAGTCTCTCTTCTGATTGGCTGACTGTTTTCTGAGTGATCCATTAAGAAACAGAGCAGATTTCAGAATAAAACACTCAGAGAAACCAAATCCTACAAAGTTGTTGGATGGTGGTGGGCGTGGCTTAGGGTGACTGCTTCGTTGTGACATCACAGAGTGACAGGAAGTCCTGACGGCTGGTTTTAAGGCTCAGTTTCTGAATACAGGCTGTGTGCATTTCTCTGTGGACTGAGGCTTTGATACTTTCACAGTGTTAATATAGAACCTAGAGCTGCTTTATAGTCACACTACACATGGACATCTACCTTTATACTGTATGGAGCTTTGATACAAACATCTACCTTTATACTGTATGGAGCTTTAATACAAACATCTACCTTTATACTGTATGGAGCTTTAATACAAACATCTACCTTTATACCGTATGGAGCTTTAACACAAACATCTACCTTTATACTGTATGGAGCTTTAACACAAACATCTACCTTTATACTGTATGGAGCTTTAACACAAACATCTACCTTTATACCGTATGGAGCTTTAATACAAATATCTACCTTTATTTTGAAGGAACTTTAATACAAACGTCTACCTTTCTTCTTCTTCTACAGTTGAACAGTGAGCAGGAACTTTCCTCTCAGCAGCAGAGTCGACTGAACGAGGTCATCCGAGCCATCACACAGGTCGGTTTCACATTTAGATTTTTTTAATTTATATTTACTATTAAAAACAGTCAAATCCTCTTGGTATAAACTCGTCTCTGGCTCTGCTCTGACAGCTGTCCTCCAGCGCCCCCCTCAGGACGACTTTGTGTATATTTTTAAGACCAGACAAACAAAACCTGAATCACAGTGATGCTTCTTTTGTTCTTCATTAATCTGTGTTGACCAGATCATCACGTTCTCAGCAGCCATCGGTTTACAGTCCAACAGCGCCTGTTTGGTCGGACACTTGCATCTGGCCCACATGTCGACCAGCCACAGTCACACAGCAGGTACGTTAAACTGAAACCACTTCATTTATTCATCTGTTGTTGTTGCTGTTGTGTTGTTCTGTTGATTTTCCTCTCTGTCTTCGTCCTCTCAGTTCCTCAGGACTTCAGTTACCTCCCGGAGAAAAGCGTCCTCAGGTCGGTCATCGACTTCATCTCAGAGGCTGGAAAGAAAGGTCAGTGGGCCGGTTTAGTGGATTATTAAAAAAGTGTTTAAATGTCTTAAATAAATATAAATATTCAGAATTGTATTTCTCAAAAGATCTGAAATACAATTTCTACTGTTCTTAAAAACTGATTGGGTTGAGATCTTAACGTTGCTTTTAAAAGCTTTTAAATGCATAATTGGGAAATATTTGAATTTGTCCCACTGTGATGAAACTACAAAACAAAACCACCATGGAAACTGGTGCAAACTGTGTCAACAAACTGTGAGAAAAGAGAATAGATTCATTTACCTTACTTGTAATAATCAACTCTAATTCTCCTTTTCCGACCTTATAATTTAATAAACTTTGAGTGTCTTTGTCCTTACTGCTTTTCTGAGATTTTATATTTTTAAATCTCGACATTCTTGGAAGTAAAACAGGTCTTAATTTGGTATCGTTGTGTTTTTCAAAAGTCCTACCTTTAACTGAAACCTGCAGCGACTCTTTATCTTCTCATCAACACGAACCTGAGTCACGTGAAGTTTTTAATCCATTCATATTTTATTTCTCTCCGTCCTTCGTCCAGGTCCAGAGGTGTTTCCTCCGGCCGCGGTGAACGCCGCTCTGACTCCTCTGGCCTCGGTCGGCTCCAGTTTCCAGTACCCGCCTATCAACTGGAGCGCCGTCCTGTCTCCGCTGATGAGGCTCAGCTTCGGTAACACGTCCAGTCCTCACGTGGTGGCTGTTGTTGTTGTCGTTGTTGTTGTTGTAGACGATCAGATAGATAGATAAATACTTTATTAATTCAGCGGCTCCATAAACTCTATACACTCTTGTTGAAACGTTGTTTTGTCTTCTACAGGAGCCGACGTGCAGCATCAGTGCGTCGTCCTGGCAGCGAGTCAGGCTCAGTCCTCCCAGAGTGCATCTCTCTTCCTGGGCTCCTGGCTGTCGCCGCCTCTGGTCTACACCCTCAGTGTAAGAGACGGGAACCTGCTGCACCAGCATCAACATCACACACTCACAGATTTCCTCTCAAACTTCAGTTTAGTTCAACATTTTTGGCAAATTGGTCCATTGCCATAATCCCTATAGTCTTAGGAGTTCGTTACCTTTAATTGTCGGTGCAAGCTGTTTTTAGAACGGCGGAGCAGAGCTGGAGAACAGAGTTGTTTTAGAGGTAAATACAGAGACTGCTTGCTGAAAAACTGCCCCTGACGGGAACGCGCATCCGCGGTTTTGCATGAATTTCCCTTCAAAAACAACTCTGTCTGGTAACGTTGTGTTATTATCTCATAGCGTGGTGAATGTGCAGGTCACAACTTGTCCACCAGAGCGTTTTGGAGTTGTTGGATTGTGTATTTGATGAGTTTGATGAGGGAAACCAAGAAATCCCATTAGCCTCCGTAGCGTAGCTCTGAGCAGCTCGCAGCTCTGCTCCGCCGTTCTAAAAACAGCTTGCACCGACAATTAAAGGTAACGAACCTACTGCTATGACTATAGGGATTATGGCAATGGGCCAATTTGCCAAAATTGTCATGTCAAAATGTTGACCTATCCCTTTAAGCAACAATTTTTTAACGTCAGATGGAAGTTTTCAGAATTTCCTGTTTGAATAACGTGTAAAAATGAAGTGATAACAGTAAGAAGTGAATTTAAATCATATACAGTGTCAGTTGTTTGCATTATGGCTCATGATGATACAGTATTTATACTGAACGCTGTGGCTGCAGTGACTAGTTTCTACCAGCAGGCGCCACTAGTGAACTGATCCTGTTGTCATCGTCCTCCTGCACCCTGAGGTTTCTCCAATTTTTCCCTGTTAAAAGGGTTTTCTATGGAGTTTTTCCTCAGTCGATGTGAGGGTCTAAGGACAGAGGATGTTGCTACGATGTCATGTAAAGCCCTTTGAGACAAACTGTTTGTAAAAAACAGGCTATACCAATAAGATTGCCTTGCCTTGCCTTGCAGCCTCAGACCAGAACTCACCTGTACGAGTCTCTGGGCCTGTGGATGAAGCACGTGGCCGAGGACAAACTCCAGTTCTTCGTGGAGACTCTGGCTCTGCAGCAGTTCAACAACCACCAGAAACAGAAGGAGGAGGAGGAGGAGCAGCAGCAGCACCAGTCGCTGCGCTGCTCCGTCCTGCGGGGCCTCGCTCAGGCCATGGCGCTGCCCAACCCCCCCAGTAACTGCTGGAGCATCCTCTGCTCCACCACCGAGAAGATCTTCAGCCTCCTGCCGAACCACATCCAGGTAGAAAACAAGTCAGAGGAGGTTTCTGGTTCTTGAAGGGATAGTTCAGTCAAAATTGAAATTTCGTTTTCATTATCTACTCACCCTCATGTCGACTAAGGGCTGGGAGAAGTTTCAGAGTCCTCCGTGGCTTCTCTGAGTTGCAGGGCGGCTCCGTGCAGCACTGCATGTCCATATGACGGTTGTGAATGGTGCTCACTTTTCTTCGTCCAAACAGACACACCAAAAAACATCCTAATACCTCCATACTGCTCGTCTGTAATGTCCCTCTTGTATCGAAGCCCCAACATGAGAAATTGTTCAGAAAAAAATTAAATAAGTCTGTATTTTAAGCTTGTTTGTAACGGAAGCGTGAGATTTGCACTGACACAGGAAGAGCAGTGAACTGAGACACTGGGAGCTTCCGCTACAAACAAGCTTAAAATATAGACTTATTTAATTTTTTTCGGAACAATTTCTCATGTTGGGGCTTCGATACAAGAGGGACATTACAGACGAGCAGTATGGAGGTATTTGGATGGTTTTTGGTGTGTCTTTTTGGACAAGAAAAGTGAGCTCCATTCGCTACCGTCATATGGAAATGCAGTGCTGCACGGAGCTCCGCTGTAACTCCAAGAAGGCACGGAGGACTCTGAAACTTCTCCCAGCCCTTAGTCGACATGAGGGTGAGTAGATAATGAGTGAACTATCCCTTTAAAAACAACAAATTTTATCTTCTCATTTAGTTCAGCTTGTGCAGTTTTTGTTTTTCTGAAGATGAATCTTTCTGTTTCAGGACGACGAAGTGGATTTGTACACAGGAGCGGCCAGATGTTTGTCTGAGATGTCGGACACGGAGATCGAGCGAATCACCCGAGTCACTGAGGTAGAGCTACAGTGTTACTGACCCAACACACACACACACACACACACACACTCACACACTGAGATGGAGGGATTCGTCTTATCGGAGAGTCAGGAAGGAAGGAAACGAGTGTGTGTTTGAACGGTTTCTGACTCCACCTGTGAAATTATCAACAAGTGAATCACACCAGGAACATTAAGAGTTTTCAGATTTAAGTTTAAAACACTTTTTACTTTGTTCTGTTTGTTTGGTAGTCAGACGATGAACAAAACTCTCAACTCAACTCAACTTTATTTATATAGCACTTTAAAACAACCGTAGTTGAAAACAAAGTGCTGTACTTAGAGACATAAAACAATTAAAAGCAATAAAATAAATAAAACAGACAAAGCAATGTTTATAAAAGCAAACCATAAAACACTAAAACAAGAGTAGAGTCAGAGTTGAAAAATGGACAGTGATCTGTTCAGTTTAGCAGCTGCATTGAAAAAAAAAAAACATTTTCACACGTTATACAACTGTTAATTGATTTGAATGCAGCTGCTACAGAGCTGTGAGAAAGTATATAATATAATATTTGCCCCTTTCATTTCCAGACTGACAGATGCCAATGACTTTGTTTTTTCATCTGTTCCTGAATTTCTTAAGAGATCGCAGCGTCATGTGTTGGTTGTTTTTCTCTCAGCCTCCTTCATTTCACTCATTTGATTGATTGAACAGGTCTGGGTGTGGACAGTGAAACTGAACTCAGCTTTCCAATAAATTTGATTTATTACAGTTGATTCAAGGTTTAACAAGGCGGGGCAATTACTTTTTCACACAGGTTTAGAAAGGTTTGGATCGCTTTTTTCCCCCTTAATAAATGAAACTATCGTTTAAAAACTGCATTTTATGTTTACTTGGGTTATCCTTGTCTAATATTAAAAAAAATATGATCTTAAACATTTAAGTGTGACTGACAAATATGCAAAAAGGTAAGAAATCGGGAATGGGGCCAATACTTTTTCACAGCACTGTAACACTGCCACACATAAATAATAATATAATATAACATATAATAACATAATATAATAATGTTTTCAGACACATTCCTCTTCATATTCATATTTATACACATCAGTAATAAGGTTTCACCAATGATTACACACTAACTAACTTACTACATAGTCACAGTTACCAGTTTTGAGAGGATTTACACTTTATCTATCAAGAATAAATCACATTGTTACAATCATTTCATGAATAGAAACAAAAAATATCCCTATATATATTTTATTCCAACTTTATGGGCAACAGTGTAGTTTTTTTTTCTTTTTTTTGAAAGCTAAATACAAATTTACAAATGGCATCTTTAACTCCAGGTATTTAAATCCCTGCTTCCTGTTTTCAGCCCCAGATGGAGAAGACGTGCTTCGTCCTGGCCTTCCTCACCGCTCAGGGCCGCGTGCCGCTGCTCGGCCTCAACGACATCATCGCCGGCGTTCTCCGCGGCTGGCCGAGCCGCCGGGTCGGCTGGATCCTCCTGCAGACGTTTTACCAGTGTCGCCTGGCAACCAGCGCCAACACAAGTCAGAGAAGAAGCCTCACTACTATTATATATACTACTATATATGTTTATTGTTTTATAAAATGAAAAAAACACAGGACAAACAGATAACCCCAATAGAACAAAAAACATGAACCACTAAGCTTTTTTTAAAAAGAAAAATATGAATGAATGAATGAATAAATGCATGAATGAATTAAATGCATGCATGAATAAATGAATGACTGCATGAATGAATGAATAAATGCATGAATGAATGACTGCATGGATGCATGAATAAATGAATGACTGCATGAATAAATGAATGCATGCATGAATGAATGAATGCATGAATGAATGACTGCATGAATGAATAAATGCATGAATGAATGACCGGATGAACGAATTAATAAATGCATGAATGAATGACTGCATGAATGAATGAATAAATGCATGAATGAATGACTGCATGAATGAATGAATAAATGCATGAATGAATGACTGCATGAACGAATTAATAAATGCATGAATGAATGACTGCATGAATGAATGAATAAAAGCATGAATGAATGACTGCATGAACGAATTAATAAATACATGAATGAATGACTGCATGGATGAATGAATAAATGCATGAGTGAATGAATGACTGCATGAATGAATGAATAAATGCATGAATTAATGAGTGAGTGAATGAATAAATGCACAAATAAATGAGTGAATTAATAAATTCATGAATGAATAAATGCATGAATAAATGAATGAATGACCGTATGAATGAATGAATGAATGACCGCATGAATGAATGAATAAATGCATGAATGAATGACTGCATGAATGAATGAATTCATGAATGACTGCATGAATGAATGAATTCATGAATGACTGCATGAATGAATGAATAAATGCATGAATGAATAAATACATGAATAAATGAATGAATGACCACATGAATGAATGACCGCATGAATGAATGAATGACCGCATGAACGAATGAATGAATGAATGCATGCATGTATGAATGAATGCATGAATGAATGAATAAATACATGAATAAATGAATGAATGACCACATGAATGAATGACCGCATGAACGAATGAATGAATGAATGAATGCATGCATGTATGAATGAATGAATGAATGCATGAATGAATGAGTGAATGCATGCATGTATGAATGAATGCATGAACGAATGAATGAATGAATGAATGAATGAATAAATGAATGAATGAATGAATGAATGAATGAATGAATGAATGACTGCGTGGCCTCAGTCCGGCCTGTAGGACGCTCCTGAACCAGCTCCTCCTCCTCCTCCTCCTGTGTGTTTTCCAGACGTGTCCCGGCGGACGGAGTGGCTGCTGGAGCTGATGGGCCACGTCCGGAACGTCGCCTACGGAGCGACACCGGTCACAGGTGGAGACGTCAAACTGGTGAGTTCCTCGGCCGTGTGTGTGTGTGTGTGTGTGTGTGTGTGTGTGTGTATGTGTTCCTCAGCTGTGTGTGTGTGTGTGTGTGTTCCTCAGCTGTGTGTGTGTGTGTGTGTGTGTGTGTGTATGTGTTCCTCAGCTGTGTGTGTGTGTGTGTGTGTGTGTTCCTCAGCCGAGTGTGTGTGTGTGTGTGTTACCTGAGATGTTACATGTTCGGAGCTGTGTGTGTTGTAGCCTGAAGGTCGTCGGTGTCGACACGTCTTCAGGTGGAACAACTAGTCGCTCCTGAAGTTGGTGGGAACGCTGCTGCAGCTGAGGCGTTCCCTCCTCCTCCTCCTCTTCAACAGTTTCACACCCAAACTGGTTTTTTACTTCGTCTTCCCTCCCGACCCCCCGAGGCCACGCTGCAGGCATCGATCCTTTATCTTGCACATGCAGAAGTTGAGTTTTAAAAGCAACACTGTGTAGTTTCTCAACCTTAAAGCCTCAGTGTCTAACTTCTCTTGTTGTCTGTTTGCAAAAATCAATTAATTCGTTCAAAAAAGTGTGTATCATTAATTAGTAATTAACCCCATCGACAAACTGAAGTGTTCTGGTGAGCTTTGAATCTTCCACTAGTTCATCCCGTTACGTGCAGCGGCTGTCATCCATCTTTCTACGTGAATGCAGAATAAAAAATACAATTCAGTTGGTTGCGATCTACAACGTCACCGCTAGTGAGAAGACATTTTTACATAGCACGTCTTTAAAATAATGTTTCTAAACTCATTTAAGTGGTAGAAAAACATCTAATAGGATGAATCGTGCCGTCGCTGCAGCCTGAGTGCGTTGTTGCGCCGGCTGCAACTGCTGTGAAGGTGACGAGTGCGACCTGCTTCACAACAAGGTTATTATAGTTTTAAAAATGTCATTCTGTTTTTTTGTTTTCATTTAGTTTTTCAGTTTTGCCTTGTTTGTAGTTTTTATTTAGGTCTCGTTTTTAGAAAAACATTCATTTTTATGTTTATTTCAGTTTACTAAATTATTTTTTCACTGCTAGTTTTAGTTGATTATAATAACCCCGGCCGGGAAGCACAAAACCTGAATTTGTTGATTAATCCGGTGTTGGAGGAAAACAAGGAGGGTTTTTGTTGGAGGAGGCAAAGAAAAACCTAGAAAATGATCGAATACGAACTGAACACGGATAAATGTCTGTCGGACCACCAGAATCTCACTCCTCTAGTCCAAAAAGTTACAGGGGGAGTCGGAAACTGATGATTTTGAATAGAGAAGAGAAGGTCTTGTGTGGAGGTTCGTGCGTAACTTTTGTTTTCCAGAAGCAAAAGTGGCCAGAGTTGTGTGTATACTATATTTCTTGGCCTAATCTTTCACCTTTTTATCTGTATTAACAGACTCCAAGAAATATTATTTTTCCCGGTGTTAAGTCGATTTCCCTCTTTTTCTTTCCTCTCTCCTCAGGCCACAGATTTCCTGTTCCAGGTTTTTGCCGCCGCGGTCGTTTCCTGGGGTGACCACCTCATGCCGCTCCTCTACGGCGTCCGGGCCAAGTGGTTTCCATGGGAAGCGAACGCCAAACCCGGAGCTGTGCGACACCGTCTCTACGGAGAGGAGTCGCTCTGTGACCGAGCCTTGCCCCAGTGCCTGCTGGGATTGCCCCACAGCCTGGGCCTGCTTCTGGACAAGGAGCCGTGGAGCGGGCAGATACAGAAGGTCGGTGTCGCTGCACGTTCTGGTCAAATTATTTATTTTAGGATGGGATTTAGTTTAAGACGACAAGTGTTTGTGTGTGTTTCAGTTCATCGACTGGCTCTTCAGCATCACAGAAGCTCCTGACCACAGCGTGTCGACGACGACCATCAGCACAGCCAAAGGTGAACAACACACACACACACACATGAATACAACACGTGTGTCTGAAGTAGGGATGTCACGATTATACATTTTCTTGGTACGATTATTGTCGGAGAAATAATCACAGTGTAGCTAACGATTATCACGATTATTATGCATTAATTAATTTCACAACACTATGAATGTGTAAAATCAAATATAGTCAAAATATAATTACAATATTTATAAAATATAAGTATTATAAGTAGTAACTATCTATTAATATATGACCAATTATAAACCCCCAGGGGAAGCGTTTGAAATATTCTGGTCATAAATTGTCATCTATACCAAATGTTTACATTTATTTTAATCGTTTTTTATTTTGTTTTGTTTTGTTTTTTTAAATACAAATGACACTATTTAAATTCCTACCAATTCAATGTTACGTTAGTTAAATTGCCCAGTATCTGAGCATTTACCTTTATTTTGGCGCACATCTGCCGATATGGTTCCGACAATCTTTTTTGGGAAGTGATGGTATTTAGGAATCTTTACGATTAATTAATTGTGGCGTTTAATACCACAATTAATCTTGAAAACAAGTGATCATGACATCCCTAGTCTGAAGTGTAAACCGTCTCTAAAATACTGAGACACACAAACGAAGGGGAGTTCAGAGAGAGTTTCTAACAGTAACTCTACAGGACGCCTCATTGGTCACAGGTCACAGGTCACATGCTCCTGTTGATGAAACATGAATCCAGAGATCGGTCTCTTTGGAGTTCTTTCGCTGTCCCAGTTTACATGCAACAGGAAAAATCGAACAACTGACTGTGTCCTCCTCCTCAACACTAGGTGGCGATATGCGTCGTTTCATACAGACCCCTTTTCCGATCGTCTTTTCTGTCACCGTGTAAAAAAAATGGAAATAAATAACTCGGAGTTCTCAGCTACAGTCCCTGACCAGACACACTGGTCCAGGCTGAAAATATAAACAAATGACTCGGGTCGGGTCAGACTTCGGCTTCCTTTTTTTATGTATATACATTGAGGAAAATGCTGTTTTTGTAAGTTTGCTCCCCCACAAAGAAATGGACGGTCTATAGTTTTTGTGGTACATTTATTTTTTACAGAAAAAGACAGAAAATCAACCCAAAAAAATCTAGAAATACTATAAAGGTTATAAATTAATTTACATTTGATCAAATGAAATAAGGGCAAAAATCAGCACACTTACTTTCCCCACTACATGAAACACATCTTCTCACTGGTTGTACTGTGTGAAATGCACTGACTTGACGCATCAGCCCGGGGGTTTTTTTGTTTTGTTCTGTTTTTTTGTTTTTGGCCAGGTTCAGGCCGACTTCTGTGCTCCATTTCGTGTCGTCTAGCACGCACACATAGGTTGTCCAGTTTCAGTCCGACTAAGGCGTAAACATGCAGAAGAAAACGGTTTCCAATTGCATTATCTGGGTGTTTAAGTTTAAGTCTGTTCTAGTTGGATTAAGGCCATAATTAGTTTTTTTCAACTGTCAAGTAAAACACCAGAAAGACTCTGGACTCCAGAAATCCTTTCCCAATGTTTGTTTTGTTTGAAATCTACAACAACAGTGACATTGTTGATAAAGAAAAACTAAACAATAACGTGCAACATGTCGACAAAAGCTGCGTTCGGTTCAACAAAGAATTCAGATTCATGATGAAAATGAGATGAAAATTTAATTGAAGAAAAATGCCGCCATCTTTGTTTGGCCACACGACAGTTAACTGTCAAAAACACAAATCTTCCTCCTCTCTCTTCCTCAAGTACATCACACGTCCACAAGAGCGAGAAACAAACTGTTTCTGTTACTGAGTGTTTCATCTGTTTATCCGTCTCTGTCTCTCTCCTCCAGCTGCTCTTTTGGCCTTGAAGTCGTCCGCTGAGTTCAAGAAGAAAGCCGTGTGGACCAGAGCTTACGGCTGGTGACCACATCGTAACCATGGTTACAACGCGCACAGAGGCGAGTCTTCCCAACGATTTTGTAAACATACGGACGTGGACACAGAAGAAAAGAAAAAGAAAACTGCACCGCTGTCGTCTCTGCTTCAGCTACAACAACAAAAAAAAGTGCTGCTCTGTCAAACAGTATTAATGACGATACAAAAATAAAGTGTAACGATTTTTTTTTTAAATGGTCTGGTTGTAAATTTGATTTTTTTTGGCTTTAACGCATCAAAACTCACTGAATTAAAAAAAAAAAAAAAAAAAAAACTATCCAGGAATTTCCAGGAAGAAACTAAACGGTCCGTTGACTGGACATTTTTTACGTCTATTTCCTCTTCAACTTCTTGTTCCATCTCTCCAGGCGACGTTGTCTCTCCTTCAGCAGCTGCCACACGGTCACTGACGCTCCTGAAAGGACGACAACACTGTTAGAAAGATGGCTAAAAACAAAACAAAAAAAAGGAGTCTTTGGTTATTTTGTATTTAACGTCAGGCCGTTACAGATGTGTCTGTGCAGATGCTGTGTACGTATAAACATGGCTGTAAACAGAATAACAGCTGTGGTATATAATGTGAGACAGTAGTTAATACCTTGATAAACCGTAACTCTTCTGTTTACTTCAGTCTGACTAACCTTACCCTAAACCTAACCTTAACACTGTAGAATGGGTAGTCGGAGAAATGAGCCGTCGGACTTTTGGGCAGTCGGACTGATGTATGCTCCCCGCTGCGTCCATCTTTATTTACAGTCGAAGATCAGGAATTACGGTAGTTGTTTGTTTTTAAAAAAATATATAATATCCGGTTGATAAACTTTTGCTTCCGAATTCTGTTAGTTTAATGGACTCGTTCAACATTTTCGAAAATTAAAATGATAATTTCTAGATTCCTGTTTCACCTGTTAGAAACTGATTAGGATGCATCTACTTAAACTAAACTTAAAGCAGAAGTAAGCGATCAGGTCGTTTTGGCTAACTTCTTGTCAGCCGATGGAGTTAGCAGCCCCCGCCCTCGTCATGGATCTATTGGTCCTCGTCCCTACTTCACCACATTCACGCGCATCCCTCAGCAGAGCAGAGTGACTGACAGACCCGTGTTTCGGACCAAACACTCTATGTAAGTGATTGCTGTCGGAAGATATAACTATTTAAGACTTATATTAACACAAACATTCTGCTTACTTCTGCTTTAAGTTGTTAACAAGTGCCAGAAAAACTGTGGGTTCCCACCCGGCTTCCATACACCTGAACACATCACATCACGTCAACACCTGTGTCCTCGCCATACAGTAGATAGGCTATATCTATGTGCCCTTGCTACAAGAAGCTATCTTACTGTTCTCAGTGTTTTGGTCAAGGTAGAGGAAGACGTTCATGGAAGAAGAAGAAAAGAGAGGAACCGGACAAGGTTTTACTGGTTGGTGAGAGCTCAATGAAAAAACAGGAGGAAACACGGACGACATCTTGTTTCTGGACTGGTGAGTAACGTTTTTGCAAGTTACCTCGACATTAGTTTGTCGACTCAATCTTGTATAACGGCACTGTAAAAGCCAATTAGCTACACTCCACAAGTGTAGGGGGAGCTACACTATGGCTTTAACACTTAAAGAGGAACTATGCAACATTTGTTTTTGCCATTATTAAGTTTAGATTATTCATTTATTAAGCAACTTGGGAGTAATTGTGATGGTTAAATGACTTGTTGCTGAGGAGTGAAGGCTTTTTGTCTTCAACGTAGCGTCTCTTGGCCGAAATGCCAAATGCGCTCCATAACCGTAATCTCTTGTTTATGACAGATAAGACTACACAAATATACATTGTAACATCTTATCTGATAAATAACGTTATGTATGTACCGCTCTGTGGATTACTTTATCATCAGCTTCGTTGAAAACAAATGCACATGGCCGGGAGGAGGGTTAGCAAAACAGAGGAAACGCAACCGGACTTGCATAGTTCCCCTTTAACAGTCTGAACGTTAACGTGAACGTCGTCTTACCGAGAGCGAGAACAGGCAGGTAGATCATCAGGACGACAGGGAAGTGGTTGTAGGTTGAGTTTAGTGCAGTTGGCTCAGTGTACGATAGAGCCTGGTACAGCGTGACGCCTGGACAAACACAAACAGATCACAACGTTTTAGTACCAAAAAATGTCATATTTGGTAACCCTTTAATTTACGCTAATTACGTGATAATTTCAAGAAATAGCCTAGAAATAACGGTCAGTTTAGTACTGTCATGTTTTTCATAAAGGCAAAAGATTACACATGCTTTGAATGTTTTGGGAAAGGCCAGAATTTTTTCTCCACCAAGTCTTTTCAATAGACCGATACTTCTTGGCTTTTTCTATGCAATCAATCGTTATTTCTTGGCTATATTTTTTGACATTACTCTGAAGTTGACCGTTATTGCTAGACATTATGATGCAATTAATTGTTATTTCTTGGCTATTTCTTTACATTATGACCCAATTAATTGTTATTTCTTGGCTATTTCTTGACATTATGATGCAATTAATTGTTATTTCTTGGCTATTTCTTGACATTATGATGCAATTAATTGTTATTTCTTGGCTATTTCTTGACATTATGATGCAATTAATTGTTATTTCTTGGCTATTTCTTGACATTATGATGCAATTAATTGTTATTTCTTGGTTATTTCTTGACATTATGACGCAATCAATTGTTATTTCTTGCCTATTTCTTGACATTATAATGTAATTTGCGGCCTGTAAATTAAAGGGTTACGTAATATTTCCATACAGTAATTCCCCTATTATCCTTCCATTATAATACAATGACATTATTGCATTTTATATTTTAGGTGTTGTTATGTCTCTGATCACATTTTATATCTAGAAGTTCAAAGGTTAACTTCACTGTGGTCTGTAAAAACACTTTTTCAGTGCTGTAACTCAAGAGGAGAAGGTTGAGACCAAATTTCCGTGGAGGAAACGACCGCAAACTTTAATAATGCAACATGTAATGTGAAAATATGTTTTATAACACAACATGTTGCATATAACAGGAAATATTTTTGACATTGCCCGTATTATTGATTATCTGTCAGAACCTGATAGTAAAAGCTGTTTCCTGCGATGACTAACAGTGTCTGGCACTGTGTGTGTTTGGCTGCAGTGGACACACACACACACACATATATACACACTGAACTGGAATGTGCTTTCCTCACACACTTCCTGACATTTTATCATCGTCTCTGCTTTGCCAACTCATTTCCTGTATATACACACTAACGTTCCCTTACACAACAACGTCTTCGATACGTTCGTGTGAGGAGGAAAGGCTCTTATTGTGAAGGGTCAGGGTTCCTGTACCTTCAGTGGCGACTGACAGGACGTACACGGGGATGCAGAGTGTGTAGCGCGTCCACAGCATGGCGATGGAGGGTGTGTCCAGCGCACACAGCAGCTCGTGTGGATACCTGCATCACACAGGACAGTCAGTAACAATCGTCAGTCGTCCTTTAAAAAAAAAATACAGACGGACTGGATTTTAAAGGGATAGTTCACCCAAAATTGAAATTTCACTCATTATCTACTCTCCCTCATGTCGACTAAGGGCTGGGAGAAGTTTCAGAGTCCTCCGTGGCTTCTCTGAGTTACAGGGGGTCTCGGCGTAGCAGTGCCTGTCCATATAACGGTTGCAAATGGATACCAACTGTCTTCGTAACAAAAAGACACACCAAAAAACATCCAAATACCTCCATGCTGCTCGTATGTAATGTCCGTCTTGTATTGAAGCCCCGAAATGTGAAATTGTCCCGAAAAAAATTAAATAAGTCTATTTTTCAAGCTTGTTTGTAGCGGAAGCTCCTCTTCCCGGTCCGTCAAATTTGGACGAACCAGGGTCCGTCCTCTTCCCAGTGCGTCCAAATTTGACGAACCGGGAAGAGGAGCTTTGAGAAGCTTCCGCTACAAAACAAGCTTGAAATATAGATTCATTAAATTTTTTTCGGGACAATTTCGCATTTCGGGGCTTCAATACAAGACGGACATTACATACGAGCAGCATGGAGGTATTTGGATGTTTTTTGGTGTGTCTTTTTCTTACGAAGACAGTTGGTATCCATTTGCAACCATTATATGGACATGCACTGCTACGCCGAGACCCCCTGTAACTCAGAGAAGGCACGGAGGACTCTGAAACTTCTCCCAGCCCTTAGTCGACATGAGGGTGAGTAGATAATGAGTGAAATTTCAATTTTGGGTCAACTATCCCTTATGGTCGTGATGAGGTCTTTACCGTAAAAGGTCCAAAATGTTCCACAAGAAGAACTGGACACACACGACTGGTTTACTCTGAAGGTCCTCGAGCACGATGACCAGGATCAGCAGCAGGTTCTTCTCCATGACCTGAAACAGACGAAAAACAACATCAACAAACACGAAGAACTTCAGATTATTAAACGACTGGATCAACGAGGAGGTCGCTCACCTGGATGAAGCGAGGGAGGAGTCTGGCTTTCTCCAGCCCATCGGCGATGTGGAAGAGCTCGAGGTTGGAGAGCAGCTGGCAGAGACTGATGACGAGGCCAACGGAGTAGAAGGTGTCGGCCAAGGCATCTGCAACGTCAAACCATCACATGTTGGCTTAAAGGACAGATATCGCATTGATACTGATGAGTTAAAGGGATAGTTCAACATTTTGGCAAATTGGCCCATTGCCATAATCCCTATAGTCATAGCAGTAGGTTCATTACCTTTAATTGTCGGTGCAAGCTATTTGTAGAACGGCGGAGCAGAGCCGCGAGCTGCTCAGAGCTACGCTACAGAGGCTAATGGGATTTCTTGGTTTCCCTCATCAAACTCATCAAATACACAATCCAACAACTCCAAAACGCTCTGGTGGACAAGTTGTGACCTGCACATTCACCATGCTATGAGATAATAACAGAACGTTATGAGACACATGAGATACAGAGACTGCTTGCTGTATAACTGCCCCCCGACAGGAACATGCACCAGCAGTTTTGCATGAATTTGCCCCTAAAACAACTCTGTCTGGTAACGTTCTGCTATTATCTCATAGCGTGGTGAATGTGCAGGTCACAACTTGTCCACCAGAGCGTTTTGGAGTTGTTGGATTGTGTATTTGATGTGTTTGATGAGGGAAACCAAGAAATCCCATTAGCCTCCGTAGAGTAGCTCTGAGAAGCTCACCGCTCTGCCGTTCTAAAAATAGCTTGCAACGACAATTAAAGGTAACGAACCTAATGCAATGGGCCAATTTGCCAAAATGTTTAACTATCCCTTTAATGCAGTACTGTTTTTGGTTGTTTTTGCCCTCTGGCTCCCCCTACAGTTGCGGATGTGTAATTTCTTTTAGTGGTACTGTCGGAAATTCGCGATTGAATCCCACTCACAAACAGAAGTAGGCCTACACCAGCATTTGTTGACAAGTTGAAGCCGACGTAACCGACAAAGACATCACTGACTGGTCCAGAAAGATGATGGCATCGGTCTTCCATCGTGTCTTTTCTCTGAGCTCTCATCAACCAGTAAAATCCAGTCCAGGATTTTCTCGTCGTCTTCTTCTTCCTCCGCCATGACCAACACACTACCTAGCTTCTTATAGCGAGGCCACAGGCGTTGATGTAAAGTTACATACTGTAGTTTAATACCAGGCCAGCAGGGGGCGCTGTGTCAATGACAGGAGACATTCTCCCTGATACGACCAATTAAAGGGATAGTAGCATTTTTTTAAAGTGGGGTTGTATGATATACAAATAGCCCCTAAGTACTTTAATTGCAGTAGAAGACTCTCTGCACTCCTCCCGTTAGCAACGCCAGCCCATAGCCCTGCCCAGAGATTTACAACATACATTGTTGTGAATGGACCCAAAGAAACGGCCTATTTTCGCGGCCTAAAAGAGGTTTTACGTGAAAAAAAAATACACAGTTCCATTGTTCGCTATAATATAATTTTTTTCCAGCCCTTCAAAGTGCAGGAAAAACACAGTTTTTATTTGGACCTAACCAACTCACGTATCCCTCCGGCCAGGGTTAGCGCCCGCCGATCAGCAGTTGGTGAGGTCCAAATAAAAACTGCGTTTTTCCTGCACTTTGAGGGGCTGGAAAAAATTATATTATAGCGAACAATGGAACTGTGTTTTTTTTTTTCAGGTAAAACCTCTTTTAGGCCATGAAAATAGGCTGTTTCTTTGGGTCCATTCACAACAATGTATGTTGTAAATCTCTGGGCAGGGCTATTATGGGCTGGCGTTGCTAACGGGAGGAGTGCAGAGAGTCTTCTACTGCAATTAAAGTACTTAGGGGTTATTTGTAGATCATACAACCCCACTTTAAAAAAATGCTACTATCCCTTTAAACGCCAAAACAGTTGTAAAACCGTCCTGTTTTGGTAGAATAACTCATTAGTTTTGCTTTAAACGAAGCTCACCTCGCCCAAACATGAAGAACCTGGCGATGGTGTTAGCCAGTATCCATGTGTGTCCGCAGAACTGGAGGAGGTTGTACGAGAAGATGTAGATGAGCCTGAAGCTGAACCTGCAAAACAAAACCAAAATTCACAGATCATCATCAGCAGATTATGTATCGTTCACGTAGCAACCTTCACGTCACACTTACAGTAAATGCTACTCGTGGTGGTTACACATGTCATGTGCCCTTCCTGTTACAACAGGTCCAAACTTCAGATGTTTACATTTCCTGGAAACAAAACTGAATTGGTTCAAGTGCTGCACGTCACTGTCCTTAGTGAGTCCCAGACTGTTGTAGCTTTAAATAGTTCACTAGTACAGACCGATGAAACATGTGCAGATGTTAAAGGACCGGTGTTAAAAGGTGTGCATTACTTTACCACTAAGGTAGAGACAGTTACAACAAGTCATCTGAAACTCACTCAGTGATGGTTTTCATTCTGCTCATGTTACTAAAACCCTTTAGACACCATTAAGTTAAAAAAAAAAAACACATTCAGGAGGGAAGTATTCGATACACTTCCCCATAAAAACGTCATAGTGAAAATAAAAGGTTTTATTACCGGTTTGGTCATGTGATTTTGTGAAACTGTCCAGTCAATAAAAAAATTACTCTGTCACTTTCCCCATGTCACAACAGTTTGTTTCAACATATTAAGTAATGTCACTGTTTCCCATAACAGAACAGATTTAACAATAATACCTCATTTAACACTTTGGAAAATATAAAAGTTATTTTGGGAATTATAATGTTCTGCATTATAAGCAACGAAAAAGATAAATCGTGCCAATTTTGACTAAAGACAGAACGGTTCTCAACTGTTTTTGGGGGTTTTTTTTGTAAATACATTAAAATGCCATTGTTTAAATAAACAATATTATTGTAAAACAATGCATTTTCAGAACACTTCACTTAATTTGGACAAATATAGACGGTAATAAGATAGATTTCATGTATTTTTAGTACATTGCAATCATCCACAATACCTATATTGCCACTGTCCTCAGGGTTGGGATCAGATCAATGGACAACATATAAATTCTTCATTTGAAATGAATATCAATTACTAATCTGTCATATTCAATCATTTTAAATGGTAGAAGTGAGTTTAATATCTCAAAGTGTGGTTGTTGTAGTAACCATCTCTAGTCTCCATCTACAGATTAAAACATCTCTGACATGTTCGAGAGAGTGAAGACAGATTGTTTGTGTTAAAGTTGCTAACACACCACCACAACAAGTGTCAACATTAAAATACTCTTTAAGCATGAACTTATCAATAGAGATTAGAGATTATATCTGATTGGAGGGGTTTCCCTGCATGAAACCCAACCCCTCCTCCAGTAAATCTGCCCGGATGTAAAGTCATGAATTGGCCAATAAATCTAATTAAATAGCTCTGCTTCTCGCGAGGACATGCACCGACATCCTCTGTCTTCACACCAACACAGATGTAGACTTAGATTGTTGTGTGTGTGTGTGTGTGGGGGGGGACAATATAACATATAGTAATGCAAAGTATGAAAATGTAAAAAAAGAGCCCAAAACGATAAAATCTACACAGTTACAAGTCGGAACAAGTCGTTTCTCCAGTGATTGAGCTGAGTGTGAGAGGAGAGAGCTGCTTCTCTGTCATTCCTCAACACACCCTGAATACATAACATTCCTGCACAGTGAGACCACAGACGCTGCTGCTGTGTTGTTGATGTTGATGTTGTTGATATTGTTGTGTTAATACTCACTCACATTCTCCGTCTTTTGGTCCCTGTCTGTCTGTTACAGCTCCATGTGGATCTTCTTTTGTTTTTTTCCTTCTTGTCTCCACCGTGCAGCAGCTTTTTCTCTCTTTTCCTCTCCCCGGTGAGACACGCTGAGCTCACACACTGTTACCTCATCATCCCCCCTCGCACAACTGGAGGCACAAGAAGAAGTAGAAGAAAATGCTGCAATGTGTGTGTGTGTGTTTTCTAGAGTTTCCTCAGGCTGCCTGTTACAGCGGGGAGGAAGTGAACGGGTCCATGTGTGAGAGGCTGACATCAGATAGTCCAACCCCCCTCAACCCCCTCTCCACCAACACTACAAGAAACAGAGGTCAGGAGAAAGACACATGGGTTAGGGTACATGTACATACTTTGAATGAACATATGTACATATAAAGTAACAACATACAGCTCTGGAAAAAATTAAAGATCCCATATTATACTCTTTTTACTCAATTTCACTCAGCTGTCAGACGTCCAACTACACTGTATTCGAAATGTATTGCCCCAAACTGATCCGTGGTCCTGAATGTCGGCTGTCTAGAAGTTGCTCAAATGAGCTCTACTGAGAACAAGCTGTTTCTGTGCCTGCACCTTTAAGTAACATGGTTACCAGGGCCGTTGTATAGGGGAGAAAGGTGATGATAATTCTAGGGGCCCAGCGCCCAGTAGGGCCCACAAAACCCCCAGTAGTCTAATCTTTGTACGACCGATTTATTCTGGATAAAACCCTGACTAATACTCATAGTAATGCTGCATTAGCATCAAAACAAAGTAGGCTAAATAAAAAATGATAATACATAGGTAGTCTAAGAAAAAAAAAGTGGAAAAGTCACGGGGCAGGGGCCCACTTTAGTATTCTTTAAGGGGGCCCAGAATTCCTAGCAACGGCCCTAATGGTTACTGTACACGGCAAAGATTATTACCACTTTATGACTTAAAATTGGTCGGTATTTCATCAGTTTAGCTCAGGAGTTTCTTGCTGTGCACTGCAGCCATAGAAATAAACGTGGTAGGCGTTTTATCGCGCTGAGGGGCCGGCCTCACTCCCGTCGTTACATCACCACAGGAGCTGAGTCTGAACAGCCTGTATGAGCGCCGTTTTACCAGTCGGTGGGCTGCAGAGTCGATGCAGGACCCGTTTGCTTTCCTCATTCTAGGAGTTGGTAGGCTCAGGGAGGACCAGTTTATGTATGTAGAGACCAGAAAAAACCTGTTTTTCATAATATGGGACCTTTAAGAGACCACTCCCAAAATGATCAGTTTCTCTGGTTTTAGCCTACTGTGTTTGAGTAAAATTAAATAAAAAAAAAAAAGTTTTATTCTATCAACTACTGACAACATTTCTCCCAAAATTGAAATAAAAATATTGTCATTTAGAGCTTTTATTGGCTGAAAACGTCTAAACTAGTCTAAATAACAAAAAATATCAAGTCTTTTCAGACCTTGAAGAATAAGAATAATAATAATAATGCAAAGAAAACATGTTCATATTTATTCCTAAACAACACAGCAAGAATATTTTAACTCAGGAAGAGTTTATAAATCAGTTTTTGTGGGATGTTTAATTCCAGCAGTGGTTTTTATAATCTTCCTATAAAATCAGATGTGGTTCAGATGTTGTAATTATACAGGAAAACCTATTATAAAGTTTATAAAAAAAAACAAAAACAATTTCATACAGTGACATATTTGTCTTGACCATATAAGTATGTATGTTTATGTATAATACATACACTTTAACATACAGTATCATGTACATTATTATATTATCTATACACAAAACATACATGTATTCTTCATATATAATATATAAGCAACGGATACATGGAGTCTATTATTCACTTTCATGTGATAAAGCTAGATAGAATAAAAGTTTCCTATGTATATAGTTTATGCATGCATACATATGTATATTGCATACTTATTTTGTACAAATACACGATACATACAGATATATCCATACCAAAGTCCATTTATTATCTGATAATATTGTATATGTAAATATGATAAATGGTCTGTATTTATATAGTGCTTTTCTACCTGAACGATACCCAAAGCGCTTTACAGTAAGCGCTTTACAGTACATCACATTCACCCATTCACACATATATGTATGTTCAAAAGTGATCAGAACATATTGTATTAGTAAATGTGCATATATAAATTAAATATTCAGGTATTTTCAGTCTGTTCATGTCTGAGCAAACAACAAACACCAGTAGATACAGGTGCTGCTCTCAGTTAAGAGTAGTGACACTGCCCTCTAGTGGTGGAACCAGCAAGTTCATCCTGCAG
The DNA here is from genome assembly GCF_045865225.1 of Trachurus japonicus. Lineage (NCBI taxonomy): Eukaryota > Metazoa > Chordata > Actinopteri > Carangiformes > Carangidae > Trachurus > Trachurus japonicus. The sequence goes on from NC_140924.1 coordinate 14,126,970, forward strand.
GTTCAACAGTGAAACTGTGTGTGGTCGTGTGTGTATTTGTGTGCGTTGCAGTATATTAGTGTCCGAAGAAGTGGGCAAAGTCAAAGGGCAGGGAGGACGGAGGCCAAGCCACAGAGACGGGGGGTTTCAGGGTATCACATGCCTGCTGGTTAACAGTGTGGATGACACCGCGATTAAAATGCCACAACACACGATCTCATCAAATATTAACAGAATATTATGTATATCTAATTAGGTAATTAACTTTATTCAAATATCAACTTTCAAGAGTTTCACATTTTCAAGTTCTGCTGGAAACATTGGGGAGACTACAGTGGCCCAGAGGGCTCAACACACAACAACTTAGCTCTTCAACACACATGCGGCATATTGACAAATGTGTTGTTTCCAGGGAGAACTCAGGATAAATCTGAACATATAAAAAAACTTTTTATTATCTTCACCTCCTCTCTGCACTGATTTAAATCCAGACACAGATGGAAAACAGATCAGTCTCAGTCTCACGTAGCCTTCTCTCTGACATTACAGCTCATTTTCTGTATCAAATGCTGCGCTGCACCCGAGCACCCTGCAGCACGGAGCAAAAAGCCTCTGACCTTCCTGACACCGACCGATTCAATTAAACTGGTTCAATGGTGAAAATGTGAAAATCAAACAGGACCTAAAACTGACAGTTCATCATCGAGACCTTTACAACCCTTGATGTTATGTGTTACACCTGAACAGACCGGATCAAGTAGCCAACCACAGGCTTTTATGACTGACATGAACTTGATGATCTCATATGTTACTTAACCACATCATTTGATCCGGTTGGTACCAGTTGGAGGTCGTTAATTCAACTTTCACTCACATCTCATGGAGTTTATCTGCTGTTTTAATTCACTCAGCCACTCAGCCACCATGGAGAAGTTTCATTTGCCATCATGTGATTTGGGAATTTAATCTATGTAGGCTACATGTGGACATGACATGATCATAGTTTGTCTGCTGGCAAATTGCATAGTAGTGCTACAAAATGGACACACTTTGGACCAGGAAAAGACTGTTACAAATGTGTTTGCTGTACTGGCTTCCTGTTAGGTTTTGCAAAACTCAAAATCCTTCTGCTGACTTAGAAGCTCATGCTAAAGTCCAACCTTGCCTGGAAAAGTCTGATATATACAACCTCATGTTATCTTATAATGACGCTAACCCATATTTCTAAGATAATATCACTGGACCATTTCAGGTAGGTAGTCGCCATGTTTATCATCCTCTTTTGGCATGTTAGCATGCTAACACAATCTAAACCCTAAACAGTAGGCCTATTTGGACAAAAAACAAAGTACCAAGCTATTGAAAGTTTTAAAACCTCCACACATTAAAAATTGTTTATAGAAATGTTAATTTAGACCTCCAAAAACTGGCATATACTGAATGTGCGATTGCTTAAATGACAAAAAAAAGTGATAACTGAACACTTAATAGTTTAATGCACACTAGCTTAAAGGGATATTTCACCCAAAATCGATAATTCACCAATTTTCTACTCACTATCATGCCAAGGAAGGGTTTGGAGAACTTATCAAAACGCTTTTGGAGTTGCAGGGGGGGTCTGGCTACCAATGGATTTTCATAGAATGGCGGCGGATAGAGTTCACTTTTGAATCGTCCAAAACACACACTATGAAACATCCAAATACCTCCGTAGCTCCATCTCTCTGTACCAGCCGCCGCCTGAAGCCGCCACATGAAAAACTGTTCGGAAAAAAATAATTTGATCTCTGTTACCAGCCTCCCATCGAGCTGGCCAGCTCTCCCTGGCCCCCCGAGATTTGCTCACCAGAGATGTTCTTCAACCCTGTTTACATTTCCATATTTCCAATTCTGTGACAACGACGAACGAACATCTCGCAGCATATCTCGCGCATGTGCACAAACATAATTACAACATTAGCTTAATGCGCAATAGCCAAATGAGCAACAGCGAAATGCAGGAAAGAGTGTTAGCTTAAAGCGAACATGGAAGTCTTTCTCAAGAAACTAGTGCAGAGCTTTTCCTGCAGCAACTTGTGTCTAGTTTGTTCTGCATATTTTCTTTTTCTGTCTAATATTTGAATTTTTAAGCAGAAGACGTTACATAACTTGTCGGAGGTCGGTCCACCTCCTCTTGATGAGCGACCTGATCTCCCGCAACTTTAATTACGTCTCGTGAAGGTACATTAAAAGTGTCCCGTGGAAAAGCTGATATATACAACCATGTTAACTAAGAGACACAGATCCTTTTTTTTACAACTAGTCCATAACCTGTCAGAGCTGAGATCAGGGTATAACGTATATGACCTGTTGTTTATGATGTGCGTGTGTTTGCTGCCATGGAGATAAACTGTGGACCTTGACTAATTGCAGTGGACGGTGTTATAGAAAAGGAAAGGGTGCCCTCTCCTCGTTATCCACTTATGTTGCCCTCTTAATCCGTTTTGACTAATGGCCTGACATGATTGACCACCCGCTGTTTTAATGTGGACGCCACAAGTAACTGAATCTCCTCAAGAAGCTGCAGTCACCAGGCCCGTCGCACTAAAATAGTGCGCTAAATATATATTCTGTTTGAGCAACTGAGTTTACAGTAACTGAACCCCTGTCAGCAACAACCCGGGTTCTCACAGTGTTTGGACCCGCAGACGGTTGGACTGTCATCAGACATGTGACCTACAAAACTTTGCCCTGCACAACATTTACACCCCCTTCCCAAAAGATGAATTAAGATTAAATCATGTTCATACGGTGCTACTGAGGCTTGAAGGCCACGTCTACACTGGCGCACACCTTAACATGCAGTTCTAAAGCTCTGCTGAGATGTTTACATACTTGTTTTTACTATACGACAGGGCCGGATTCAGCTTTTCAGGGGCCCCAAAGTTTAAACTTAGACAAACATGTGTAGTGAAAAGAACTTTACAACTATTTACATTATTTCTGGCTCTAGGTTTGTTTCGTTGTGACATCACAAAGTGACAGGAAGTCCTGACGACTGGTTTTAAGGCTCAGTTTCTCAGTTTTTCTCAGTTACAGGCTGTGTGCATTTCTCTGTGGACTGAGGCTTTGATACTTTCACAGTATTAATATAGAACCTAGAGCTGCTTTATAATCACACTACACATGGACATCTACCTTTATACTATGTGGAGCTTTAATACAAACACCTTTATACTGTATGGAGCTTTAATACAAACATCTACCTTTATTTTGAAGGAGCTTTAACACAAACATCTACCTTTATACTGCTAGCTCTGCTGAGATGTTTACATACTTGTTTTTACTATACGACAGGGCCGGATTCAGCTTTTCAGGGGCCCCAAAGTTTAAACTTAGACAAACATGTGTAGTGAAAAGAACTTTACAATTATTTACATTATTTCTGGCTCTAGGTTTGTTTCGTTGTGACATCACAAAGTGACAGGAAGTCCTGACGACTGGTTTTAAGGCTCAGTTTCTCAGTTTTTCTCAGTTACAGGCTGTGTGCATTTCTCTGTGGACTGAGGCTTTGATACTTTCACAGTATTACAGTAATATAGAACCTAGAGCTGCTTTATAATCACACTACACATGGACATCTACCTTTATACTATGTGGAGCTTTAATACAAACATCTACCTTTATACTGTATGGAGCTTTAATACAAACATCTACCTTTATTTTGAAGGAGCTTTAACACAAACATCTACCTTTATACTCGGTAGGATGAACATCTATTGTGCAGACGAACCAAGAGCTGGAGACATTTAGGTCAGAATACACTTTTAAAATCAAAAAATCTTAGATCCCTGAGTCATTTCACCGTCTTTTTTCAGCTCGTCCCGGTGCAGGACATGTGCTCGGATAGTTGTGTCCAGTCTTTGACACAAGCGGCGCTGGGTTTCACCCAGTTAAAGCTCAGGGTCTTCTCTGGTTTCCCCCGCTCACTATCTACAGTATCAAACGTCTCTGGCAGAGGGTGACGGGGGGGATTTTTTGCCTACCAACAGCAGTCATCACATACCCCCCCAAACACCCGCCTCATACCCCGGTGGTGAGTTTGAGATACCTGCCAGCGGATGCCCAGTTATTCATTCCAATTACACTGGACTCCCTGGCGCTGGTTGACTCCTTCAGCGCTGATGATACCACTCACCTAAATGTCTGTGTCTCAACCTACGGAGAATTTTTATTCTTAGAAAGGAGTCTCTGCTTAGATTTTTATATAACCACTGTAACTGGTATCATAGGTTGTTTTTTTATTTTTTATTTTTAGGACTAGACGCTGCCTTCTCCATAGCTCGTCTCAGTCCTACAGAGCAGTTTAGAGTCGTTCAACTCGTTGTTTTGGTTTTAAAGCCAATGGTTAAACTGGTGTTGATAAAAGAAAAAGCAGGTAACATAGTGCAGATGTTTTCCTCAGAAGCTGTTGGAGACCAAACACAGATCCAATAGGTAGTGTGTTGCCTTTAGGTTAATCCGTGCACGAACACAACTCCCAGATTATTTAATTACTGCTGCTATTTGTGTCCTGAATGGATCAACAGGGAGCAGTCTTCAAACTTACTGATGTAACAACATAGTAACTGGACGTCTTGATATGTCAGTGTTGTGGTTACAGCTTGTTTGGCTGCGCTGACAACACAACACAACATAGAAGGTCAAGACCAAACCAAACCAAGCCAAACCAACCAAACCTAACCAAGCCAAACCAAACTAGACCAGACCAAACCAAGCCAAACCAAACTAGACCAAAGCAAAGCAGACCAAAACTAACCAAACCAAACTAGACCAAACCAAAACTAAACCAAACCAAACCAAACCAAACTAGACCACACCAACCAAAGCAAACTAGACCACACCAACCAAAACCAAACCAAAACTAAACCAAACTAGACCAAACCAAGCCAAACCAAACTAGACCAAACCAAGCCAAACCAAACTAGACCAAACCAAGCCAAACCAAACTAGACCAAACCAAACTAGACCAAACCAAAGCAAACAAACCAAAACTAAACCAAACCAAACCAAACCCAAACCTAAGCCAAGCCAAACCAAACCAAACCAAACCAAACCAAACCAAACCAAACCCAAACCTAAGCCAAGCCAAGCCAAACCAAACCAAACTAAACTAAACCAAACCGATTCCAAACCTAAGCCAAGCCAAGCCAAACCAAACCAAACCAAATCCAGAGCAAAGCAAAGCAAAGCAAAGCAAACCTAAACCCAAACCAAACTAGACCAAACCCAAATCAAACCAAACCAAACCAAACCAAATCCAAAGCAAAGCAAACCTAAACCAAACCAAACTAGACCAAACCAAACCAAACCGAGCCAAACCCAACCAAAGACAGCGAAGCTGAACTAAACTAATTTGAAGTAAACTAAACTAAACTAAACCAAACCCAAGCCAAACCAAACCAAACACAGTGATGCAGTCACTTAACCTTTTTGATGCCTCAGTCAGTAATAAGTTTCTTACATCAGGAACCATGTGATCTGATTTCATTCTTGAAGAACTCAAATGTATTTTGAAATGTTTTGAAATCATGCACTGTATATAAAAACAACCCACAGTCCATAAACACATCTGTTACATTCACTCACAGACCTTCTACAGCTCCTGTGTGTTTTTGACTCCAGACTCATGTTGTTGTTGCTGCTCTTGTCGACCTCTGTGACCTTGACCGTGACCTCCTCCAAGCTACAGTGATGACACATTGAGTCTCCACAGTCAGACATCAGCCTTTAAAACATTTAAAGAGTCTGTCTGCTGCATGACATGATCAGATGTTTGTGTAACATTCACAACCAACTGGGACTCGTTGATGTTAAAGTCATTTGCGTTATAAACAGTAACAACTCCGGGGAGTGTCAATGTGTTGTATCTAAATCTGAATGTTGCTCAGTTGTTGAAGCTTAGCGACTCTGGTTGAGGGAGTTTACAGGATCATCACCTGATCAGGGACGTTTATGTTCATATGATTCACTCTACGTGTTTTTAATTTAGTTTTAAGTGTCTTTGATTTACTTTTGGAGCTCGTTCCTCTAAAGGTTCAGACTGTCCTTACGCCACAGCTCGCACTTTGTTCTGCCTCAAAACCCAAACTAGAATTGCTACAGTATAGGTCTTCAGTCTGAGGAGAGATTAACTGTAAACCATGTGTAGGCATGTTGGGGCTTTAGTAAAGTCTGGTCCTAACGGGGATTTTTATAGGAGATCGAACGTTGGGTCCGACTTTTTAGGGGATTGCACAAATCACATCTGTTTTTTTCAGATTTATAATTTGTCGCCAACACTGGAATCCCTTCTTTAAATGTTATACTACAGAATATTCAGATGGCCACTTGTGCCTGGACCTTGGACTCCAATGTGAACATTGACCGGGTCCTTCTCTAACACATTATAGGAAAATGTGAATCTATTCAGGCAAAATCACAACAGTAAGAGGCAGTAGTAGAAAAAAAATCCACATTTGGCTCAAATATAATCTTTAAATCTAAATAATTTGCATAACTGTTTAAGCATTAAATTAATCCTTCAAAATAAAAGAGTTTAATGGTGATTGATTGAATCAAGTGATCAAAAAAATTAGGTTAGACCTGCAGCTATGTGTCCTCTCAGAAAACAATGACCTGACCTATTTACCTCCGGCATTTATCAAAGGCCCCTTGGATTTGCCCTCAGCAGTCCAACACACACACACATAGCGGATCCCTCCCAGTGTCTTGTTGCCAGGTTGTTGTTGTCACTTGGGTGTTTATTTGCCTCCGTCTGAGGAGTCACGAAAAACCCTGCGTCCGTCTCCTCACACGTAACATGGCTGCAGTTTTCACATTTTGTCACAGGACCCTACTGTATGACTGTATGTACGTGAGCTCTGTGGGTATTTTTACAAACAGCCAGTGACCGTCTGTCTGCTCTGACATGTTTTCTGGTGGTCGGACAGAAATGTCTGTAGTCGTCTGGTCGTTGGACCTCAGTGAGTCTCATTCTACAATTTGATGAAACCTTTTGTACCAGAGCTGATCAATATATATAATTATCACCATACCTCCCACCACATTTCAGCCTATATCAACTTTTAAAAAGGTGTTTATTTACTCAGCTGTTCACAGTCTGTCCTGCTGACACACATGTACATTCAACACTGAACTGAAGCGCTGTTTAACGGCAGCATCAGTCGCTACACTCATTACATAACAGCCCACCCTAAACAATACAATAATACTGCTGATATTACAGTATTTGGGCCGGATAATAACGTAAATCTGATCATTTATGAACAGGAAGTGATTAAACTGCTACTGTTTTTATTTGATGGTAACATGTGGATTGGCATTTGTATGGATATAGGCTACATGTACTCTATGTAAGCTACAATATAAACACATGACACACATACATATAAACTAAATACATTTAAGATTGTATTGGTAACATTTAAAGGACACTTCTGTATATATTAGTAGGCTAATGATATATTAAACGCACTTGTGGAAAAATACATAAATCTTATATGGATTGATGATTTTATAGGCTGAATGTATGTGTAACTAAACATAGGCTACATCAATCAATCAATCAATCAATCAAGTTTATTTATAGAGCACATTTAAAAACGACCCAAGTTGACCAAAGTGCTGTACAGTTAAAAAAATAAAATAAAGGAATAATACAAAGAATTAAGTGATAAACAAAAAATAAAACAGCAACCAACAAAAGATCAAAGCAATATAAAGATCAAGATCTCAACATGTCACTGTTTAACATGTTCCAGTTAAAACCAAAATAGGTTTCATTTATGACTTCTGAAAAACCCATCATCTATAGAAATGATAAATAACAGTGATTGTGATTGTTTCTGTTCACTCTCCTACAGCTCCATCAGAGTCTTCTCCTACTTTTCCATCTGCAAAACTCTCTTCCAGTCTATTTTTAGTGATGGCGTCACAGAATCGGATCAAAAAGCGAGTATTTATAATGATTTTTAATAAACTTCCTCTCCGGCGTCTCCTATTGGTCCGCGAGCCCCCACACCGGGGGACCATGTGGCCTGGAGACTCTGGTCAGTGATAATGTCGCTCTGCTGCTCCGTTTTAGACCCCGCGCGCGCGTGGCTCTGGTCTGGTCCTCGCGCGGCCCGACCGCTGGAATGTGTGGAGCGTCCTCGTGTCATCACCAGTGTCTGTGTCCAACAGCACGCGGCGCTTTTGCTCTGAGAGGGACTGAGACCAACTAACCGACAGACAACAACCCTGGGGGGCTCCATCTCTGTCGCGTCTTCTCCGTCACACAGCAACAACGACTGTGAGAGGAAGAGGAAGAAACCCACCACCACCACCTCCTCCTCCTCAGCTTCAGCTATGAAGACCACCGGCCACAGCTGCGTGTGCGTGGAGGCTCCGGTGACGCTGCGCGAGCTCACGGAGCTGCTCCAAAAGCCGGAGAAACGAGACGACGACGAGGGCAAATACGTGGATATGGGGGAGTCAGGAGGAGGGGTGAGAGTGGGTGAGACAAACCAAGTCTTGCAACTTGTTAACAAGAGCAGCGGTGTTGGTGGTGGAGTTAGTGGAGACTCGTGCGTAACGGAGCCAAAGCGCGAGGCTGGAATGGATAAGAAAGGGGCTCGTGGACTGAGGAGGAGCGCAGGAGCTGCTGAGGAGGATCAGACTAATTCTCCTCCTCCTCTTCTTCCTCCTCTTCTTCCTCCTCTGGTTCCTGCTGCTGCTGCTTTGCACGCGGCGGTTAATTGTCTCGGATCTGGAGACAAGAGCGCGCGCCTCATTACGCAGCAGGAGGACGAGGAGAAAGACGCGCGAGGGGATGAAGAGGAGGTGCAGCGTGGAGGAGGAGACAACAACTACCTGAGCCGGAGGAGCGAGTGCGGTGAAGGTGAGGATGAAGATGAAGAGGAGTATCTGGATGAGGAGGATGATGATGATGATGATGTGACTCTGGTGCTCTCCGACGCGGCGCTGGACGAGGAGTCCCACTACATCACCACGCACGAGATCCAGCTGTCGGAGCTCTCGGACGACTACGACGACGAGAACGAACTGCTGCTGCGCGTGGACTCGTCCGCCAGCTGGGACGTCGAGGAAGACAACGGCGTGTTCGCTTTTGTCGATTACGCGTCTTTTGACAGCGATGGAGCCGCCGCAGAAGGAGAAGAAAGAGAAGGAGAAGGAACTGGAGAGAGGGAGGAAAGCGATCTGCGCGACGATCTGGCCAAGTTCACCACCTGCAGCTCAGATGAGTCCAAACCTCCTCCGCCTCAGATCCACCTGTCAATCAGAGCCACTTCTCGAGCTATAAATGACTCGGGCAACATTCAAGACGAGGGAGGAAATACTCTCCATCATGCCGGGCGGCGCTCGGGAGACACGAGCCGCTACGTGTTCAGGGGAGTGGACGGGAAGAAGTGTCTCATCGCCGCGCCGGGTCGCCTGCACTTTGGCGGCAAATTGCTGACCGCCACCGATCACTCCAGCGGTGCGTCCAGCGCTGTCAGCGAGCTGGACGACGCTGACAAGGAGGTGCGCACCCTGACGGCCAGAGCCTTCAAGAGCCTGGCCTACCCGAATTACTTCGATGCCATCAATTTCAGCAGCGCCTGTTGCTCCAGCAGCGAGTCCTCCGCCTCAGAGCTGCAGAACAGGTGGTCCGCCTATCTGAAGTATGGCAACATGGACCAGAAGAGTCTGGTGTCCAATCGGAAGGGGTTTGAAATCGCCAAAAGCATAGACGCTATAGGTTATAATAATAATAATAAGGGCAGCAGCAGCAATAATAAAAACAAGACCTTCACCCTGAGTGGAGCTCATCATCCTCATCATCCCTCATCCGCTCAGAAAATAGAGCTGATGGGGAATCTCAGCGAGCGCCACAGCGGAGTGATCAGACTGACTGAGACTCTGAATTTTCGTTGCAATGTCAACGCGGGAAATATGTCTGCAGCACCAAACGTAGCGGGATCACGTTCCGCGGATGAAGTTACCAGCAGCAGTTTGCCAGGCGGCGGCGGCGGTGGCCAAAGCCAAAGCCAAAGCCAGAGCCTGCAGACTCAGAGCAGCAGCAGAGCCTCTATTAAAACCATGGAAGACTCGCACAAGAAAGCCATATTCGCCTCCAGCCTCCTGAAAAATGTGATTTCCAAGAAGATGCAGTTCGAGCAGGAGCGCAAGATGGAGCGGGGGGAGATCTGCGAGCTGCCGGGGGAGAGACACAGCAGCAGCAGCAGCAGCAGCAGGGAGAGGAAGGGGAGTAGTGGCAGTGGTAGGGAGCTGCTGCACAGACAGAACTCCAGGTTCTCGGAGAGCAGCTCGGACTCCTACGCTATAATGTGCGCGGATGAGCTGTGGGACTTTGTGGACAGCAGCGGCGGCGGCGGCTCCTGTGATACCAAGAGCGACTCTAGGAGACAGGACTCTGCTGCTGCTGCTGCTGCTGCTGCTGCTGCTGCTGCTGCTGCTGCTCCTCCCGCATCGCTGCAAACTAATTTGGACCCGGGAAATGAGGTTGGAATCGATACTAAAAAAGGCGCATTGGAAGCGTCCAAAAGCACGCTGCTTCGGAGCCAAAATAGCGCGTTCAGATGCTGGAAGGACGGGAGGGAGCTCGAGTTTCAAAAGGATAATAAAAACGATAAAGGTGCGGAGGAGAAGCCGCCTTCTGCTCGCCGCGACAAAAAAGAGGCCGAGTGGGATTATCATCATTATCATCAGCGCTCAGCGGGCAGCGGCAAACTGACCAAAATGTCACATTTGTTTGTGCCAAGTATCCAACTGCTGTCCAGCGAGGGAGAGGTCGGACAGCAGCAGCTGCTGCGCGCCGCGGATTATTCTCCATGTGGCGATGAAGGACGGATACAGCTGCGCTCCGACAACACTTTATACGTCGCGGACTCGAGGAGCGCGTTGACCACATCCAAATCCCCGGAAATTAAAATCAACTTGCGGAGCGTGAGGGACAATAAAACGGAGCCTTTCGGCGTCTCCAAGCTGCGCGCTCCTAATATAGTAGGAGGCTGTAACTCGGCCAGGCAGGAAGACTTCAAGTGTCAGGCTCTGGCTTCGGCGCTGAGGGCTGAGTCCTCGGACAAAGTACCGCATTTCATGGTCCGAGACATCAGAGACAACAACAAGGGGAAGCTGCAGACGCCCATTCACCAGGTGAGAGACGTGCGCAAGCTGGTGAAAAGCTCCTATCACTTCGTGTCTTTGGATAACAACGAGAATAGATCCGCTGACAGCCACTCAGAGCTGAAGAAGCAGCAGCAGCAGGTGCCCTATCGAAACACCAACTCTGTGTCCCCCATAGTGATAAAGTGCCAATCGGTCAATACAAACACCAACGGGAAACCCCCCGGACAGCTGGAGTTGACCCAACGGGAGCCAGTGGACATTGACAGATCTTCTCCAGATGGCGCCAAAGCTGCTGCTCAGCCACAATGGGCACCAACAGGGAAAACACCTCCAGGTGCAAGTAGCTCCTCAGATGGAAGCGTCGGTCTGCGGATCGAGAGCAGCGTAGCCTCGAGGAAGCAGGAGAAAACGTCGGAAACGATGGCGGAGAAGAAGCCCGAGTCCAAGCTGTCCAACCAGGTGGCTCTGGAGAAGCTGCAGGCCGCCGTGAAGACCATGGAGCAGCTCTACGTGTTCGAGAAGAACGAGTGGAAGAGGAAGAACGAGCCCCGGCCGCTCATGGACAGCCACGTGCTGTCGCTGCTGGCCGAGGAGCACGGGCCCGACGGGGACGACGGAGGAGCGAGAGGGTTCAACGTCGGCAAGATGGTGCGAAGAGACTCCCTCACCAAAGCGGAGAAGATAGGTTCGATTCCGGCGGCGTCCCCGAGCATCGAGAGCTGGCTGCGGCAAGACAAAGACCCGATGAGGAGCCTTCAGACGTCCAGCAAGTCGCAGCAAACCACCAAGAACATGTTCAGCCTGAGCTCCAGCCTCAAGGCTTCTTCATCTTCTTCGACATCGACAATCGCCAAGGTGACGCCGCCGAACGCCGTCGCCACGCAGACAGCGACGACACCTTTCGGCGGGAAAAACTTCGTCCCCAAGTCGCCGCCGAAGCTGCCGGTGTCCTTGAAGATCAGCCATCCGAGGTTCGCAGGAGGAGGAGGACACGAAGTCGGCGTCGAGTCGAAGGAGGTGAGCAGGTCCTCGCTAGGGCTTCGATTCTTCTACGATTTTTTGGATGGCGATTTGATTTAAATTTGCGATTCTACGATATTGCCGATTCTCTCGATTTTTAGTCTGCATTTTTAACATTTATCTGCACACAAATACAGAAAGTATTAAGTGAACTTAAACCCTTTTCAAAACTGTACTCTCTGTATGTAAAAAAAGGCTAACAAATGCACATTGCACAATATTTAAAGCAGAAGTAAGCGGAATATTTGTGTTAATATAAGTCTTAAATAGTTATATCTTCCGACGGGAATCACTTAGCTACATAGAGTGTTTGGTCTGAAACACGTCTCTGTCAGTCACTCTGCTCTGCTGTAAGCTGAGGAGAAAACTTTCCTTGTATCCTACAACCTTTATCCAATGAGGAGAGAGAACGGCATAAAGGGGCGGTCCTCTCTGTGTGTGAAAAGGGATGCGCGTGAATGTGGTGACGTAGGGACGAGGGCGGGGACTGCTAACTCCATCTGCTGACAGGAAGTTAGCCAAAACCACCGGATCGCTTACTTCTGCTTTAAAGGGACAACGAGGAGTTTCTATTTGGTTATAAAAAAGTCTCACGTTAATGTGGATGAATCTATGTTACCCACACTTGTTAAATGGCCCATTTTCGATAAATATATCGTTTTTTCTCGATCATTATTTTGTTATTATTAGTGGTGGCGGAAACGCTGGAGCCGACCAGCGTTTCCTTACTTTCGGTTTTGTGGCGAGTCATGAGAATAACGCAGTAGAATCGCCGTTTATGGTCGGAACTACGACTTTATGTGACCTCTTACTTTATTTCTTGATGAATGAAAACATGAGTCTGTCTTGCGCCGGTCAAATAAATGTACGGTGCGCACGGAGGCTCATAAATGTAGTGTGAAAACGCTTTGCTTTTCCAAAACTCATCGTTGTTCCTTTAAAAAAATTTCCCCCCAAAGAAAATAATTTAAATTTTTTTTTTGTTTAAAAATACAAAAAAAAAATAGATTTTTGGAAAAATAAATCGATCGTCAATAAAGATATCGCGATATTTATGTGAATCGATTTTTTTCTCCCACCCCTAGTCCTCGCTGGAGTTTTCCGGAGCCTCGGCCTTCGACAACGAGAACTACCTAACCATTCCGGTCAAGTCTCACGCCGCCAAACAACCTCCGTACGGCGAGAAAACATCGGTCTACACGTCCACGGCTCGGTCGCACCCGACCACGCCGCCGGGACACTTCACCCGGGTTCAGGACGACGACGCCAACCACCAGACGCCGCGGCGCTCCAGCATCGTCATGGAGACGACGTGCTCGTCAGCAGAGACGCCGCCGTCCGCCGCCACCATCTACCACCACTCGCTGCCGCTGGGCATGCACATCGCCGCCAATCAGCCGCAGGTCTACTGCTTCTCCCCGGCGTCCATGGCGATCACCCCGGCGCCGGCCATCGAGGCCACGCAGAGGAAGATGCTGCTGGACCCGACCACGGGGAACTACTACCTGGTGGACACGCCGCTGCAGCCCGCCACCAAGCGCCTCTTCGACCCCGAGTCCGGCCAGTACGTCGACGTGCCGATGCCGCAGCCGCAGCCGCCCATGACGCCCGTCCCCATGGCGATGTCGCCGCTGGCGTTCAGCCCCGCCGGCGCTGCTGCGTACGGCGGCGGCGTCCCCACCTACATGATCTACCAGGGCTTCATGCCGACGGCGGCGGCGGCGACGGGGATGCCCTCGGTGATCCCGGCCCGGACGCTGGTGCCGTCGCAGATGTCGATGCAGTCGGAGGCGGAGAGCGCGGAGAAGGTGATGCAGCAGCAGCAGCAGCAGCTGGAGGGGATGTACGTCGAGAGCCCGTTCTACATGGCCACCGGGAAGTCGCCTCAGGTGTCTCAGCAGCAGCAGCAGCAGCAGCAGCAGCAGCAGCAGTATTATCATCATCAAGTCGCCGCCGCCAACAGCAGCGGGCGACCTCTGCAGGGCTTCTCCAGCGTCAAGCAGCCGGTCATCAGCATCACGTCGCAGCAGGGGCCGCGCATCATCGCCCCGCCCTCGTTCGACGGGACGACCATGAGCTTCGTGGTGGAGCACAGATAGACAGACGGCAGCAGCTCATCTGGAGAGGTGAGTCGCTCCGACTGCTCATCCAGAACAAGTGTTGACGGACGGACAGACTGGTGTTAAAGACTGTGAAGTGGTTTCATTTTGTATTTGAAAACAAAACTAGGGATGTCACGATTGTAGATTTTCTCAGTACAATTATTGTCAGAGAAATAATCACGGTATTAATAATTATCACGATTATTATGCATTAATTAATTTCACAACACTATGAATATGTAAAATCAAATATAGTCAAAACATTACACAAAATATTGAAGTATCTATTAATGTAGGACCAATTAATCATCCCCAAGGGGAATTCATTAATTGTCATCTATACCAAATGTTTAACTTTATTTTATGTTTTTTTATGCTACGTTAGGTAAATGGACCGGTATCTGTGCATTTACCTTTACTTTGGTGCTGATCTGCCGATATGGTTCCAACATAATCTTTTTTTTTGGAAAGTGATGGTATTTTTTAAATCTTTACAATTAATTAATCGTGGCATTTAATACCACGATTAATTGTGAAAACAAGTAATCGTGACATCCCTAAACAAAACAGCTCATTATCCTGCTTTTTATTTATATATATTATGTGATGAATCATTTTTAATAACTATAGTTCACCAACTGCTCACATTCATGTCCTCGTTTGTCTGTTTGGTCACCACAACTGGTTTTTAAAACTAAACCTGCAACAGTAACTTGAGCTTTTTATTCTGCTGCTGCTGAGTTGTGTTGTAGTTTCAGGTGGAGTAGAGAAACAGATCATCAGATCATGTGGAAACAGAGAGAGGCACAGTTAGTAGTCTTTCTAAATCTACGGAGGCAAAAATGTGCCAAAATGTTAAATAATTAGATAGGCTACTATGTCACTGCACTTTTCCCCTTTGCTCCTGTCATAATTACTACAACCATGAGATGTGGCCTAATACCAAAATGTGTTTATGGGTCGTAATCAGCTGCTTTTTCCCCCATGTTTATTATTGTTCCTGAGACTGGTGAAAGAGAAAGTGAATCAAAATGAAATACAGTAATACGTATCATGAAATAATCACTTTATTGTGAACAGACTTAATATAGAATAAATAGATAAATAAATAAGACAAATACATCAATAATAGATTCAATACATATGTCAAACTGTAATTATTGGCTGTTTGCTGATTCTTTTCACAACCTTGGGCTGAAAAGTTGGAGAGATCATGAAATAAATCTGTTATTGAGAAAAAAAACCTATTGAGGAAAAAGAGGACACATTGAGATTAAAATAAATGTCAGATTCATATTATTCATTTAACGTCGATCACATTAGATCTTCATAGATCAGTTTCAGTGGGACTTATGGTCGAGTGAAACAAAAACAGGCTTTGACAGAACATGAAGTTCACATTTAACAATTAATTTTGAACTCTACATGTCTTCATATGAGCAGAAATAAGCCATTTATCATCCATCCAAAGAGAAGGAAAGCCAGTTTTCTAGCATCATGTTAATTCGAGACAGCCTCAGCTACAAGGATCCAACAACATGTATGAGAAGGGGACAGTATGTGACGGTAAAGTTTACAACTGAGCACCTCCGCTGCTGCTGCTGCTGCTCCTGTGAATTCTGATCTCACTCGAGGATTATAATGACATTGAATATTGATATAAAAGTCTGGGTGTGGTGAGTGTGTGGACACAGTGTGTGTGGGAGTAAAAGGTCAGCGTCAGGCGGTGGCCAGCATTTGTTATGTGTGTGTGTGTGTACATGGAGAGAGAGAGAGCTCCAGCTGCTCCCGGACGTCAACGTCGAGTCGCAGCGGGGTCAAGGCAGCTTTATATAGCTGCAAGTCATTTAAAGAAGAGGGGGGAAGAGAGTGAGAAGCCAGGTTCACATGGCATCTAATCAGCAATTACATAAACACAGCATGCAGCGAGCGACGCCCTCAGCTGCACTTGGACGTCCGGACTTCCCCGGCTTCTCATCGGAGAACGAGAGCCGCATACTGGAGCGCTGAGTTATGTTTATAATGTAAACAGATCTGTCTCCGTCTGAGAGACGGGCTCAACACAATCAGGTCAAGTTGGGTTTTGTTGCCAGCCACTTTATTTTAGAGCAGCAGAGATGAGTTCAGCAGGTAGATAAGAGTGAACATATGGTTGTTCAGTGATGCACAAGGGCAAATGAAGAGGCAAGGAGAGTTTATTTGTATATTTTGTCTCTAAGGGCTTCACACAGCATCATAACAACATCCTCTGTCCTTAGGCCCTCACAATGACCGAGGAGGAACTTCCAAGAGTTGTGCAGGACTCTGTTTAACACGCAATGAGTTGATATTCTGGTTAATTTGAAGTAAATTTTAAGAGACTTTGGTTTTTCAACCCTGGCAGGAACTTTTGGTGTCAATGGAAAGCCGTCCGTAGCCTTAAGGTTCTTGTTGAGGAACGTAATCGTGGATGGAAACGTCTTCATGGGGGGGTCAAACTTTTGGGATTGTTCCATAAACACAAAGATGTAACAGAAAGTGAAGCTACAGAAAGTCTTCTTCCTCTTCTTTTTCTTCTGAAATAACGTTTGATCACATTATTTCCTGAGATCTGGTGTCTGAGGAAACTCTTTACACTTTAAAATCATTACTATATAAACTACAAGTGTTTAACTGGATTGTCTAATGTGTAGCTACATTTGGGGGAGTATAATGTTAAAAACCAGTTGAAATAGGTTGTTTTTGAAATTGGTTAAGATTTGAAATTGGTTGGTTATTGAATTGAAATTGAAGTCATCTAGTGTGTTGCCAGGCAAAAGAGAAAACTAAAGGTGCGTCGGTTTGTATCTAAGTCTCAACATGTCTGTGTTTATGGTCATAAATGAAGGCAACAGGATCTTTTCAGTCAGCTTTCAGTCAAAAAAAAAAGTTGTTAGCAGCTTACTAAGCAGTTTTTCATCTAGTGGCCACAGTGGTTATGACAGGAGCAGTGCAAAAGTCCACAACAAGGATACACTGCAAAAACTCAAAATCTTACCAAGAACATTTGTCTTATTTCTAGTCAAAATGCCATTTCTAGTCCAAACAAATTTCATTATACTTAAAATAAGACTCATCAAATTAAAAAGTAGCTTGTTTTTAGACACTTTTTTACTTTTTTCAAGAATATTTTCATTTGAAATAAGTAGAAAAAATCTGATAGTGGGGCAAGTTCTTTCTTATTACAAAAAACTTGCTTTCACTGGCAGTTCTTTCTACTTATTTCAAGTGAAAAATTGTTTGAAACAAGTGAAATTACCTTAAAACAAGTTCATTTTTAGGTGATGAGTCTTATTTTAAGTGGAAAGAGATTACCGGTAGTTTTGACTAGAAATGAGACATTTTGACAAGAAATACGACAAATATTCTTGGACAGATTTCGAGTTTTTGCAGTGTAACCCTAGGGCGTTTGGATGGATCAATCAGACCCAGAACTGGAATGGACAGAATGTTTTATTGTATGGACTATTATGATATTATAAATGATCATTACATAATACATAGCTACGTTATGGTTGTATTTTATTTTATTTTTCAGGTATAACTGAGTCTAGGACAACTCAACCTGTTTAAGCTGCAAATTTATTTACCTTTTTTTTCAATGTGTATCACTGTTTGAATGTGACTGTGTTGACACTGAGTTATTGTTTTGTACATTATAGTTCATAGACTGTGGATCTGCTGGTCAGTCCATGTTTTTGTTTTGTTTTTTTTGTGTTTTTTTTATGTTGAACCAGCTGTTGGAAACACATGACAAGTCCTGTCAGGATGTTTGGAAACAGTGTGAATGCAGCACGTTTGAGAAAAGATTGTATTTAGAAAGTCTTATTTAGAGAAATCCTTTTATTATATTATTTGATTATGCGGGTTTTGTTCACTTTCAGCTGCTAAAATGTTTTATC
Source organism: Trachurus japonicus (assembly GCF_045865225.1). Classification (NCBI taxonomy): domain Eukaryota; kingdom Metazoa; phylum Chordata; class Actinopteri; order Carangiformes; family Carangidae; genus Trachurus; species Trachurus japonicus. The sequence continues at coordinate 14,145,163 of NC_140924.1, forward strand.
AGAAGAACAAGTGCCTCAGTTGTAGATTTGAAGGCTGCTTCATTTCATCAGCTGCATCTGTTTGAAATATGTTGAGTTTTTACAATAAACTGAAAGAATAATCACTGGTAAACAATCAAACAATGAAAGGTGCTGTATTAAGACTGTTTAGGTATGGGTAAGGTTGTTTTTTTGTTTTATGTTTTAAGTTTTTTTCATTCTTTTGTTGTTTTTATTTGATATTCCTCATTTTTATTCTGAAAAATTCTTCCTTCAGAGGCCATGTTTAAAAATCTCCTTAACCCTTCACTCAATGTGCTCAGAATTTGAATTTTGCTGAATGCACTTATTTAGGTCCCAAAAAGAAAATTAAGTTTTGAGTGAGAGTTTTGGTTGTGGTTTTAATATAACAGTTAAAATTACAGCATTATATGTAAAAGCTGTGAGCACATTTAATATTTTACATAAGATAAACTCTGTTCTTTTCAACCTCAGTGGTCAGGCTGATGGGTTTTTCGTCTATTTTGGAAAAACATAAGGTCTTCCACCATCTGTTTTATTCTTGTTGCCCGTTGCAACTTTTTTCTGCCCAAACCTTGTTGTTTTGTTTAGATAAAATGAAGTTGTGTTGAAGTGTAAATATTTTTTCCACAGGTCTCAGGGAGGGCCTGACGACACGAAGCTTTACTGAAGGACTCTAGGAGGTTTGAAGCAGAAGGTCCTCAGAGTGACCACTGTGCTGCTGCTGCTGTGAAACATATGAACTTTCTAAACAAAAACTGTGGAAGGTAAAAGAAAGTAAGTTAGGAAGTCATGAAGAGGAAATCTGAGGACGGTTGAGACGGAGGTGGAAGTGGTTGAGGGCTTTGGGGGAAGAGAGATAAAAACTTTTACAGTGTCTGGTGAAAATTATTTGAGGGGAAATTTTTTGTTTTTGTTGTTTTTTTTCACTTTGATGTGTTTTGCAAATGTACATAATACAGAAAGGGATGTTACATTATAGCTACTGTTTGTAAATGTGCTTGTGAAAAATTCAATAAACATGTAACCCTTTTCCAAACCTGCCTTTTGTTACTTTAATGACTGACCGAGATGGTTAGCCTAGCTAAGCATTAAAGTGTAGAAACACCAATTCAAGTTCATATGCAACTTACTGGCTGCAAAATTTGGACTACACATTTAAAACCAGATAGAATAAAATAATATAGCAGTATAGCAGTAATTAACATTACCCGGACACATTTGGACACATTTGATCTTCCATAGTTCTTACATGTATGTGATTCATTGTAACTGTATTTCTAATCAGGTTAATTGTATGATTTCCTCCAATTCAAAATAAACCTACCACTGATTTGTCCTTTACATAATAAAAAATTAAAACAAGTTCAAAATGAAGAAATGGGACAATTAAAGAAAATAAAATAACAAAAGAATTTATCTCAGAAATACATCAATAAAACGTATTCAAATTTGGCACAAACATCGACTTTAACTGATCAGATGATAAAAGTCAATGTTGACCTCACAAAACAGGATTTTGGCCTTTTGAAATCAATAACGTAAAAACGCTTCAAAGGGGAACTGATTGGATTTTGGTTGTCAAAGGTCAAAGGTCAGAGTGAACTCCCAAAACAATATGGTTAATATTTTACAAACAAGTGACAGTGATATTTCAGATATGTGTGTCAATGAATGAGCGTTAGAGGTGCAGAGTTGATTTATTCATTGATAAATGCGAGGAAGATGTTAATTGGTCTGGAAGTGGAAAGTGGTCTGTGCGTTAGCGCGGCTGAATCCTGGCTTAGCGTGGCTGAAGCAGGAATGTGAGCTAAATAAGCAACCCGTGTTAAAGGCCTAGCTGGCTCTGGGCCGATATAGTATGTGGGTTAGGAGGCGATGGAGGCGAGGTATGTGGGATCGTGTTGCACAGCCGTGACTGCATATGTGTCGCACACACACACACACACACACACAGGCATTTAATCCCAGTGCGTGTGCAGCACATACCAGTACGTCCAGAAACATAACAGACACACACACGTAAAAGACTTTGCAAGTTTGCAAGACATTTAAATGCCCTGAAAAATATTCATTAGCACAGCTTTACATTGTGGTCAAAGACAAACATACTGCACAGTGGGATACAGTATGTAGCTTTAACAAGGCGAGAATAGAAAAACAAATAGTATAAACCAAAGCATGACAAAACAAAACAACCACAATAAAAGATTTAGAAATGTCAATATATTATTTTTTTGACCATGAAAGCATAGAAGATTAAAAGATTAAATGAAACTTCTGTCCCATGAGCCTGGTCTAGATGTGTGTGATATATAAATGTATGTTGATATATTTATTTCAAACTTTTGAACCACTGTTTATAATATCAACATGTAGGATATTAATTAACAGGCTTCGAGATAGATGTAATATATTACTAATAAAAAAAACATAGGCCAACAGAAATATACCAGTGAATATAGATTTTTTTTAGTGTCAATATAAGGAACTTTCTAAAAGGTTTTTTTTTTTTTACACATATGTTTTTATTTTATATAAACATGTGTCATTCATATAATACATATAATATAATGTGAAGTCAATATATGTACATATAGCTGCATTTAGATTGGGGTTTGGGAGAGGAAAACATTTTGATTTTTTTTTTCTCCATATGAAATACACTTTTTTTTTAAAGTTTTTAAAAGTTTAAAATTCATAAAAACTGAACTCTAATTTCCACCACAAAACATTCATTTCCATGTGCATTCCTTTAAATGTGCTCATAATCAGGTAGAAACAACTAAAATTGTAAAAAAAAAAAAAAAAAAAAAAAACCAAACAAACAAACTGTAACATCCCAGCAGCACTGAACGCCTCTGACGCGGTTAGATGACGTCAGACATGCGCCGACAGCTCACATCCATGTGGAAGTTGCAGACTTCGACACAAACAGACAGTTGACAGTGTTTTTACTCCCGTGTGTTGGACATAAAGACGGTGAAGCTGCTTCTTTTAAAAACCCGGTTCAACGTGTCGGTGAAACGTGCAGAGCAGAGAGACTCGTTAGATGCAGAGAAGCCGCAGTTTGTCGCCGAGGAGCTAACAGGAGGAGCAGGAGGAGCAGATGGAGGAGGAGGACAGAGAAGGAGCTGAGGCTGCAGGAGGAGACACGGAGGAGACCGGAGGAGCAGCAGGAGGAGGAGGAGGAGGAGCAGGAGGAGGAGGAGCAGGAGAGACTCTGTCCAAGAGACAGAGGAAGAAACTCCTGAAGCAGCAGAAATGGGAAGAAGAGAGAGAGCTGAGGAAGTGAGTGAGTCAGTCAGTCATGGTGTTGGTTAAAGGGATAGTTCAACATTTTGGTCAAATTCTCCTACTGCCATAATCCCTATAGTCGTAGCAGTAGGTTCATCACCTTTAATTATTGGTGCATGTTGTTTTGAGATCAGCGGGGCAGAGACGTGAGCTGCTCAGTGAACACAATGGAGGTGAACAGTACAGGTCCCCTGTCCCTCATCAAACTCATAAAATACACAATTCAACAACTCCAAAACACTCTGGTGGACAAGTTGTGAGCTGCACAATCAATGTTGATGTGATATCTGAAGGCTGTCCTGTCAAAATGAACATTTACTGCTGGGAACATGAGTTAAAAGTGGTAAAAGTGGAATATTTTAAACATTAGGAGCCAAATTGTTGCCCCTCTCTTATTAACTGTTCATAGAAACTACAAGTTAAATAACATCTCAAATAAACCAGCTACTGAAAATGATCAGGAATTAAACTTCTCAGCTAAAATCAATGCTGTTTTTAAAAAGATTTTCCAACAGTGTGTGTGTGTGCTGCTGTCTTGTGTCCGCTGCAGACAGAAGCGGAAGGAGAGGAAGCAGCAGCGTCGGCTGCAGAGGCAGAACCAGCCGGAGGAGGACGGAGGAGACTCGGCTCCGGCCGCTGCCAGGAAGCGTCCGCGCAGGGAGGTGACGCCCAGCGGCCTGAGGCTGGTGGTGGACTGCGGCTTCGATGACCTCATGCTGGTCAAGGTAGAAGCAGAGAGAGATATGACTTAGGGAGGGAGAGAGGGAGGGAGGGAGGGAGGGGCCGCTGGGTGTGTGAAGAGTTATAAGGTCTGTTTCCATTCAACCCTAGAAATGCACAGAACCTAAATATCACAATTAAAAACAAGTAATGGAAACACTTATTGTCTCCTCTCAAATATCGCCAAAACATTTTTGCGCTCTCATGAGGTTGTTCCTCAGATGTGTCAATTTCAAAGTGTATCACAAAAGTGTAATGGAAACACTTTTTTCGTATTCACACACGTCACTCCGGGTCTGATAGGATGTGATCCTGGTGGTCATTTGTTCCGTTTCTCTTTGCTCTCCCTCTCTCCCGTCTGTTTTGAGTCGTCCCGTCACGTCAACACAGCTGCTAAATCATACAGCGCAAAGTCTTTTGAACATCCATCTTCCGTAAAATTGAGTCTCGGGGGTCGTGGTTTTATGAGAAGTATCGGACGACGCTGTTAAAAGTCTGTTCTTCGTTCACAAGAAGAGTACTGTTTCTGTCCGACTGGGTTATAATGTTTAATAAAACTTAGGCGTGTGAGGTTCAGTTTGATAACTCAGTAACACGTCCGTGTGAATAACCAGACAATAGTTCCTTGTTCTGTTACAGTTGCGAGAATTACGGCTCATTTGCAAAACACCTTTTAATGGAAACACCTCAACTTTTCCAAGCAAATGTACTTGAAATTTCAGAAATATCACTTTTATTCTGTGAAAACCTGTGATGGAAACGCAGCTGTACAAACATGACGCTGATTTTTATTTTTCTTCTTCTTTCAGGACGTCCGCAAGCTTCACAAACAGATCCAGAGGTGCTACGCCGAGAACAGACGAGCGCTTCACCCCGTACAGGTCAGTGGTCAGTGGCTCCTGGCTGACAGACGGAGAGAGTCGATCCTGTCCGACACACACAGTAACTTCTGCTGCTCTCTCCTTCTCCAGTTCTACCTGACGAGCCTCGGAGGGAAGCTGAAACAGAGCATGGACGAGAAGGACAAAGGATGGGTCAACTGGAAGGTGAGTGACGACTAAAACCTTCTGCTGGACGACTCGTCTGCTTTTATCTTGGAGCCGAGGTCTTTAGCTGGGGGTTGCAAAATTTTTGGTTGATTAGACAATTTAAAAATATTTTTTCCATTTATGTTTAAAATAAAAACCTCAGTTTGTCTGCATGATTATCATGCAATTGACAGACATTGTTGATATCAGCATTGGTATCAGTTAACAAGGTCTGTTTATAAATGGCAGTGGCACGGCCAAGTACTCACTGACTCACTGATGGCTTAGTAGTGAATGCACAATACCAAGGTACATTTATACATGGCACTAGACCCAGTTTGCTATAAAATATACACAGTTTTATAACAATGTATATAGTGGTGGGTCCGTTCAAGAGCCCTGTCTTGGTGTATTAAAACCTGTGCCTCTTTTGGTTTGTTCCGATTCATCCATTCAACCAGGCCCGGACTACGGTTGAAGCCCAAACCAGAGTCAATTGTATATATTATCGACCCAAACCCGAGTCAAAAACATGAATGAAATGGAAACGAGCCGAGATTCTTGGCCTTGATCTTGGCTCACTTGTTTTATTTCGCATCCAAGCGTGTTCCCATCTGTCCAAACGAACTGATCTTTGGAGTTAAACGCTCCCTGTTTCGTAACAGCTGCTTCCGAACGAGCCCCAGGTCTAAATACACCCACAATAAGTGTGTGTCCCTTGTGCGCAGGACATCAACATTAAAACGGAGCACTACAGCGAAGTCGTGGCCAAGGAGGATCTGGTCTACCTGACGTCGGACTCCCCCAACGTGCTGGAGGAGCTGGACCCGAAGAAGGCCTACGTGATCGGAGGTCTGGTCGACCACAACCACCACAAGGTCTGTCTAAAGTAAAGTAAAGCAGCTACATTTGACCTAAATTGGGTCACTGATAAAGGAAAAATAAGTCTTGAGTGTTAATTGGCTCCAGTTTCCAAGATTAAGCAGTTGTGTAACAATTATATAAATATATAATAATAAAGATTAGTCTCAAAGTGAAGAGAAATTTACAAACTTCCATGTGGTGCCATTTTCATTGCTCTACTGCACTTTTGAAGTTACAGTATGAGGCATCATGATTAGACACTCCCCTGTGTACAGATACATCTTTATCATGAAACTTTTAGCCAACCAGCTTCTTTATCACCTGTTTTCTAATCCATCTAATCAAGATATGTTATGTGTAATTGGCACATTTTATCTCAGTGGTCAATCATTTCCCAAAATTGTATTGCATTCTTGTAAATACCTGTATATACTCTTAATAATTTGGCTCATAACTGTACAGAATGACTCTCTCTTTGTTTTTTTTTATATTTTTCTATGTTTGTGTTGTCTTATATTTCTATATTTGCATATTTTTCTCATTTTTTACCTCAGAGGTCGATAATTTCTCATGATTTGTAGACTAGTGAGATCACACATTTGATCTGCTCTGTTTTTTTTTTTGTCTTTTACAGGGCATCACGTTTGAAAAGGCCAAGGAGTTGGGGATCGATCACGCTCAGCTTCCTCTCAGCAGCTTCGTCAAGATGAACAGTCGGAAGGTCCTGGCCGTCAACCACGGTGCGTTCAAGTACCAGACCAGACACACGAGATGGATACGAGTAGTTTTATCATTTACATACTTGTGTTTTCGTCCTTTTGTTCAGTGTTTGAGATCATCCTGGCGTACCTGGAGAAGAGCAGCTGGCAGGACGCCTTCTTCACCGTCCTGCCTCAGAGGAAAGGAGCCGTCGCCGTCGACGACAAGGACGGAGCGACGGACGGAGCGGCGGTTCAGGAGAAAGACGAGGATTCAGACTCTGACGACTCTGACCCGGACACACCGGAGCAAACGGGACAGAACCAAACACTGAGCCCGAACGGACAGCTGCAAACAAAATCCTAATGATAATATGGAAATGAAGAGAAATTTTTTTTTTTACGTTTTAAATTTCTGTCTTTAATGTTCCAAAATGCTTTTCTTTTTTATTTACTAGATATTTATTGAACATTTTACGTTGTGTTCATTTAATTGCTCAGAAAGTTGGACTGCTGATATAAATGGAAAGTTTCAGTTTTGCTGCAGGTTTTGGGCAGAATATAGAGAAATGTTGACGTTATTATTATTATTGTGTTCAAGAAAGTTAGTTTTACTGAGATTTGTATTTTTTGAAAGCTGAAGCTGCCAGAGCTGTGCCAAATGGATGCATTTAAAAAGAAAAGGATAAAGTTAACACACCCAGACTGTGCCTATGGTACTTTGCTTGTGCTAAAGTTCAGACCAACATGAGTTTCACCTGTGGCTCTGCTACCAAAACTGAATGTGAATAGATAAACTATTATAATAATTTTGGCTTGTCTATATTTTAAGTATAAGCATGGTTCGGACCAACAAATGTGCCACCAAGACCAGTCAGACTCATCCCACTTGACCCTGCTGCACCAATAGAGACAATAGAATCAAAACTGATTAAATGATGATAAAAAATAAAAAACTAACTTCAGGTTCTGTGGGTGTCAATTAGATTAGGGTCATTTTAAAAATGTATTTGTTAATACTTACATGCACAAAAATGGTAAAGATGTAAAGCTAACACCTACTATTATCTGGTTTTAAGACCCTAGTTCAGTGGTTCCCAACCTTTTTTGGCTCATGACCCCATTTTGACATCACAAATTTCTGGCGACCCCATCAATCAGATACAATCAGATATTTTTATATGCTGCATTTTATTTGAAATCGATTTATATCCAAGAAAGTGAAAGTATAGAATACATTAGTTTAAGATTGTGTGTGGTGTTTTTAATCATAATTTAAAAAAGAATAATTAGTTGAGAAAATTATTTTTATCAGTAATTTTTTAAATCAATTACTAGACATTTCGGGCTACCCCATTCCAATTCCAGGCAACCCCAAGGTTGAAAAACACTGATCTAGTTCAAATTAATAAATTAGTGGTAAATCAATTTAACAAATCTATATAACCAATTTGGCTATAATGGATCAGAATCAGTCAAACGCAAAAGTTGAGCAACTTAGCCTAAGTACCCCAGTATGTCCTATGCTTTGTCAGCAAAACAAATTGGATAATAACAACACAGTTGGAGAAATCTTTGTTATTTTATTAAAAGTTTGTTAATTTTAAGTGATGTTTCATTATCGTTAGCAGAACCAGTTCAAAAGATGTTTATGGGTTAATGTGGTTAAACTCACAATAAAATAAAATGCTACAAACTACTGATAGATAGATAGATAGATAGATAGATAGATAGATAGATAGATAGATAGATAGATAGATAGATAGATAGATAGATGGATGGATAGATAGATAGATAGATAGATAGATAGATAGATAGATAGATAGATAGATAGATAGATAGATAGATAGATAGATAGATAGATAGATAGATAGATAGATAGATAGATAGATAGATAGATAGATATTTCTTTTTCATTGCTACATGAACGTGGAACGACTGCGCTTGTTGCTCCAGGCAACTAAACCCGGAAGTTGTAGTATCCACGGTAACGAGGTAAGGTGACGCTAAGCAGGGGTCGGTTCCGCTGCAGCTGAAGCCAGTTGAGATTAAAAACAACAGAGCAGAGGGTTTTAATGCCTCGAAAAGCGCTGAAAGTGTTGGTGGAGTTAAAGTTCAGAGCGGTAAGAGTCCATATTCATTTAATTAACACTCAGACCGCTAAAACTAATCACTGATGTTTTTACTAAACATGTAAACAACAAGGTTTGTAGCTGTCGTGTATGGAGCATCAAGGGTGACTTTATTTACATACATGTAGGTTACATTTGACCACAAACAAATGGACATTGTGATATTTATTTATATTTGGCCAAAAGGATGGATAAAAGATGTCCACCTATAATGTTGTACAAATGTGTGACTACCATACTTTTAGTTTTCAGTGTTTAATCATGCAACAATCCTCAAAAGTCACAACAGCTGTCAGTAATAAGCAACATGAGATTTTGTGAATTGTGGCAGTTAATTTATAATATGTATGCAAGTAAGTAAAGTTGTTTTCTATTATATAGCACCTTAATTACCATAGTGCTTCGAAAATATGTGAGACATGGAAACATAATGAACAGATTGTGTTCAAACATACTGCAGGACCTTTGTTCATCTCTACTGGCAGTCAGTTATGATGTGATTGGTATTTCATTTTTATTTGTTCCATGCCATGGACATTTTCAAATACATTACTGACAAAATGATAACAGATGATAATTTACACATTCCCTGCATTGAAACTTATTTTCCCTGCCCCTTAATCAATCCATTTTGAACTAGATGTGGTCTGCCAAATTACTTGTGAACAACACCAACAAAAAGAAAAAGAAAAGAAAACACAAGCAAGTCAATTATGGCCAATGACTTACCAATAAAAACAAATCTATAAATAAAACCCTGTATATCTCTGTATAATTCAACAGACGGTACATACGTTCCTCTGTTTCCTCAGGTGTCTTGTCCGGGGGTTCACCTTCCAGCCAAAGATGATATCTACATCAGCTTGTGCGTCATGGGCCAGTACCGTCAGACTGAGTGTCTCCCCGCCGTCTTCCCTCTGCTGTTTCATGAGAAGATGACCTTTGAAAAGGCAAGTCTTTACTTATTGTCCATGTTGGACAGAGTTAAGTAATGAAGGAACATAATCTGGAGTAGAAATGTATTTTAGTTTTATTTAGATCTAGTGAAGTGAAGAGGTGTACCAGCAGGGGGCAGCATTACATCTCACCATGTTCAGTCTAGGGGCTCTCAAGACTGACCAGCTTGAGACCTGCAGGGTTCATATACTTGGGGCATTTAAGGCCCGGAGCATTTAGTGAGTTATATACATGTATATTGATCGTATTTGTAATTTTAAGGAAGATTAACCAAATTTGTCTCTAGATTTTCAGGTACGCTGTTGATCCTGGAGACATTGCCGTGATGCTTGAGTGTAAGTGCTCTTAAACTGTTTCATTTGAAGTTAAAAGTTGAGCTCATTTAAAAAAAAAAAATCACATTTCACTATCTGCACCACCATGTTTGACACAAGCTAGTTTTGTTTGTATCCTGTTGTGTATTTGACAGTTTTTACCATAAACACATCGTTGATTTTCCTCTCCTCAGATGAGACCGTCAGAATTGAGCTGGTACAGATGGTTCCTCCTGGTGAGACTGTGTTTTGTATCCTTCGTTTACTGCAGGACCTTACATTGAAATTGATTGTCTTAACATTAGTTGTGTGTGTGTGTGTGTTTGTAGAAGGGGACACTCTGGCCTACTTTGAGGAAGATGCTCGACGGTTCCTATTCCCAGAGCCCAAACTGGTCCCCTCGTTCTCTGGAGTGGACCAAGAGATTCTGATGAACAGAGCAGCTTTTTTTCCAGTAGGTCCAAAAACCCCCATTGTAGCAGTAATGACCATAAGCTTCAGTGTGAACTTTCATGTGAATCTGGTACAAATGTTTCTTCCCTTTTCTCCACAGGGCATCGCTCCGAGGATGGAGTTCTCCACTCAAACCACCATCTTTGAGTGCTCAGCTGATGCAGAGGTCAACTTTTACCCCAACACACTCTTGGTAAAGATTATAGACGTTCTACTGTTTAATAATCCCACACATGGAGAATTTGGTTGTTACAGTGGCATTTGTAACATACATGTAAAAAAGTAGAAGAATATGCAAATATAGAGGTATAAAAAACGATATAGGACAAACATATACTAAAATGTTTCAGGAATCTATACAGTTATTAACAAGAATAGAATAAAATTACATGTATATACACAGTGTTGGTAGGCATAAGAAAGTATTGCACAGATGGGGGGTGTATAGCAGCAAGGTGTGCAGTTTGTACACAAAAATGGAACTGTTTGACATAAATAATTAATAAATAAATAACTGTGTAAAATGTAAACTGTGTGAATACAACCTAATAGTGGGATGAAAATAGAACTAGAGATGTGTGAATAGTGCAAAAAAAGGCAACTAAAAGTGCAGGATATTACAGAGTGAGAGTGTTGAATAGTATAAACATTAAGTATAACATACATTAAGTGGACAAGACTATATAGGCGTCAACATCTGCTGCTAGTAAGTTCAGCTGTGTGTATTACATTGAGGCTGTTATTTTTCCAGAGGCCAGTGACGAAGAGGAAAACAAAGTGCTCCAGCAGACCCAGGACCTGCTCCCCTCAGAGGAAACAACCTCAAACCCTTGTGAGGAGACAAGGGAGAAGGACGGACAGAGACAAAGACAGAGACAGACGCAGCAGCATCAGGTCTCAGTCTCTGTCGCCGCTGAGATCTGGAAACACCCGACGTCTCGCCAGACTCAGCCTGGACTCTGGAGTTCCCAACCCGGTAAAACCACAATAAACCTCTAATACAACAATTGCCATTACCAGCCAGCAGATGGCGGAGGAGCTCTCACTACTACTACAGTACTACTACTGCTCTCCTGTGTGATGTAATGCTTTATAAACTGAGTCAGGCCAAACTGAGGGCAGGAAGTGGACAGTTTGAAATGTGTTCACACAATCTGGAAATCAGGAAAAAAGATAATTCAGATATTTGTAGACCTGTTCTCACTGCGTCGTTCCTCTGTGTGCAGATGTTGTCTTCGTGGCCAGGAGCCGGTCGGTCTGACTCACCCTTCAGGTCTGCAGCGTTCAACCGCTCCTCTTCACCTTTGGCCCGTTCTTCGTCCACAGGTACAAATTTTCATATAAAACCTTTTTTGTTGACACTAAACAAGGTTTATGGTCTTCAACAACTTCCCATCACTGCTTATAAAAAGTGATGTAATGGTTATACTGCTCTGTTGACATGGATGAGTTGATTGTAAAAAGCTGTTGGATAACGAGGACCTTACTTACCTACTGTGCTCTAACCTAGTTACTGTCAATAACTAGAAAAACATTTTCCCTCTTCCTGCTTTTAGTGAGATTCTCTCCAACTGGCAGAAGAAAATCTTTATCCAATGGTTTGGTACGTCTTCTCTTGGATTAGTAGATGGGACCCTAATTTAAAACATTGGGAAATTAACTTTTTATGTTTGTGTTTGTACATTGATTTCATAAATGAGACATGTTAAATAAAAATTATTTTGAAATTAATTTAGAGCCAGTCAAACTGTTTCCCTTTGGCCCCTGTCTTCATGCTAAGCTAGGCTAGGCTAATGTTAAGATAGGCTAACCACATCCTGGGAACCTGGATCTCGACGACAAACTTTAAAAAACCAAAAAGTTTGTCTAGGTCCAGGTTCCCAGGATGTGGTTAGCCTAGCTTAGCATTAGTAGCCTATTAGCCTAGCCTAGTTTAGCATTATGTACTGTAATGACTAGATTAAAACTTGTGTGTGTAAAAACCCTGTTAATTCAGTCTTCCATTAACTAGCCTATAAATACAAAATGAAAGGATTAGGCTTAGGGTAACTGTGGCTTCAATCATGTCCAATTTTGCTTGGTCAGAAATTTACTGAATCTTTAATAACTGAGATTAACTGGGGATTTAGTTCAGCAATAATCTGGTGGTTATCTCAATGAAACAAAAGGGAATTGTTGAGTAACATCTGCTTCCTCTGGCAGGCCGGAGCAAAGTCTGAAGACGACGAAAGCTCTTCTGAAACATATGATCCTGGTGACAATTGGGATCCTGAGTCTCCATCACTGTGGCGGTCTAAACAAACCAGGCTCAGCAGGTCAGTTTCTTGGCGAATATCCATCCACCCATCCAGAGAAAGTGGTCTCAGACTTAAAGATACTAGACATATACATGTGTCAATATATGAGCTTTCATTTCCCCCTGTTCCCTCTCGGTGTGAGGTTAAACCAGGTTAAACACATCATGGACCGCCAGTGTCTCAGTAATAGATGCAAATAGATCAGATATAGAGTCTTTTCGCCTGATGTTGACTTTCACAGCTTCTAAAAACGGTGACTCAGCTGAAAACTCTCCGACTGTGATTGTTCAGGTCTTTGACCAGTTCTCACAGAGAATGGGAGGAAGTCAATGAGCGTGTTCGAGGACTCCTGATGACGCCAAAAGCTGTGCGTCGCCTTGTCTATGTAAGTACGGCATTGGACTCAGTATTAGTAGTAGTATGTTATTCTTTTGTTTCTTCCGCCGATTTGTTTGCCCTTCTCCACAGTTTTTGTTACAGAAACCGTTCAACTTTAAAAATGTTCAGCTTTTTCAGGAGATCAATGCTGTTACCTACTTCAAACATTTATAATTTTGGAAATATTAAAGTTTTAAAGAGTTTTTTTTGCCATTGAAATGAATGGAGATAATGCGAACTTCAACTACTTGAGCATATTTTCAGCTATTTGTCAATTATTCAGCTTTTTGATATTGTCCAGTTTTTTGATTCAGCAGTTAAAGTTGTATGGCAAAAAGAGAGAAGTATTTCAAATGAATCCCTGTCTTGATGATGCAACAACAGATGTCATGACAGAGGGATCTTGTTTCACACATGATTGTTGTGTTTCAGGGGGCCACAGTCTCCGAGGTTGACAGGACCTTGGCCAGAAGGTCCATCACTCCAGGTCCTCCATGATGGTTGGGTCGAAAGCTTAATGTTTACCATGTAACTGCAATGTTACTTGTTTGATTTTGACTGTAGGCCTTTGTCCCTCTCTCTCTCTGCATCTTTACAGTGTTAACTCTCGAATAAAGTCCTCAAAATTTTCTTAAAGACAAACTTCTTTCCGTTTGCTTGATGTGAATTTGTTGAAAAATGACTGTCCATATAGATAATGTGATTATGTGGATTCTTGGATGATGAAATACTGGAATAAAAGATGGTGCATTTTCACAACCTCCAAAATATAATGTAAATGTAACATAATAGACATGACTCATGATGATTATTTGTTAAAGTCACGTTGTTTACGTTGTATTAAAGCTGCATCCATATGCCTCGAGCGAAGTGAGACTCATTGTTATATCTCTGTTGAACACACAGCTGTATGGCTTTGACGTCTTAAGTCTCTATATCATTAATCTATCACACTGACATTGTCGAGTCCTTTGCTAAATCACCCAGAGGCTATTAAAAGCAAATTGTGTCTGTGGCTCTGCAGCTCTGTGTGAACTTACTGCCATATATCAGAGAAATAGCTGCTTACGACTGTGAGGCGTTAAGCACCAGCTCTGTCAGGAACATTGTGATGTATTGCGGAGCGGCTGCCGAAACAGAACTCCTCTTTGGCGTTTGGTGGCAGTGCAGAGTGTTTTAATAGTTTGCTTGGTTCAGTTTGAACAGAAGCCTTTAAATAATGTTATAAATCAGAGACACATTGGAACCAGCAGGGAACAGTGAAGGTGGTAGAAGACTTCAGCTGAATCCCAAGGTGAACTGAAGGTACGTTAGGCTGAACCACGACAGAAGAGATGAGATACTTAAACAAGCACCTCAAATGGGGGAAAACAATGGGCGTGGTCTGTTATCCAATCTCATCCAATAGAAATCAAGCCCACAGTTCGTGCAGCAGCATATTGTGGCCCGTAGTTGCGTTTTGTTGCAAGGTGACATCTAGTGGTCAGACTGAGTAATTATAACAAGAGCAAAGTGGAAATGTTGTGACTTTAAAAGTCAGGAGGTTGTGGTGGATGGAGGGCAGGAGGAATTCATGTTTCTTTTATGAATGACCTTTTGACAAAGTTACCAATGTTGTTATGCAAACATGACAACAAAGATCAAGGTTATTATACTGTGACCTTTTCATTATGGATGTCATTGAAGAAGTAGCAGTTAACAGGAAGCTTCACCTTCCCTTTTAAAGCTTCATTCTTATTATATCAACCCTAACCCCTGTTCTTGATATTTCTTTTTTTGCCCTAAATATATGGTTGTTATATTGCGGCATATTTTCTAAACCTAACCAGTAATAACTAGTCTTTGTGTCAAACAACCTAATTTTATTATAAATCATTGTGAATGAGAATGTAAACAACAGAAACAGACCAAAAAATGAGCAGCTTTCTTTTATTAGCTTGCAGTTGCAATGTAGTCCATGTTGATTCACACATTGTGGGTGCTCCGGTGTACAGAGATGGGGGTATAGGTTTATGCCATCATTGTGTGCTTTAGAAATGTAGAATACACCTTCATCTGCATGCCATCACCCATCAGTGTAGAAATACAAACACCCATGTGTCATTTCAAATGTGGCTCTTTTTTTTTTTGGCAGAGGAAGGACGACTGAAGTTGAGACACAGAGACTAAGGCCCATCGACATGAAAAGTAAGACACTTAGGCAAGTTCTGTTACCCCCAAGGATGTAAGTTGTGTGAAATCTGACAGAGCTTTTAATACAACAGCACTTTATTGTACATTTCTTTTATTCAGAAAATAGACAAAGTTCGAGTTTTTCAACACTCCATGACCATAAATCTATCAAAACATCTGCATGATGTTTGGCTAAGGATAAAGCTGAAAGATAACATAGCATTTAACGGTTGCAATCTCTTTTTGACATATTAGCTTACGGAGGAGGTTTTAATTGCAGGATTTGCTGTCACTTATTTTCTATGTCAATCTTGCCACTAACTGCAAAGTATTATTAACTGTTATTTTGAGAGCGTTACCTCACACAAACCATGGAAGATTACACTGGTTTAGGTATACAAATCCCACTGAAATGATCATGTCTAACTACTGGGATTTTTATGCCTTTCAACTTTGAACACATTGGACAGGTTGCTGTTGTGCTGTAAACTAATCTGGCAGTTTATTATTTTCTATCACAATCCGAGCAATATAACTACCAAGAAGCTTGCAGGTGTGGTTTAGTCAACGACAGGCTCATGGTCAGATAGTGTTGTTGTGAGAACATGTGAATTGTGTTGTTTGGCTGTTGAGACCGGGAAAGATTATTGGCTGGGACTTGAGGGATGTTAGAAACCAAAGGGATCGTTATAATTGATAATGGTCAATGGACCGGCACAGTGAACGCTGCTGTAACTTATTGTGAATGAATACTTGGTGTGTAGTGGTACACTGAGTGAAACCAGTGTTGGTCCTAAATCCTGACTCCACCATTTAAACACTGGCCACCAACTGTACTTTCAGACTGAAAATGCCAAGAACATGAAAGTGATGGGAAGTCATCAGTCAGAGTTTCATCAGTATGTCTGTTGAAGTCAGGTAGGAGTTAGAAAACACTGAAGTCAAGGCAACTTTATGTGAATGAGCTAATATGCAGTTCGGTGGCAACCAATCAGAATCAGACGACTAGAGAAAACAACCATGAAAACTGTTGTTCCCATCAAATAAGTGTTCCCAGGCACAAAGGAGGAGATGCTGATAACTGTTATGGCGGGTTTCACCCTTTACAACATTGGCTGTTGTTAAAAAAGGAAAGAATTACATGCTAACGAGCATCGTAGCATGCAAACAGCATTCCGTACAAACTTGCTAAGCCATCTAGAATGACCATTAACTTCAACGACAGTGTCTCTGAATAGTTCAGTCTGAACGTACAGTATCTCCAAGTTGTAGTACGGCACATCTGCGTGCAGCCATATGTGTTAAAGATTTGGATGTACAGTTGTATGCACAAACAAGTGTAAGACCGTAAGTACTCTTGTGAGTATCAGGAAGCATTAGCATTTAGTACACCTCCAACTTTGTTCTAAGATCTACTTCTGAGAGACCGCAACCTGAACCTCATTCCCATCTGATCATGCTAGCAAAACATATTTGTCCATCGATCTCTTACCCATTTTAGATTTATAGCCCTATTTATTCATTTTTTGCTCTGTTCATTTTCTTTCATTCTTTCTTTCTCTGTTTAATGTTGTGCAACTAGCCAATCCCATCTCAATCTGACACACAATTGTCTGCATCCACATTTAGCACGTGAGAAACTAACAAGGCATCTAGAAGCTAAAAGTAGCCAAAATATACTGTGGCATCAAAAATACACAAAGAAGCTCAGAAGAAAAACTTTCGTTAATAAGAACACTTTCTCTGATAAGATGATAACACCAAGTCTTGTTTCTCCTCTACCTTTGCTGAATAAGATATCATGTTCTCATGCTAACTAGTCACAACAATGCAGCACATGTAGATTAATTAGCTAAGACTTTTAACCTTAGGACCGTCTTGATAATCTGCTTCATAGGTTCATATCTGCTGGTAGTCATGACAGGGTAATGACAGGAAAAGATAATAACTGCAGAAGGTGCCTCTTTTGTTTATAATAATTATTCAGCTTTCTTGATAAATCATATTGTTTCCACAAAACTCTTAACGATAGCTACAAACCTGATGTTTATGAAAACTGAGAAAGGCTCACATTTGTAACTCAGTATCTCAAGATAACAAAGCATTGATCAATACACAAGAGACTATTTCAATCAAAGGTAGATATTGCAGTGTGTCTTTTGATCATTTTCAAATCATTCCTAATGTCTTAAGAGGACTGTTAAGGAGATTACATATTAAGTCCAGTCGAAATAGTTTTGTCCTGATAAAATCTTATTATCTTGAGATATTGGGATAAAAAAAACAAAAACAATAGTAATTGTGAGTATGGCCTTTCTAGGCTTCCTTAGGGCTGGTTGATTTTTAAATGTCACAGTTGTAAAAGTGAAAAAAAAAGAAAAGAAGAAGAAGCTGCCATAGCTTTCCAATTAGGCATTGTACATATACATTATTATTAAAGGAATACATTTTGCAAAATAAGCTCTGTAATAAATTAAGCTAATAAATGTCAAACTATTCCTTCAACAGCTGGTCAAACAACCTCAACAGTTTTCGTATATTCAAACAAAACAGTTTATAACCAGCAAAATTTGGTTCAACAGATGGAAGTTTCGCCATGCATCTATCATAGTAGATGAATGTAGTGAAAATAAAATAGTGACAAAAAGCACATAAAAAAAATTCACACTTTGATTATCAGAATACAAATCCATCAGCTGGTCAACCTAAGTGGTTCTTCTTTGTTAAGGTACAATCAGGGGCTTCTAAATACACGTCATACATGTAAGTTTTCCCCACGCTGCCTAAACACAGACAGTATTTATGATTATTATACTTTGCATTACATCAATAAATGTTGGTGATTTGGTTCTGAAAAAATGTCCTCAAATTTCACAGTGTTCATTGACTTCATCATCGTCGACCAAGTCTCTGCAGTAACGCCACCACATCTTTAACATACTGTATTGCCTCATGCAACTCGGTGAAAAAACTCTATATGTTTGGCACAGTTTAAATATAGATAGTTATACAAGCAGTGCACATGTGACATTTAACAACAGCCACGCAAAAAAAGATCATTCACTTCAGAGAATTAATTTCTAATCAAGAAGCAAATAAAGTACAGAACAGTTTCCATTTTCTTTTTGCAAAGTTGAAAAACACATCTCAGAAAAAGAATAACCTCATCTACACACACACACAGGCACACACTCAAATACACAAACACACACCCACACCAACACACACTCTTATTATTCAGAAGTACACTGACTTTTATTAATCTTGGCACAATTCGAGTAAGAGGGAAGCACTTCAGTCGTGGTTGTAAATGTCGACGTTGTTTTGTGATCATCTTGGATAATCTTGATGGAGGCTGCTATTGCTAATGTCTCAGCTTGGATGGGTCTGGTTGGATAGATTCCCGTCTCGTCGTCATCGTCGTGGTGCTGATAAATGAAGGAAGGCTTTCTGCTTTTACATCCCTTGCGGCGCGGCACTTTCTCTTCAACCTCTGAGCCGGCCAGAGGCTAAAACTGGGAGGTCTCCGTGAAGGAGATCGCATCCGTCTTGTCGACAGTGAAGCCTCCGTTCACGTACGATTTCTTCTCGCACTCCTCGTCGTCCAGAGTGGCCTCCAGGGCGAAGGGGTTGGCAACGTCCACGTCTGACGTCAGATCCATTCTCTCCAATTCCCTCTTGGACAGTTTCTGAACGATGCTGGCTCCATAGGCGTCGCCCAGCACGTTGATCATGGTGCGGAAACGATCCCTGAAACACACCACTCACGGTAAATCTACGGTAGAAGTCTCGTTAGAATTTAAACTTCCATATATTAAAAGTGGAAAAACAGGACTTACAGGAGCCAATCCACAGCCACTATCAGAGTGACATCACTTGCAGGTAATCCTACAGCTGTTAATACAATCACCATGGTGACAAGGCCAGCATTAGGGACTCCTGCTGCTCCAATACTGGCAACTGTGGCTGTTATACTGAAACAAAGAGAAGATGAGTCAAGGGCAAATGGACAACAAAAAGCTGCTTCTTGGCCTTTGTCATTGGGATAACAGAGTGACAGAAAATATAGAGACAACAACTGCTAGTCAAGCTAGCTCACTATGGCCACAAGAGAGAGAGAGATAAATTACATGATGGATGCAATTATGACATTTTGGTTTTTTAAACTTGCAGTCATCAAGTCTTAGCTAGTCTTGTAGAACAAGCTAACCCCGCCCCAATGCCTTGGCATAAGTGGTTCTTGGTTTGAGACCAGTGGAGCAACTTTGGCATTGGCTTCCAACTAGCTGCAGAACTGCCTTGGTGGAAAAGGGGAATGTGACCCATAAGTTTCTGAACATCACAATGATCTTGCCATCTTAAGGGTGTCTGACTCCGCCCATGAACTCCCAGCTAATCCAAAAATAATCAAAGAGGCTGAGGCATTGATGCATGCTGGTTTGTAGCAACCATAAACTCACAAACCTGTCATTCAAAAAGGCCACACCCTCAAATGGTCATCAGAGGAACTGAAGTTTTTGGTACTTCCATGTTAGCTTGATTTTGATTAACTTGTGGTCAAATCCTCATGCTCTTACTCTAAAAAGCTATATACATTAGTCAAAACCAAACCATACCTAATGGTCACAATCTGGCCCACATCCAGCGGATAGTCATTCAGCTGTGCGATGAAGATGGCAGCCACCGCCTCATATAGCGCCGTCCCATCCATGTTAATGGTGGCGCCGACCGGGAGGACGAAGCGGGTGATTCGCTTGTCGATGCGATTGTTCTCCTCAGCGCAGCGGAAGGTGACAGGTAGAGTGGCCGAGCTGGAAGACATTAATCAGTTAATACTATAACCATTAATATGATGTTTCAATGCAAATCACAAGAAGGAGCTTGTAGGATTCTGACCTTGAGGAGATCATGAGTGCCGTCACCAAGGCCTGAGCCATTCCCAGTGTGAATGTATAAGGGTTTTTCCTCACAATGATGAAGAAGATAAGTGGCAGACAGATGGTGGAGTGGATTGCAAGACTGAGGAACAAAACAGAATCACAATTACTCTAGTGTACAGTATAATACAATCAGACCATTAGAGAAATTTCCCTATAATCATCACTTCATTTAAAGTACTTTTGGTTCAGTATCACATTAGTTAGGGTTAGGGTTAGGGTTAGATATTATGGTTGGTCCCGGTTGGATCTGACCTGGTTGGATCTGTCTGAAAAACCACCAATTCAGGTTTATTCAGGTCCGCCAGTACTTAATTTCGAATTGTGCATTAGGCACGTCAATGGAAGTAATGACCAACTCATAATTACTGATATAGAGCCTTGATTTAAACAGGTAAAGACTCTTTTGTCAGCCAAAAGCTAAGTACCCTCCCAAGAGATTTCTGCTACATTTCCTCTAAAGGGAGATTTGAGAAGATCTGTCTCAGTTTGACATCCACAACCAGAAAATGTGAACACGGTGTACAAGAATAAACCTGGTGTCGCTGCAGGATTTATTGTTCACTCTATAATGGTGTGTCACTTAGATTTAGACATGTGAGCAAAGCTTTCATTACTGTATCTGCAGGTTGAGCAGTTTTAAATGTCCTTGGCCCCTTATCAGTGCCCACAAAGAGCTCAGTTTTTACTGTAGCACTGGGAGGCAGCACTGGCCCAAATGTCAACCATAAATCCCAGTATCTGGAACAGGTGGATACGGAGTAATTGGACGGCTTACCCACTCAACACCGTCACCATGTAAAGACCCATCTTCCTGAAGATCTCCCAGTCTTCCACCTCAATGATCTTTGCAGCAATTAGGAACAGGATCCCTATGGGCATGTAGCTGGAAAGACAGACAAAGAAAGTATTCTGAATTATCTTGGATATGGAAGCTGAAATAGCTATACTCTATACCCGTATTGCAGTCTTTTATACGTACCACATAATTATCTGGACCAGTTTCATGGTTGCTTCATTCAGTGCGTCAAAAAATTCCAGGAGGATCCGCCCCTTTTCACCCATCTTCCCAATGACAAGGCCAAACGCAACACAGAATACAATGAGCCCCAGCACGTTGATTCCATCTGAATACGCCCCAACGATTTTATAGTCCTTAGTGATATTCTGCAGAGAGGAGACACTCAGTTAGGTAAGACAATGCCCCAAAGCTGCTTTAACAACCATATTTGTTAACCCTAAAGACACACTGATAAGATGTTGAAATGTTTTACACAGGCTCACAAAAGATAAGCCCAACGGTCATCTGTGCAGAAGCTTCTCATGACCCTTAATTCTGTTTTGTTGACATGGCAGGAGCAAGTGTGGCAATGTTGTATTGAAGAGAAAAATCCACGTCATGAGGACGTTGTGGTGGATGAATGGGACAATGGACATATGGTTCATTAGCGGGTCTTCTGATCTATTTAGATCAGAAGTCTGTTCCCAGGTGCAGCAACATGAAGCATAAAGTGGAGCTGATGGACCAACAAGGACATACCGTCATCAATGCAAGGTCAAAACCCCAACAACCATGACAATGCATCATCCAAACACAAGACCTGGTGACCTGCTCTGCTACACCTGTAGCTTTGCTTGACAAACAGACAACATGCACACTTTTACCTCTACCACCGCCATGACAGTGGTCGTGAGAGGAGGAATTGTGGTTGTGAGAGGAGGAATCGTGGTCGTCTCGGGCGAAACTTTCGGAGGCTCCAGCTCTTTGCGCTTTGTCTTGTACTAGTGCGATTGATCACATTTCACAACGTTAGAGTTAGAATCACATGGCTACATTAACTGTAAAAGACTGCACAAAACAAATCAAAAAGTGGGTGGTAAAACTCTTACCTGCTGAAAACAAGCCTGCACTAGATTTTCTGGAAACATGTTTCTGTTGATGAAAAGGACAAGATTGGGTTTAAATGCATAAAGATAATGTTGTGCACTGCAATCCTTTCTTGACAGATGAGTCATTGTTGCAGCAACTCTTTATGCAGGATCCAGGAGGGAATGATTTTTACACACAAAGACTGTGAATGTGGGCAAGAGATTCAATTTAAGAAACTGGATGTTGGTTGTATATCACTCTCTGAACTTTGAATTAAAGGTCTCAGTTTATTGCAAAGTCATTGGATCATCTAAAAGTGCACTGATTCAACTTTGCACGTTATGTAACCTTTCAAGTTGAAAAAAAATGCTTTGAACTGAGAACAGTGACTTTTAGTTTTTGTGTGTTCAGCTCAACCAAAAAACCAAGAATGCTTTTGAGGACCGTCTGGAAGGGCCCACTATTATACCATTTCAAACAAGTCATTGTGTTGCATTCACTGTCCGGTAGTCTGGTAGGACTGACCCAGTCAGGTGGTAGGACAGACTGCAATTTCAAACTTTGAATCCAGTAGTGTTTCCAAAGGTTTTCATTGTAGCTTCAGAGGCTTTAAATGACACTTTAGTTACTTATAAATCAATAAGCCCAGCCCAGGCTTTTCACCTGTGGCTTTTTGGACTGGGAATTCACCTGAGGAGATCCAAGAGTGTGTCCACTGTCGTGACGTTGGGCGTGGTCCCGAATCTATCAATGTGATCAGCTGTCTGAGAGACTCCTGGTTTGATAGTCATCACCAAAATGATTCCTGTAATGAATGTAGGTGTGTTTCAACATTCAACCACAAAACACCATCTACATGATGTCTTCACTGCAGATCAAGTGATTCTGAGAACCAGATAAGTATAGAAAGGCTTGAGCTTACCAAGAACAACTGCAATGATGGTCGTTGAGAAGTAATAAATAACAGCTCGCAGACCGATCCTCCCTGACACCTCAGAGTCCAGGGCTGCAACACCTGTCCACAAGAGCAGAAGAAGTCTTTTTTAGCATAAAGGCCTTCAAATGACGTTTTGGCAGCAAGTCCACATAGCAGAAGCTGTTTCGTGGATGAAGAGCCAGCACTAAGCTAAAGGCTCAGAGATCCTCTCCTGCTATTGATCCTCATGGGAAATGCCAACTCACTGGCTAACAACAGTGATAGACAGCTTAGACTGCTTCAGCTCTACCACCACTTGGCAGATCTCATCATACTCTGGTTTTTCTTCATCCTCCCTACAAACAATTGTCTCAAGTCGGCACAAACTACTCAACGCCTGATTTGCAGGTAAGGAAATCTCCAGGGAAATATAGATGGGAACAAACAATGGAACAAAATCCCCAAATGGAAAATTCTGTTCTTCATCATACAGTGAATAAAGAGCATCACTAAGCTTTGTATCCAAGGCTAAAGCCAATCTATCTACATCAATAGCCTAAGGGAAACTGGTCTATGTGATGCTAGATCTGAAGATAGGAGAAATAAAGAAAAGATACATACAAAGGCTGAACTAATTCATTTTTATGAAATATAAGTCTTTGATATTGTCTCTAGGCAATGGAATCAAGTCAACTGGACTTAGTTTTTAATTACAACTAGACTGGCTAGTCAGACTAACCAGTAGTCCACACAAACTGATGAAGTTTCAAAGACAAAAACTAAGTGCAGTTGACTTGATTCAATTGCCCAGAGATGCTTTTGAATTGGACAAATGAGAATTTACACAGACAGACATGTCTTTGATGTTGATTGATTGGGCGAGCCTCCCTGGTGCCAACACTCCACCTCCCCACCTAAAAGCCAGTCTATGTCAAATTTGCTCTGAATGTTGATGAACAGCCACGTACCGACAGAATCTGTAAACATACTGGGATGGTGAACTGTTTGTTTTCTTCATTCTGTTGGACGCTTGAAGTCAGATTTACCTGTTATCATGCTGGAGATGATGAGCGGCAGGATGACCAGCTTCAGCATTCGCATGAGGATCTCTCCCGGGAAGCCGAAGTACTGCTTGTGGAGATGGGAGAGGGAGGCGTACTCCCTGACCACCACCCCCAAACTGATCCCTGAAAGAGCAGGACAGAGGCAGAGGTGGGTCAGAACGACCAACAAACATCTGTTACAGCCCTAGAAACAGATGTGGAAACTGGATAGGTACATTTACAGTAAACTGACACATTATTTTACTCTTCAGTGGTGTTTTGTCATGTGGAATTTATGATCCTTTAATTGATTAATTGATTTTTATTATTTTTTCCACCATATAAATCATTATAGCATTCAAATGTATATAAAGTCTATAAACCCCTAAACCCTCCAACTCCAGCACACACACTCCTGAAATCTGTCCACCTATAAACGCCACATTTATCCCACTCAGGGATTTTTAGTGATCTGTGTTATCTACAAGCAACAGAAGCTTGTAAAAGACGGGATGACACAGCAGATCGTAGCTGGACGACTCCACCACATCGACCTGCTCGCTCTGTGGCTGTAAAATCACATGCGAGGCTTGTAAAATTTTTGAGATTAATTCATAATTTATTTCTGTTTCTATCTGTTAGACCTATAAAGGAAAAGCAATTTAGCAATTTGGGAAACAACCCGCTCTCATTTCATGAGTGTGTCTATGAAGGAAGTGTATGGATTGTAAGACAGAGGGCCAATGTCCCTTCACTCCTGCATAGAAACTAGAACCTCCAGCCTGACAGACCACAAACAACAGTCACTCTGAGTCTCTATATGGTCTCTATAAGTTTGTGGTTGCCTTGCATCCCGCGGTTTGTGTTTTTGTAGTTATTTTTGGTGTTATTGTGTCTCTTTGTCGTTGTCTTGACTGTGAAGCCTATAAGTGAAGGAGAGACCAGGGTCTTTTCAAACTTGTAAAAAAGGTTAATGTTGAAGATTGTCATCACCGGTGACTGTAGTTTGATTTGGGATGACACTATAGCTATTGTTGAAATTCACACTCTACAGGAATGAGTAGGCTATACTGTGTAAAGGTGCTACATCTGAAATCCTGCATCTGTAGTAATGGATGATTTTTTTTGATGGTTTATAATAAACATAGCTACCGTACCGACATACCAATCGTCACCATTGTCACTCCCATAACGGTCATGGCTTCATTAGCTTTAAGCACAAAAGCCTATAGACTTTGATGGGTTTAGAAACAAACATGGTTTCAGTTAATGCACCTGCATAAATATAACTCATAAGAGAATAAATCCTAATCCTATCACCTCAATTTTGACTCAGTGCGGACTTCTATACGACACCTCCAAGTCTGCTCCTGTCATAATTACTGCGGCCACTAAATGTTGCCTTAAAATGTGGTAACTATGGGTCATATGACCTACCGAATAAATGACCTTTGGGCTAATTTTTAACTGGAGGACCATCTCTTCATATGGGTCGTATAAGAGAATGACAAAACAACCATATGGTTGTAAAACAAAAAATGACCTCTTTGGCTGTTCAGGTTGGAGATCTTGTTGAAACGGACACGTCTGCTAAAAACTCTGAAACCTGACTCTTATTTTTGGATGCTTTGCATCAATCACTTACTAATTTTAACAACGTCTGTCATCAAGATTCACAACTCAGTTTATGACAGGACTCAAAGTTATTTGCTTGTCGCCAAATCCTTTTGAAGAAAAAAAAAGAAAACAGCTTGGGAGTGGCTTGTTGGAGGTCATCATGTCCTCATAGGGGATGAGAGACTTTATCGCTGCTGTGGTAAACATTGTTACCGAGAAATTAGCTAGTGAAAATAGAGAAGGTTTACCTCGTGATTTGTTTGTCACCACAGTTGGGTGGACAACAGTTCAACATCCTGGGAAATACACCTGTTTGCTTTCTATCTGAGAGTGAGAGGAGGAAAGCTACTCTGATGCAATAATTTAACCTAGCTTAGCATAAACAGAGGGAAGCAGCTAGCCTAACTCTGGTTTTAATTAATAAACCAACAGCTAAAACACTGAGACAACAACAAATAAATAAATGAAAATAAATAAATGAAATAAAATAAAATAAAATAAATGGATAGTTCAATACAAACAAAAACTCCAAAAACTGAGAAGTAGCAAAGATGTGAAACACCTGTTTATGTAGCAACTCTAACCAAGCCAGGCTATTTCCCCTTCACATTGACTTTATGCTAAGCTAGTTTAACAACATACTGACGTCAGCTCTGTAGATAAATAAGATGACGTCTCCAAAAATGTGAAAGAATTTCTTTAAATTACGTGAAATCCGCGAATCCCTCAGCTACCATCTTACAGAGGACACACGAAATAAAAAGAAATCATTTAAATTACACGGTTTAAGTCCTTTTAAGCATTTTCAAGCCTCTGTATTATGAGGGGCTGCGGTTGCTGTGTCCTGTGTGCTCAGTAGCTACTGGGACTCCTCATCCTCATACAGACCCAGCATCAGCTGTCACTTCAGTCTGGTCACGTTTGACTGTCTGAGACACGTCCAGACACAGGGAGGGGGGGAAAACTGCTCTCTGCCTCTATGAGGACAGAGGCTATGTCTCCTACAGTACAACACCACACTCAGTTACCCCCACATCCTCCATAATATTCCTGTATGGCAATGAAATACAATGCAATGAATGTACTGTAGCCTATTTCTTCGTCTACATGTAACATTTCTGTGGCTGTGAAGTCGAGCAGTGCAAAGCAGATGCAGAAGAGGTTGATTTATTCCAGCAGTGACAGCAGCAGAAAGCAAGGCTGCATGGTAAAACAAAGAGGGAGGGATGGATGTGCAAACAGCAGTGAAGGTAGGTTTTTAAAAAAAGAAAAGAAACAGAGATCAGTGAAGGTTAAAGTGTCTCATTCTTTATACATACCGAGCAGCACTGATAAAACCGTGGCAATCAGAAGCCAGTTCCTCTTCAGCAAGCCTTTGAAATTCACGCCTCGTCGCTCTTTGTTGCCCATCATGTCCATGGTGTTGCTTTTTTTTTTTTTTTTTTTTTCCTTTACCAGAAAAAAAAAGGGGAGAAGAAACAACAATGGACCCAGAGACGGAGACACAAAAGCCTCCTGCAGCCGGGATGTCAGGTGCAGCCGAAGCCGAGAGGGATGGAGGAGCAGCAGCTGCGTTGCTACAGCAAAAGGATGCAGCCGTCAGACGCTGCTGATAGCCAGCACTGGTGTGAGGGAGGCAGTGTGTGTGTGTGTGTGTGTGACTGTGTGTGTGTGTGTTTAGGGAGGAAGGAGGGAGCGAGGAGGGAGGGAGAAGGTTGTCTTCACCCTCCACCACCCTTCCCCCACACTGACATTACCTCCTTTATACCAGTGACACCAGCCACTGGAATTAGGAATGCAACAACAGGTTTATACCCGCTGCATGTGTAAGAATGCAGGACATTACATGATGATTAAAAAAAATCAAGATCCTTCTCCTCTGAGTGAACGCTCACTTTGGTGTTTGTCATCTCTTCAGGAAGTCCTACTTGTTCCTGACTGCTTCATGTAATAATGATGGAGACCACTGAGCCCTTGGGAACCTCCAGTGCAGCAGAAATGAAGTCACATTTAAGAGTCGGAATATGTAGTCTATGTTAATGTGGTATTTCGGCCTTTTTTTTTTTTGTAAATTCGTGAAAAGGTTTAAGATTCTTAATTAGGCTGAGGCTGAAATAATTAAAAGGGTCTGAATACTTTCTGAATACACTGTGATTACAGCTCTGCTGAACCTGCCACTGGATCGCAGATTGCAGTTTGGTGTGAAATGCATTCTGGGATACTTGCTGCTGTCCCAAGGCCACACAGGTCATGTTCCAGTCCTCGTGTCGGCCTTCAAGCTTTGTTACTTGCATTTTGGATTTTTCATGTTCCCTGCCCATGTCTCCATGTCTCCTGTGAGTTTTTATTAAAGAGTCTATTTTCCAGCCTTTCCAACAGTAGCTGCAGACTGAGTCATCATGCACTGAAATCAAAACATAGAGGACAGGGGTCAGTATATAGAGCTGTAGGGCTGGAGTTGGTCATTAAGGCTGTATGGTTATGTTATATCATATCATGTCATCCTGGAAGAGACCACAGGAGATTACAATGGCTCTCACCTCATATCAGAGCCACCAGATCCCTTCACACAAAATCAGATTCACCCCTTGCAATGCAAATTAAAAACCATGTAGAGCTTTATCGCCACCTACTGCTGAATTATAAAGCCCTTGGTTGGATTTCTCCGGCTGCCATCTACCGGCGTCCTTTAATATCCTGAACAATCCTCTAAGAGTTTTTATTTTTTGAAAAATATGTTGATCGGCATTTAAACAAATGAATAAATGTACATAATAAATCCCCCCATTCCCTCCCTCACCACCCCATGTTCCCAGATCCTCTAAGGCAGTGGTTCTCAAACCTATAGGACCCCTAAACTGACACAAATTAGACCACAGACCCCCATTGAACAAAATTTTGAAACTTGGATTTGGTTTGTTTCAAAATTTTGTTTTTCAAATATTTGTTCTGAGACTGAATAACTGTCCTTTTTTTGGTCAATGTACGTTCAAATTACTGCCATTGGCGTGAATTTTTGGAAAATTTTCAAGAAATTTCTGGGAAAAAAATGTAATATTTCTGAAAAAAAAAAAAAGAGAGAAAAAGTTGGGGACCTCCTTGAACCCTCTCAAGGACCCCTGGGGGTCCCCACACCCCACTTTGAGAACCACTGCTCTAAGGAAATACAAATAGAAAAGAAAGTAATATTTCATTATATAAAAGGCTCTGTAGTTTGTATTTTGTGATTTTCTTCTTTTTAAAAAAAACTTTTATTCTGTCTTTTTTATTTTATTTTATTGTGCTTTTATGGCGATATGGATCCCCTTGGGTCTGAAATAAAGAAATGAATGAATGAATGAAAACATACAACAACTAAACAGAATTAAGAGAAAGTATTGTAATAAAAAGAAAATAAATAAAACAATCAAAATAAATAAATGAAGAGAATGGAAGAAGAAAAAGGAGGAAGAAGAGAAAGTAGGTTTTATTTTGAAGGCTGCAGCCGCCCGGCCGGAAGTCGTGCTCTCCACGCCGTGTGTCGGGCTTGACAGCGGCATGAGACGGAGCCAGTCGTCCGGGGGAGCGGCAGCCAGCAGCAGGTCGTTGAGTGTCGGCGTGGAAATGAGAGGAAGTCTGATGTGTTGTTAACCTGGTGGTGGTGGCAGAGAGCGAGAGCCAGAGAGCCGGTGACCAGGCCGCTGCAGCGACGGCAGCATCCATCCATCTGAGCGGGGACTGACCGACCGAGCCGACCGACCGACCGACCGGCCCCGGCGGCTGCTGCTGCTGCTGCTGCTGCTGTCGCTACGCTACCTACTAATTAGCCTAGCTGAGCTCTACCTAAAACCCGCTAACTTCACCAATTTGAGGCGGAAAAGGAGAAAAAAAAGCGGGGCCTCCGGCTAGTACGACTCGGTTCAACAGCTGCCCCCCACCTCCTCCACCTCCACGCCTCCTCTCCCGGAGCACGGTTCAACATCCTGCCGAGATGGGTGAGTAGTAGTCGGCTTAGCTGCTGCTGCTGTAGTCGCTGCTGCTGCTGCTAACAACCACAACTGAACTGTAACTGTCAACGGTCGGTTTATTCGAACCCGTCAACGACCGGCGTGTTTAAAAAAAGGAAAGAAATAGAACGAGCGACTGTTGACGTCATGTTTAATGCATTCGAATTCGAACCACGTTAACGTTCCACCCGCTGTGTTCGGTTCTAAACATGATTCAGTCATACATTTAAAAGCCTGTGACTGTGGCTGCTGCTGCTGCTGCTGCTGCTGACCGTGCGTGTCCGCCTCAGTGCTCGGGTGGGGTAGCTTCCCCTCACTGACTGACTGGCTGACTCCATCCACTTGACTACACCCGCTCCCAGTCAGTGGTCGTCATTTTTTTTGTATTTACAGTGAGAAAATCAGGATTATTTATATTATAAACCATCACTGCTATCACCGGCTCCTTCCGTGTGGTTGAGCCGGGGACTGTGGTGCAGGTCTCGGCTTGCTTCATGTATGTTACACCCCCCCTCCCCTCCACCTCCTCTTCCTCCTCCTCATCTGAAATGGCTGTGTGTATTGGAGATGGTGTAGATGGCACTTCTCCATCTCCACAGCTG
Organism: Trachurus japonicus; assembly: GCF_045865225.1. Classification (NCBI taxonomy): domain Eukaryota; kingdom Metazoa; phylum Chordata; class Actinopteri; order Carangiformes; family Carangidae; genus Trachurus; species Trachurus japonicus. The sequence continues at coordinate 14,175,444 of NC_140924.1, forward strand.
TTATGCAATAGGATCCAGCAGCCCACTTTGTGTTGCTGTTTATACTGCACTGCTCCCTGTATTTCTGCTGCTTATTGATGAACGACACAGCACAGCAGCACTGCTTCCTGATTGCATGACTGAATCATCCATACATTTAATATTACTGCTCCATATTAGGAAAAAAAACTATCCCATTCCTGATTTGCATTATTTATCTGCCAGTTTTATGAGGTATTTCATTAAAGGTGTACAAGCCCAGACTGGGCAGGGCCGGGTCCATCCATGCTTGTCATCGTATAAAGATATCCAGGAGGATGGGATGGAGGGGTTGGGATGTGTGGGATGTGTAAGCGCACCAGCAGCGAGCAACTGACAGAAACAACCAGGTCACTGCAACACAGTCTGCACACCCAGTCCTTATGCAACGTACCACCACCATCATCATCACCTGGGTTTGTGTGTAGGCTCGAATGGTGGAAAAAAAGGAAATGAGCATTAGGAAAACTCTGCAACATTTTTTTTACCTCCTTCTTTTGCTAATGATGATCAATAAAGTTGAAGGAGAAAGCAGCGTGTCAGCCTCCGGAGTAATTAGAGTGCAGTCTGGACCAAACCCGACGGGTCAGTCTCCCTCCCAATCAGATTTTGCTGAGATTGTGGAGTGGACTGCACAGATTGAACCGGAGGCAGAGCTGCTGTCCATCCAGGAGGAAAAGGCTTCACCCTGCTACTGTACTGGAGCTGCGCAGGCTGCAAATCTGTTGGTTTTATTTAGCCATATTAAAGCTTGGTTAATATCAGCCTGGAAATAGATAAACATGGAGAATAGATACAGTGGATTTGCTGTCTAACATGGCTAACAGTGACTATTATACATGTTATGAGGAAGTAGCCAGGTTGTCATTTGTTTTTTTTCCCCCTTGTTTGACTTAAAAGAACACCAGATATGACATCCCTGATGTTTGACATAGCCTACTGTACACACACCAGCAATAAATCATTGATTCAAGTCACTGTGGTTAACATGGCTGGCAGTCATGCAGATTGATGTCTTGTAGATGTCGTAATGGAGAGTAGAGCGAGAAGACGGAAGAAAAGGGAAGCGGTTCACCAAATCACACAGAGATAAAAAAAAAAAAATTACATTAAATCTTGAAATTAACATTTAAATTTTAAAATTTCAGCTAGCTTACAGTCACAGTGAAGTGAAAACACAAAATAAGACACAAAAACACAAAACGAAACCAAATTTCCCGGAGCTTCTTTTACCGTCGTCGTCATAAATAGTGAATAACTGTTATTTTACAATTCACAAACAGAAAACAAAACAGTTGTGTTCGTCCTCAGTCAGTGTTTCCTTCAGCGTCATTTAATGTCAAGATTATTGAATTATTTACTGTGAGTCATTGAGTAAACAGTTTTAATAATTACTAATCACAGTGTCAGAGCCTCATTAAAACACCACCAGCCTCTGTTAATGAAGTTCAGAGGAAATCTGGATTCACATTAGCAGCACTGACTCTACTGACGTCACCTTCTTACCTCCGTTTGGATAACTTATGCTTTTTTTTATGCCAATTAATTGATTAAGTCTTTAGGCCTTTCACAATTATTACATAATCGTTTTGAATGGACTCAAACAGCTGGATGAAACTAACAGAAATGTCATCTGTCCATCACTGTTTCCTCGTGTTTTCCACAGTTTGAGGTGTGATTGGTCCTCTTCTAAAGACATCACAGTCTATATCAAAGCCATCATCAGCTTTTTAAAAGCTTTTATTTGTGTCTGTGCTCGTCACTTCTTAGTTTTTGCCCCTTGCCGCCCAAGTTCAAGTCGGTCCTTCGGCCATTTGCTACGTTCTCTCACAATTTTTTCATCCCTCTTTCTTATTATGGTTGATTAAAGACAAAAGCTAAATCTAAAAAGTAAATCTTAGCCCAGTCTTTGTCTTCCTTCAACCTGTTTGGTCAGTTCGTCAGACGACGTCACTGTTATAAATTCAGGATTTAACACCAGTCTTCTCAAAAATGAAAGTAAAAATGAGCTGCAAACTGAGAGAGCTGTATTTAGGCGAAGTGATATACTATCATCATCTGTAATGATACAGCATCCCTACCATCATTCCTACAACAGACGCTGCTGCTGTTTGTAGTTTCCTCTTGTGCTTTCCTTCCTTCAGTTTTCTGACGCCCATCGATTTGCTGCGTCTTTGCTGAAGTGTGAAGCTTCAGGATGAGGGGAAAAAAAAAAACCCAGCAGGAAACTGTGTGACTTTAGATTTTAGATGAACATCTGTGGTGCAAACAATCTGTCGCTGGTCGGTCGGTCTGCTTAAAATACGACTGTGTACACACTGTGGCTGTTTGACAGTGATATACACTCAGCTGCTGCACCTGCACCACTCACAGCCTCCTCGCTTTGAATTAGACCTGGATGGATTTTAGTCAGATGCAAAGGATGATGGATTTTATTACGGACGCATCTAAGTCGGTTGAAGAGATTTTTATTTGAGAAGTATATTTGTAGTGGTTTGGAAACGGATTTCTAACTCAGATGTCTTGGACTTGGGAAGCACAAATCTGGCTTTTTCAGTCCCAGTGCCAATACCGATACCGATACCTGGGTGTAGCATATCGTCCGATACCATATCGTTCGTTACCTTTAATTGTTGGTGCAAGCTATTTTTAGATCGGCGGAGCAGAGCTGCGAGCTGTTTTCGAGGCAAATGCAGAGACTGCTTGCCGAAAAACTGCCCCCCCAATGGGAACGCGCATCAGCGGTTCCCAAACAACTCTGTCTGGTAACGTTCTGTTATTATCTCATAGCGTGGTGAATGTGCAGGTCACAACTTGTCCACCAGAGCGTTTTGGAGTTGTTGGATTGTGTATTTGATGAGTTTGATGAGGGAAACCAAGAAATCCCACTAGCCTCCGTAGCGTAGCTCTGAGCAACTCGCGGCTCTGCTCCGCCGTACGAAAAACAGCTTGCACCGACAATTAAAGGTAACGAACCTACTGCTATGACTATACGGATTATGGCAATGGGCCAATTTGCCAAAATGTTGAACTATCCCTTTAACCATCCCAATTACCCCGTGGCTGTTTAGTTAAGGTAAAAATCCTGCATAGTTCCTCTTTGAGACCTCTGTGAACTTAAAAAAGCTGCACATTTCGCACGGTTTCTATGTGTGAAAACAAACCTTTTCGGACCGAGGCTCATCATCATCATCATCATCATCATCATCTTCATCATCATCATCATCTTCATCATCAACCTGCTAACTCTCTTGTTTCTTCTTCTTCCTCCTCAGACAACCTGAGCGACGCCCTGGAGAAGCTGAAGCTGGCGTCCACAGACAGCGCCACCGACAGCGTGGAGAGCTGCCTGGACTGTCTGCTCAAGGCGCTCGCCAACAACAGTAAGCGCAGCCCGATTTTTTTTTTTACACACGACACAGCAGCGGCGGCGGCGGCACTCGTATTTAAAAACCATTTCTCTCCCGGTCCGGTCGCTTCGAAAATCGCCGTGGCAATCTGCCACCGCCGTGGGTCCTGGATCAACTCGCTGATATTTCCTACGTGACTCAAAGAGAAGCGCTTCTCATTAGAGCGCTCAGCTGTTAATTTAATAAATCATATCTGGATTGTGCTCGGATGAGAACTATATATATATTTATATTATATATTATACTGGAAATGAGACTCAGTGGGACGTTGTTTGCCAGACGGCTGAGTAATGTGGACGAGTGAATGAGCAGTTTCTTCTCCTGCTGATCTGTGACTAACAGGAACCTGTCACCTGTGCTGCTGTAACGTCTGAGAGTCGACTGGTGTTAAAGTGTTGATGGTTATATTAGTGGAGGTGAAGCGGCGAAGGTTTCTATTGGTTCAGAATGTGAGACGTGTTGAGTTGACCTGACGGTGTGATCTTATTGTTGCTGTGTGAAACTGCATGTCTGGAGCTGCAGAGTCTTTTAAAGGGACAACAAGGAGTTTTGGAAAGCGAAGTGTTTTCATTCATCAAGAATTAAAGTCGGAGGTTCGAAGACGATCAGATACTGTCGTAGTTCCGACCATAAACGGCGATTCAGCTGTGTTATTCTCATGACCCGCCGGGCAGCGTCCGCGAAACCGAAAGTAAGGAAACGCTGGTCGGCTCGACCAGCATTTCCACCATTAATTAAAATAACAAAATAACGATAGAGACAAAACGATATATTGATCGAAAATGGAGCCATTAATAAGTATGGGTAGCGTAGATTCATCCACATTAATGTGAGACTTTTTTATAACCAAATAAAAACTCCTCGTTGTCCCTTTAATGTTGTGAAATCTTGTTAATGTTGTTGTTAAAGATGCTGCTTTGTGATTATGAACTGTTTTATTTTATTTATGTATTTTTTGGTGAGTTTGTTTTATATTAAAGTTTTAGATTCTTTGTCCTAGTAGACATGTTCTCTGTTTCAGATGAAATTGAGCTTGTAGCTAACTGTGGTACAGCCGAGAGCTGTGCACCTTCCCTGTCAAATAAACTAGAGCTGCAACACCTAATCGAACAATAATCGATTATTAAATGAATCGTCAACTATTTTGATAACCGAATAATTGGTTTGAGTAGTTTTTTAAGAAAAAAAAGTCAAAATTCTCTGATTTTAGCGTCTTAGATGTGAATATTTCTGGTTTCTTTGTTCCTTTATGACAATAAACTGAGTCTCTCTTTGGTTTGTGGACAAAACAAGACATTTGAGGACGTCGTCTTGTGGTTTGGGAAACACTGATTGACATTTTTCAACAAATTTCAACATTTTATTGACCAAACAAGTAATCGATTAATCGTTAATTCTAATAATCTACAGAGATTAATCGATAATGAAATTAATCATTGCCGGTAGTTGCAGCCTTAAAATATAATTTGGCATAAATGTCTGATCCAAGTATCGTCACCATTTGTTTATTTTTTGTCACTGGACAAAGGGAGACAGACTTTCAGCTCCTAGAGGCTCAAAGTGACTAATTTGTGGTTTCAGTGTGGGGGGTGAGGGGCATTGGGCAACATATTTTAACTGTTTCCTTACAAACATGAGCTCATGAATTGTTCCTGTGTCTCGGTCAGATACACAGTTTTAATCATGATGTCAGCAGATTCTAGCACTGGTTAAAGTCTTTATCTTCTCACATATGATATTTTCAATTTGAATAGTTCACAATGCATTTATGGAGATAATTATGACAGTTTTTCTTGTATTTTTCTTTTATTATAACACACACATTTGACCCTCTGTTCACAATTCAGGTGCAACCATCCATTTTCCCTGTAGCTGAAGCTCCTTTTAATGTGCCACATCAACAAAAAAATAGCAGCTAACACAATTTTACATCCATTATATAGGAAAACATATAGACATAAAGGCACCACTACATTGACGTCTTTATCCCAGACCGCATCCAAGTCATCTATATTATATATTACTTAGTAAGGAGCATTGAAATGACATGTTTCTAATTGATATTGTGCAATCTGACACTTTAATGTCTCATATTTGTTTCTGACCAGGAGTTTTCTTGCAGTAAGAGTAAGAATATAATTATAATGTGACTGTAACTGACTGTGATGTTTGCAGACACTGAGGCCAGCATGAAGATCCAGGAGATGGGCGTCCTCCCGCTGCTCCCCACCCTGCTGAACCCCCAGTCTTCCTGCACTCCTAAAGTAGCCAACATCATCGCCGAGGTGGCCAAAAATGGTGAGGATCCCTTCCAGACAGAAACACCCTGACTCACGTCCAGTCAGTGTTTAGCTTTCCCCTCCTCTGACTCCCTCTCGATACGTTATTTAGACGTAAACAGAAGTCGCTGTGTCGGCGGCGGACGCGTTAAAACCCTTTACTGAAGCTGAATATTTTGAGGAAGTGGAGCAGCGCCGTGTCTGTGCTGGAGTGACAGGTCGTTTCAGAGTGTGAGGTTTATTGTGCCGAGGACTCAAACCTTTTGCATAACTGCATTGTCACAGATTCACCCCCCCCCCTCCTACCCTCCTCCTCCTCCTCCTCCTCCTCCTCCTCCTCCTGTAACGCCTGCGCCAGAGCACAAGAGCAGCGAGCTTTTTAAAAGCAAGAGAAAAGCAGACATGAATAGAAGTTGGGGCTAGAAAAGGTTAGGATAATGAATGGGTTCTGAGCAGCTTGCAAGACTCCGGCTAATGATCACTCCCCAGCAGTTTGCCAAGCTTGGCAACAACCCGCTGGCATTTATCTGTCACGGCTTCCGGAAACGTCTGCGAGCAGCCAAGTGACTGCTGGGGCTAAAAAGACCAGGACCAGGACGAGGACGAGGACGACTCCCTCTCCTTCTGTCTGACAGCACGAACCCACTGGATTGTTTTTAAAGGAGACATAGTATTACACATATTTTACTGCTTGTGCTTCCCGTTGTGTCCGTTTTGAACACAACAGAGCAGCTCTGCAGGATGTTCAGCTCCACAAACTCCTTAGTTGTCTCGTATGGATGTCAAGAAAAATCAACCGCTGTGCAGCCACTTCATGAAACGCTTCGTTTTGTTTCCCAAATTACGCTTTTTTTTCCGTTTTAATTTTTTGGAATTCAGTTTTTTACCTTTTACTCTTATTTTACTACCAAAAAGAGTGTGTTTTTATTTTACTACCAAAAAGAGTGTGTTTTTATTTTACTACCAAAAAGAGTGTGTTTTTAATGTCAATGACTAAAAGTACACAAATTAACAAGCAAGCAACACTTTTCCTCCTTACAAACATAACGCTGCACTGTAAGTACCAACAAAATATTAATGCTTATGAGCTTTAAACTGGTTCCAGTAAAATAAATGCTGTGATTCCTGGCGGCGCGACGTGGCATTCGGCGCTATCGTTGTGTGTAGTGAACTTTACCTACATTATTTCGAAGGGGGTTCTTTTGGGAAGGAAATCAGTTGCGATTTTCCGTATTGATGCCGGTTGGGTGACGGGCGTCGTGGACGTGTTTTGTGCAGATCCTTTGCAGTTTGGACGGTAAAAACCTGACGTCAGGTTTTGCGCAAATCTCGCGGAGATCTCGTTACCGAGCGTTCAGAGAGACTGGAAACCACGTGAAATCTGGTTGGTGGATTACGGCCGGACTCATGTTGTGCAACTTTGCAGAGGTTCATCACGGACATATCATGACGTTAAACATTGTAAGGATGTTCTAAGTTATAGAACAGGATAATATGTCTCCTTTTAAAGCTGCGTTGAGTGTACGGACAACATCCATGTTACAGTAGAGGAGCGTCTCATCGCTGCAGATCCCCACATGGAAATCAGGTTAGAGTGGAGTCACTGATGAGGCATCGTCTAGATGACTTCATGCTGGATGTTAAACTGTGACTCAGGCAGAGGTCTGGACCCTTCACACTCAGACCCCCCCCCCCCCACTTTCATGCCTTTGTTAAAGGGATAGTCCACCCAAAATTCAAATTTCACTCATTATCTACTACTGCAGAGAAGTTTCAGAGTCCTCCGTACCTTCTCTGAGTTACAGCGGGGCTCCGTGCAGCACTGCATGTCCATATGATGGTTGTGAATGGAGCTCACTTTTCTTTGTCCAAAAAGACACATCAAAAAACATCCAAATACCTCCATAGTGCTCGTCTGTAATGTCCCTCTTGTATTGAAGCCCCAACATGAGAAATTGTTCTGAAAAAAATTAAATAAGTATATGTTTTAAGCTTGTTTGTAGCAGAAGCTCTCAGCACTGCTCTTCCTGGTCTGTCCAAATCTCGCGCAATTTGCATCGACACCCAGTTCACGGCTCCGCAAATCGCGCGAGATTCCGGCAGAGCAACACTGGGAGCTTCCGCTACAAACAAGCTAGATAATGATAGATAAGATAAGATAATGAGTGAAATTTGAATTTTGGGTGAACTATCCCTTTAAAGGGTTAGTTTGGGAACTGGTCCTGCAGACGCACAATCCCAGTTACTGTAGGAAGGCAACTGAAAACACAGATGGACACACAAAATATCTCAGGATCTGAATATTTTCCGTGTTTTTCCCATGAAATCAGCACTTTCTGGTTGACTCAGCTGACTGTAATTGCAGAGTAATACAGTGCAGTGTGTTTCCTTATATGTAGCAGGAATGTGGTTGTTCATCGCTTTGTTTAACAATGTATTCCAGGGGAAATGCTGAGCTCCCAGTTTTCCTGGGAGAATAAACCACTGGAAATGATTTATATATTATGTTTTTCCAGTTACAATCATACAGACGGAGAAAATGGAGACAGAGACAGAGAGAGAAAGAACATGTCACACCGACCGGGCTCGGGCTCGAACACACTGGATATGTGGTGGAGAAAATAGAGAGAAACAGCATGTGAAAGTCACATCAGCAAAATGACATAAAACAGACTGACACCTGAATGTGGCACAGACATGAAAACAGTTTTGGTCTTGTAGAATCAAGTACACATCAATACACAACATTATATACACAAATGATTTATACATAAATAAACAACAAACAATAATTCATTTATTTTTTTCTTATTTTGTCGGCCCTTCTTAAGTTAGCTCATTTTAGAAATGCAGACAGAACAAAACATGTGTATATTAAACAGCTAGGACTGAACTATCCTGAGGTTTTCTGTCAGAAATCAATAAATTAATTTTTAAAAAAGAGCAGAAATGCAACATTTCTCTCAGCTGTGACGTCTATATGTAGAGTGACGTCTATTCCCAGCCTGACCCCTCACTCCACCACCTGGTGTCAGACACATTTCCTTTCTTGTCTCTCTCTCTCTCAGAGCCTGTCCTCCGTCGCTTTTATTTATTTACCCCAGACTTTTATCAGAGGCAGCTCTCTTCGGGTTGTTTTGTAGATAGATAGGTAGGTTATAGTGATTAGTATGAAGCCTCGTTATTGAGGACTCTGTTCTGCCTCCTTTAGTAAACATGTATTTATTTTCACATTTTATTTTGAGCTTATATATATGAAAAAATGTGATGTGACAAAAGACAACATGAACTGAAAACCAAATAAACGCAAAGACAAGAAGGAGTAGCAGGAAGTGAAACACTTGAATGAATGAATGAATGAATGAATGAATTTATTTATTTCGAACATAAAAAAATAAAATTTAAAAACAGAATACAAACAAATGAACAGTGCCCTACCCCTTTCTTACTTATCTATTAATAATTTAAACAGCTTCAATAATCAATTTACAACCAAATATAAACATACAAACAACTATCCCCAATTTATTTAATTACAACCCAAATTAAATGTATACACATTCAAATTATTTACAATATCCCCAGTGGATATAATAATAATTCATATTAATGAATAATAATAGAAGTAGTTCACTGATTCTCACCTCCAGTGTATTGTCAGTGCTCCTGTTGCTTTACAGTGATGATAGAACAGCTATCAGTCAGTCAGTCAGTCAGTCAGTCAGTCAGTCAGTCAGTCAGACATGAAGGTCCATGATTACAGCCCAGAAGCCTTTTAACCACGCTGCCTTGTACTTATCATTTCCAAAACAAAGCCGGTCTTTCACTGGCGGTTTACACTGCCTCCATCCCATCACCCGACTCCACAGCTCGATGTGTTCACTGCACTGTTTCGTCTTTCTAATGTGTGAAATTGACATTTGCAGTTTTAACACGAGCTGTGGGATGAAGGAATGTTATTCACGTCAAGTATGTGCTCTCCTTGTTAACTGTAATACAGGAATGCTGGGTTTGGTTTTTCCCTTCATGCTAATAATTTTTCCATCTTTTATCCTTTTGAATTAGCTCTTTTATCGCAGACTGCGCTGGAATCTGAAAAAATACATTCGATAAAGACTGAGCAGGCGGTTTGTTACGTATTTAGTGTTGGTTTTTCACCTGCAATAAACTTCTAAAGGGAATAAGTATCTTTATTTGCTGCAAACTGCAACATAAAATATGTTTTCCGCTACATTTAATACAAAATCTCTTGTCTGTGTCTTTTCTCTTTCATTCCTCACACTGACTGCTCTGTCCGATCTCCTTGCTGCTCTGTAGAGTTCATGCGGAGCCCCTGTGTGGAGGCCGGACTCATCCCTCCTCTAATTCAGCTGTTAAACTCCACCGACCAGGAGGTTTTACTGCAGACCGGCCGAGCTCTTGGCAACATCTGTTATGACAGCCGTAAGTAGGAGTGTGCTTTTTTGCTTAGGGAACATTGAATCCCTCATGAGCCTTGTCATCACCCTCACAGACCTAATAGAAGATAAAGTAATAAAAATGATGTTA
>NC_140924.1:14185798-14418051 GCF_045865225.1 Trachurus japonicus
TTTTTGGAGCTGCAGCTCTTTGGGCATGTGTGTGTGTCTGTGTGTTTGTGTGTGTGTGTGTATGTGTGTGTGTGTGTCAGCTCCACGAGCCTTTAACAGGGTTAGAGGAGCGTGTCCGGGGAAATCTTGTTGAGATCTGAGGAACCACACCCTGTTCACTGCATTCGCGTAAAAAACACTGCAGCTCCTTCATGTTGCTGCAGTTTGTTTACATGGAGTCCATATGAAAATATACATAGACATAAATAAAATACACAAAAAGCTGCAGTGTCAAAATCAAGTCATTTAAAAACACTATATAGTAAAAACATTAAAGCAAATAAAAACTTCCTCTTTAGGGTACATGACTTCTTTATAACTATGATTTTGCCGTCCAATCAGAGGAATCTGTCGGTTTCAACTTTTAGCAACTTTCCTCGGCAAGATTTCAGAGTGATTTTTTTTTTTTTACTTGACCAAAGTAATGTCAACGTTTGATTCATGCGGCATAAAACTGCAGAGTTGCAGCATTTCACTTGGTGTATAAAAACTGAAAGTAAAATTCTGTAAAAACTGCTGATACTGCAGACAACTTCAGTCGGATCAAACATCTCTAAGTAAAAGCTGGTTTGCAGATTTAAAATTACACGCACGACTGAAGTTACAAACAATTTGACTGTAATAATCGCTTTGTTGAGGCTTGGGTTCAATTATATCAGATACCACAACATCTTCCCACCATATGTGATATGTTTCATATCAAAAACACGTTACAGGCAAGATATTTTTAAATCCTTTACATAAAGTAGTATAATTATGTATTATTAAAAACAAACAGCTGAAATATATAATACAACAATATAATAATGTTGTATTTGGCCTGAACTGTATCTATTATTCAGTTATTCTGTGTTTGAGGCTGAACTAAAGGAGCAGGTCTCTGCACCTTCAGGTGTCAACAAGACCTTGTTCCACATTAATCTAATTTGTTTTTAGTGAGCTGCACTAAAACTAAGCTGACACTATATCTGACAATAACGTGACTGTGTTTGAAAAACGCCAAAGCACATTAGAGACATCTGCTCCAAGAAATTTCATTAAGCGAATGTTCCCGCGGAGTGTGTGTGAGCGCTGACCTCGGGGACGAGCGGCGGAGTTTAAGCCTGATTCTGAGGCCCGAGCTTTAGAGGCTTTAATCACAGCTGTCTGTTCTGCTGCACAGCTCCTCGTCTCGTCAAGAAAAAAAAGCCGGGCGTCTGCAGGAATCTGTAGGGATGTGACATTTGTTCGAGCGAAGGCGAAGTCTCGGCAAAGCCGGCGTGGTTTTATGACAGACACACTGGGAGAGAGCGCGCAGGAGCAGCTGCTTGATACCGCACAGAAACACACTTGTGATAAGATGTGAGACATTTGCCTTGGTAGTTTGAGTAGAATGAATGAAAGGACATCTTCAACATGATTTAATACTGTACACAGAAGCAGCTCAGTTATGTAATAGACATGAGGAAAGTATTTCATGTCACAGATGGCTCAGCAAGTCGGAATCTTAAATGTGGAGTTCTCAACGGGCCGAACTGGCCAGACTAACCCGACCAGATGCACTGGCTCGGGCCGATATGGTCAGGTCAGGCCTTGGGCTTCCTTTTTTTTTTTTTCCGGTTCTATTTGTTGGGCGGGTTTGCGGCTGAGCATTAATGCTAGTGACTCAGGTCCGGGCTTCAATGCCGGTGGGTTGTGCCGGGTTCGGGCTGAAAATGACTCGGGCAGGGCCTTGGGCGTCCTTTTTTTTTTTTTTTGGGCCGGGTTCAGGCGGAGTTCAGGCCAGGTTCACAACAAGAATCAGTGCTATGGTTCGGGACGAAAATATAAGACTCGGATAGGACTTCGGGCTTCCTTTTTTTTGTTTTTTGATTTTGGGCTGGGTTTGGGCCGAGTTCAGGCCAGGTTCAGGCCGAGAGTTAATGCAAGTGAGTCGAGTCTGGGCTTCAACATCCATGGGTTGGGCCTGTTTCGGGCTGAAAATATATACAAATATTGGGCCGGGTTTTGGGCCGAGAATTAGTGTTAGTGAGTCAGGTCTGGTCTTTAACAACTGTGGGTTTGGCCTCGTTCGGACTGAAAATATATAGAAATGCTTCATTTTGTTTTTTTGATTTTGGGCCGGGTTCAGGCCGAGTTCAGGCCGGGTTCGCAACAATAATCAATGCTAGTGAGTCGGGTCTGGGCTTCAACACCCATGGGTCAGGTCGCGTTTGGGCCGAAAATATATACAAATGACTTTGGTTGAGTTGAGTCGGGTCGGGTCAGGCTTTGGGCTTTGGGCTTCCTTTTTTATTGTTGTTTGATTTTGGGCTGGGTTTGGGCCAAGTTCAGGCCAAGAATTAATGCTAGTGAGTCGGGTCTGGGCTTCAACACCCGTGGGCCGGGCCGAGTCAGGTTTTAATTCTCAGGCCCCGTTGAGGACTCTACTTAAATGTATTTTTAGGCGTCTTAATTAATGAGGGTGAAGTAATGAAGCTGGAGTAGATCAGATGCCCAGACGACCTCAAGTGGCTCCGCTCCCTGTCTGAGCAGCGGAATGACTGCAGCTGCTACGTGTACGATACAGGAAAACGAACATGGAATATAGAAATCAGCGTACAGCCAACGAGAAAAAGCATCATGTGTGTCCAGACAGCTGGATTGATTCTACACAGAGCGTATCCATGTTCGAGACTGACGAGTGAAGAAGCAGCTGAACCTCCTCTGCGGAGACGCGCTGTCACAGGCTGTCAGACGATCCAACAGGCATTTTGTTTGAGCACACTGAGCCCACACACACTCTGCAAAGGAAACTTATTTCTCCCTGTTTGTACTTGAGTGCGAGTGAAAAACTGCAGCATCATGCTCGGCTCGCTCTCATCAAGGCTTCGCCACGACGGGCCAGAACCAGTTCACCCACGCATGCGTCAGGCTTTTCATCACAAGATGCTCAAACTGCTTCAAAAGGGGACATCAAGTTCGTCCACAACCCAGATGACACTTGTCTGTCTTCTACTGTGTGGTCTTATAACACGAATCCTTGCTCTGCTCCAAACAAACCAACGGAACGATGGCCTACCAAACGGCTATCGGCATCTAGCGTCGGTTTCATGTGTGACATTTGAAAAACGATTCAACCCCGAGCTCGCAGCGTGGCCGACGAGGAGCTGGCTCTGCACACTTCCTCAGGGGACACAACACATCTATTGAACCGTGTGAAAGGGGAAACAACTGAACTGAAGAAAAGTCAGGTCAACCCGTCTGAATCTCGCAACGTCTGGAGACACAACAATTATCATTGACTGATGCAGTAGAGCAGTGTTTAAGAAAGTGATTGTGTATTGTGTCTAGGTAAGTTTCAGATTCTCTAAAGTCACAGTTTTTGTTCAGACTAAAACAAACTTGAACACAGCAGTGGGAAAAGACACTGAAACTACCATTGGCTGCAAGAATTGTCTAGATTGTTACAAAATATGTACACAGGCAGTCATTGCTGGCAAAGGCTCTGTAACCAAATATTAGTGGAGGGAACCAGTGTTTTTGTCTGAGTACATTTTGTGTTTTCTGTTACTTGACTGTTATGCAACCCCTGTTTGTTCTTTTGTTCAGTAACCTTGGGCATATTATTAAAATTATATAAAATTAATCCCTGGTTGCATTTGTTTCTGAGGATATTCGGAATGACCTACTGGAAATGAGTAATTTTTGACCATGACTTAATCCCATACGTACAACTAACAGATGTTGAGCCTGAATTAATTATCATTAACACTTCCCATTGACAAACACAGTTAACCCTGCCATACTTAAGATCCTTGTTGTTAGCTTAGCACTATCCATAGCAATACAATTTCACTACACTCTACTCAAGTTCCTGCTACTTTGATATTGTCTCAGAAAAGCCAGCTGCCTCTTTATCAGAGACGCAGCTTGTGAACAGGCAAGATGGACAACTGTTCAGGGCCCCAGGCTGTAAGGAAGGGCGGCCCCATGTGGGCTTACGAAATTTACTCCCAGGTCATCCCAAAATATGGCTTTCCTGCCCCCTGAAAAAAACAAATGGGACGAATTGTGATGACATCTCGGTAGCAAACCTCCCCAACTACCCCCCAACGGACTCCAGAACGGCCGGTGCTTGAGTAGTTGACTCAGCAGCCTCGCATGTACAAAGCAGAATATTATGTACATGACATTTCCTTGTTGTCGAGAGTGAAGGCTTGCTGCCACGAGCGACTGAGAGTAGCAGATGCACTGCTACTGAGAGGACTGACTCATGCAACGCTTCCTTTGGCAGCCATTCTCCCAGACAAAGCCCTCCTCCTCCTCTTCCTCCTCCTAGAGACACAGTTATCGCTAATGTGAATTTATTGTTTCTCCAAAGAAACAAATGAGCAACAGCGATGATGGAACTTGTGAGGAGTAATAATTTTGAGGGTAAAGAGTCTTGGCCTTCAAAGGACTACCATCTGGAAATGGGCGGGCACCCTAAACACACTAAAAAGGCTTGATAATGCCAAACGTGTCAACTGTCAATCGACGGTTTACTCAAGCTTCTTTTCACATTCTTTAAAGACTGCAGTTCCTTTTGATTTAGATTTTTCTTTTGCTGATTGTGAGCTTGTATTCTTGGCTCTATTAAAGTAATGGTATTAACTGTGTAGGTAGAGCTTCAGCTTTGTTCTGTTGCACACTCTGGAAAGAGAAGAGAAGAGAAAAGGGAAGAATTATGGCCACCAATGACAACTGGCATTAAAGAAATCCAACTCCAGGTTCTTGTTTGGATCTGAATAATGAAAAGCCTTTTATCAAATGAAAGGTGAGCGTAACGTGAACCCTTATTCACCAAGGTCAGAACGACGACTTGGATTTGCTTCATGCCAGGAAGCCGTGGTCATAATTCTTTCCTTTCTACATTTTACAGCCTTAGTTTGTATTGATTTATATGTTTTATCCTGCTTACTTAGCATTGCTTACATATGTATTTTCAACTTGTGGTTATTTTTTCTTTTACTTTTCTACTTTGCTTTGTGGTTGATTTGTGTCCTGGCCTCTTTGTTTTGCAGATGAGGGCAGGAGTGCAGTTGACCTGGCAGGAGGGGCTCAGATAGTAGCTGAACACATTAAATCCCTCTACCAAAATACTGAGCCGGAAAATGAGAAGCTCTTGACTGTCTTTTGTGGCATGCTGATGAACTATAGCAATGATAATGGTAATGACCATCTTCCCCCCAAGAACAACTGTTAACTAATCTCAATTAATCAGCGAATGTTCTCTTTCTTATACACAGACGGTAGGGTTGAACTGAACCAGAGGATTCTGTGCTTTTCTAGTCTGGACTGACCTTTCTCCTGATCTTTCCACCATGCTCTCTGTTGCTTTTTCAACTTCACCTCTGAGGTAATTGTAGTAGTGCCTTTCCACCCTCTACCACCATCCCCTCTGTAAGTCTGCTTCGTTCATAGATCCATCAGATACAGTAGGACATACTCATTAGCTAGCTCCCCTCCATCCTTTTGTAGCTTCTAGAGGTGGTACCATTGGTTCCAGAGATGGTACAGTTGGCTCTAGAGATGGTACTGTTGAGATTAGTTGGTACAGACTTAAGTATTCTGACAACTTGTTGATTGTAGACATTCGGGGTCCTCAGATGGTGAATTGAGCTCCAAGTTACCTATCCTGTAAAATCTCTGTCCCGCAAAGTGATTGGCGCAGAAGTTCACGGTTCCCAGATGATGTATCCCAATGATCTTGGCGAACTCTTGACTTTTGCTATTTTGCCGCCATTGGGTTGACCCTTGCGGTTTTGGGTGAAATATCTCCATGTACATGTGTCACTTTTTAAATTTTACATAGATTCATGTTCTCCTGAGGATGAACTGTTGAATATTGATCTTGAATTTTCATCCAATGACAAAGTGTCAATGAGAACAACAAAAAAGTTGTACTATAATTGGTTTTTCCCACTTATAACCGCCAAAATTAGCCTCGGCTATACTTTGAGTTTCATGGTGATTAGCAAATGTTGAGATGCTAACATGCTAAATTAAAGGACAATTCCAGGCGAATTCAACTCAGGGGTGTATTTTCATATCATTTTAGGTCTAAAAGAATGAATCTGAAGATTTTCAGTTTAATCGCTCCTGTTTTGCGGTAGCTGCGTCTGTCCCTGCATCGCCACGGCAGCAATGAATGGGAGTGGATGTAAGTTCCGCTGTTTAGGCTGTTTCCAGCCCTCAAAGCCGCAATTTTTTTCCACAGACAGCGTCAGATGGCTACTCAAACATGCACCGAGAAGTTTATTTACTTCAAGCAAGCCGACATGTTTGTAAAAGTCGATCTAATTCAAAGTCTCCCGGAGTCTCGCGCGAGACCCAGTTGCCGTGCTCGGTGTGTTCAGGTGCAGTGGGAAAAGCTACCGTTTGTGTCATAAACACAGGAATATCAACTCTTTACTTGCTTCAAGTAAAAAAAACTTCTCGGCGCATCTTTGAATAGCCATCTGACGCTGTCTGTGGAAAAAAATGTACACTTGAAGCAAGTAAAGAGTTGATATTCCTGTGTTTATGACACAAGCGGTAGCTCCCACTGCGCCTGAATACACCAGCACTGCAACTTCGGGCTCGCGCGAGACTCCGGGAGACTTTGAATTAGATCGACTTTTACAAACATGTCGGCTTGCTTGAAGTAAATAAACTTCTCGGTGCATGTTTGAGTAGCCATCTGATGCTGTCTGTGGAAAAAAATTGCGGCTTTGAGGGCTGGAAACAGCCTAAACAGCGGAACTTACATCCACTCCCATTCATTGCTGCCGTGGCGATACACGGACAGACGCAACTACCGCAAAACAGGAGCGATTAAACTGAAAATCTTCAGATTCATTCTTTTAGACCTAAAATGATATGAAAATACACCCCTGAGTTGAATTCGCCTGGAATTGTCCTTTAAGATGGTGATGGTGTTTATTATTTATTTGCTTAACATGTCTGACGTTTGCATTTATTACGTGCAACCTCACACAAATTGCTAGTTGTTAATTAGCCTTGGAGACATCGGTCGATATGTTTATGAACCGTGGATCGGGCTAGGCTAGGTGTTTCCCCCTTTAGCTTATGCTAAGCTAGGCCAATCACATCCTTTGCTCCACACATACATTTCGTATGTGGCTCTTTGAAGTAAAATGACCGAAGGAAAGATAGTATCAATGAACCCGTCTGTTAAGTTGCATAGAAATATTTTAGAAACACATCGAGTGATCTATTAAGTACTTTCCACTGATTTTCGACATAAAATACCGACATTAATTTTAATAAAAAACAGATCAGCTGAGAGTTCACGTACAGCTCATGCTTCTTCTTCTTCTACGTGTCTCTATCTTCATGATTTACTAGCACTTGACTCACCTGTCATTTACCATGATAAATCTACCTTCCACTGTTTCCTTGTGCGTCTTTTCCTGCAGTACAGTCCTGCAGTTTGTGTCTTTCTGATAACGAGGCTTGTCGGCAGCAGCCCAGTATGTGATCTGACCGGACTCGCGGCTCCTGCCAAAGTGTCTTTTGGCACCCGATCATGTTTGGATCTGTTTGGCTGGGTGACGGGAGGTTTCTGGGGGTTGCACTAACAGAGTGGATGAGTTTTTGAAGCTTTTAGCAGCTTTCTGCAGCTCTCAGCATCTAGCTGGAGTCCTCATATGGAGTTAATATTGAGACAGCTGCCAACCCCATCACTACTCAGCCCTTTACTAACACATCAGCTGCATCAGATAAAAAGAGTCTCTCAAAGGAAAGGACGTAACCTGATTTAAGATATTCAAGATATGACAGTACTCAAATAATGTTTACTTAAATGTAAATGTTAACTCTAAACATATTTCCATCATTGGAACAGGAAACATCCACACTGTAGGATTGGCTATTGATACTTTTATGAACTGTATTGACTTGATACTGTCGAGGATGGATGTCTTGCCATTAGTAAATCACTCAATCTCAGTGAGCCAATCAATATCTGGCATACTTCGACTAACATCTAATAATGCTGGAGATCGGCTATTTTGTTGCATGAACCTTGTTGGAGTGTGTAAAGGGACCGATCTTAAAGGTAAAACCAAAATCTGCACTGTCATGTGTGCAATTTTCTTTTTATTGCAACAGATTTTATCAAATTGGTATTGGGAAAAAAACATGTTGTTAAGATTATGGATCAGGCTTTTTCTCTCTGGGTTAACAAACCTCCAATTATGGGTTTTAATGGTCGTCCAGGTCGATGAACATTCTTGGAAACATTAGACGGTTTAGCTGCTGTATCTCGCTGCAAATATTGCAAAGGCTGTAGATGAGACTATAGTTGAGTTGATAAGTGGCTTTTCTCTCATTTTGGTGTTTTTTTTTCATATTCTTGCCCTTTGGTTAATACGTAACTCAATACAATTAACATTGCATCAAAAGCCTACAGCCCTTAGATCAATAAACAGTTGTAATGGTTAGTAAAAAAATACAGAATACGACAATGGGATTGATCAACTAAACACATGTATTTTGTTGGTGTTTGAATTGTAAATTGCTTAATGATAATTTTGCATTTAAATACACTTTTACTTCATTTACCTGCTGTTACGTTCACACTGGTCGTGGTTTCTCTGGTGGAGCCACCGAGTCATTAATGTCGTCATTGAGACACTTCCTCACTGTCTTCTTCTCTGCTCATCTACCCACTCTAATCTCCATCGATACATTTATTCTGTTTGGTTCGAACGAATAAATCTAAACACTTTCTTTTTTTGCTCTTCAGGTGCTTCTAATATCTCTACCACTTCCAATCTGCACGTTTTTCCTTTTTGGGTTTCGGGAGCTTTATGCTAATTGTCAGGCAGGAATGGGTTGGTTGTGACTTTATTACAGTGCGAATGCACAACAGTAACATTAGCCTGTGTAATGTGGCCTTATATGGTAATCAGGGGGATAATTGTTTAATATAAAAATGCACTGTAACTTAAATGAAGGTTTGTTTTGCTTCATACAAATTTCTGTTTTCACTTAAAAAAAAAAGAGAAGGAACATTTATTTCTTCTTTCTAAAGTGACTTAGTTTCACTTTTAATGAATCTGATGTAACAACTGAGTTCCTCTAAAGGCGTCCCCATATAACCCCATAACGGTCTCATCAGCTGCCCATAGAAACAGCACAGTGTTTAAATGCTTAAAGGGATAGTTCACCCAAAATCCTCAGAGTCCTCCGTGCCTTCTCTGAGTTACGGGGGGGACCGCACAGCAGTATTTGTCCATATAATGGTTGTGAATGGTGCTCACTTTTCTTAGTCCAAAAAACATCCAAATACCTCCATACTGCTCGTCTGTAATGTCCCTCTTGTATTGAAGCCCCGACATGAGAAATTATTCCGCCGGTCAGTGCACTGACACAGGAAGAGCAGTGAACTGAGACACTGGGAGCCTCCGCTACAAACAAGCTTAAAATATAGACTTATTTAATTTTTTTCGGAACAATTTTTCATGTCGGGGCTTCAATACAAGAGGGACATTACAGACGAGCACTATGGAGGTATTTGGATGTTTTTTGGTGTGTCTTTTTGGACGAAGAAAAGTGAGCACCATTCACAACCATTATATGGACAAATACTGCTGCGCCGATCCCCCCGTTACTCCGAGAAGGCACAGAGGACTCTGAAAATTCTCCAAGCCCTTAGTCGACATGAGGGTGAGTAGATAATGAGTGAAATTTGAATTTTGGGTGAGCTATCCCTTTTAAGCGTTTAAACCCATATTTATACAAATGATCTCCTCAGCTCTCTGTCGTGTTTCAGAACAACAGATCCACTGCTTCTCTCTCTCTCTGTGTCTCTGTGTCTGTTGTTTATTGCAGATTCCTTACAAGCCCAGCTGATCAGTATGGGTGTGATTCCCACACTGGTGAAGCTGCTAGGCATCCATTCCCACAACACAGCCCTGACAGAGATGTGTCTAATTGCCTTTGGGAATTTGGCCGAACTCGGTGAGTGAATCTAAGAAAACACTGTTGTTGTTGTGTAGCCAGAGAAATAAACTCACTCTCACACAACGCTCAGTAGCTCATAATGATGAGCACAAATTTGAATTTATAAACCTATTGGAAAAGCAGGAACTGAAATATCACATTGAT
The DNA here is from genome assembly GCF_045865225.1 of Trachurus japonicus. Lineage (NCBI taxonomy): Eukaryota > Metazoa > Chordata > Actinopteri > Carangiformes > Carangidae > Trachurus > Trachurus japonicus. The sequence goes on from NC_140924.1 coordinate 14,195,954, forward strand.
GTAAGTATTCAGACGCTTTATTCAGAGCTCAGTTGAATAATCTTTGGCGCCTCCTCCCCTGACGGTTCCTATCCAACAACATCCGACGAAGCCTGAGAGGATCTGTAGAGAGGAGTCGGAGAAAATCCCCAGATCCAGATGTGCAGAGCTTGTGGCGACAGATTCAACAAAGACTAGAGGTTGTGATAGGATAGGATGTCACAGGTTCTTCAACTAAAACCTGTCTCAAGCGTCTGAATACTTCAGTCATTGAGAAGATTAGTATATTTCAGTTTGACTTTTTTAATCAATACATTTTCATTTCGGCATTTATCCTATATAACAAAACAAAGGGGTCTGAAAACTTTCTGAATGAGTGATTGTAGATATTTTTCAACATATACTGCAGCAGATTGTGATTGTTGGGTCGGGATCATTGAAGAGATGTGTATCCAATATGTTCTGCTTTCATTATGACACAACACTTTCTAGTTTATACAAAAAGTGGTGTTTTGTTTTTATGATGTTCTAATGTTTTGGACATATCTCATTATGGTTGTATGGCTGGATATTTAATTATTTGAAGGTTTGCTTTTATTAACTTTATTCTTTCTGCACTGCACTTTGTTTAAGAGAAATACAATTTTGTTTCATACATGTGCTTGAGAAATGACAATAAATAAGTCTATAATTCACCATCAACAGTATATAGCAAAAATACAGTGACGTCACTGTGCAGCCATAAATAACACTGAAACAGACTAAAGGCAGATCCAGAGCTGTGCACCACGGCTTACAGTGTCTTTATCATCTGAAATCTGACATTGTACCATAAATCTAAAAAAAAAAATAACAAAAACAACAATCCAGTCTTTATAGCAGGATTATGATGAACTCTTTGGATCAAGTATAAACCCAGGTGATCACCCAGACCTCCAGAGAGCCACACAGAATAGAAATAGGCACCATTTTTCTTCTCTCTTCTTCTTTCTAGACTAAAAAAAACAAGTGAATACATTAAAAGGATTTTGGCTGATCTGCAGAGAACGAACTCATTAACCTGAGTGTTAATTCACATTATTGGTCTTGGATGAAACAAGAGAGAGCAGACGAACTGTATCTAAGACGATGCGTCTGACAGGCCTGTGGTGCTAATCCTCCTTCTTTTCCTCCTCCTGTGTGTCTGTGTGTGTTTTTTATTCCCAGAGTCCAGCAAAGAGCAGTTTGCCTCCACCAACATCGCCGAGGAGCTGGTGCGTCTCTTCCAGAAGCAGACGGAGCACGAGAAGAAGGAGATGATCTTCGAGGTGCTGGCTCCGCTCGCAGAAAATGGTAAATGTCGTCACAAAGCTCTAAAATAATAATAATAATTTAAAAAAGGCCGTCGCTGCCGCTGCATGTCGGGGACGGTGGTGATTTTTAAAAGCAGTGTTTTCCTTTAGACGATAAGAGAATGAGGTCGTCCTACTGTGGAGTCGTTTATCTGCTCGGCGTGAGTCACGGTTTCCAGGCTCAGCTGTGAACTGCACAGTCATGGCGGAGAAGCTCCTGCGTTCGCTCAGCTGCTCTTTTTGTTAAACATGTCATCAGTACGTGTGTGTGTTTGTGTGTGTGTGTGTCTGCCTGTTTGTGTGTTTTTAGGTGTTTAGCAACAGAGAGAGCATCTTTACCGACTGTTGTTATCACCGTTCCTGGCTCGCTGGCTGCTCCCACATTGTCAGTCTCCAGGACAACGTCCTACTTAACTCCACTCTAGAGAAAAACCTCTCTCTCTCTTTCTCTTTCTCTCTCTGCGTCTCTCTCTCTCTCTCAATAATTATTGAGAGAGAATTACAACAATTGAACCGTTATTATCTGAAAACGTCCAAGGCGTAATAGCAGAGACAAGGATTATGTCTTTACGTAAGAGCGGATACAGAATTATATAAAAAGAAAAATTCCTGAACACTTGGTAGTGACGTTTTTTGAGCTCTTGCTCTCACTCTAGATATATATATATATTTTTTTATATCTTGACATAAATAATCTTTATCTACCTTCTAAGTGCAACAATATGTGTTCTTACACTGACGTCAGCCTCTAACACGCTGTCAATGACTACAAATAAGTATCTTTTTGTCCCAAAGCTGCATCGTACCAAACAAAACATGTGCAAAAGTAAAAGAGACAATGCCAGAATATTAAAATCTGTATTACTAATGTTATACAAGACAAACTGGACATGGATAATCAACCTTTTATGTTGAAGAAAGAAAAACAAGCAAACAGTGAATGTGATTTTAAGCAGCAACTGTGCAGACACTCACCACAAACCACAAACCCTCTGCTGTACACGCTCCACTCTGACCATCCTGCTACATGAATAATTTCTCAATCTCAGCAGAGAAACGACTCTTTCCATCTCATGACTCTCTCTCTTTTGCTTCTTTAGTCTTCTTTGATACATACATTATCTTTTTTTTCTCCAAAAGATTTATTGATAAAATGTGCTTTTTCCTGCCCCCATTCATTCAGAAGTTGCATCTTTTTATTTATTTTATTGAACTGTTTTTATTTTCTTTTTTATAATGAATGAGATGAGACAAATAAATAAACTAAACTAAACATCTTATAAAAGCTGAACCATCAGATTCTTTGTTTCTGATGCCATTAAACTGTCACATTTAACAATAACTTATTTTAACATGATTCAGTTTCAGATATGTGACTAAGGTAAATACGAAGCAGAGACATTTTACAGTTAAAATCTATTCATCAGTGTCCTCTAGTGGACAAACTGTGTAACAGCAGCACTATTTCTAAACTAGAATTTACTATGTTAATATCTTTATCATTGTGCATTTACAACAAAAAAAGAAGAGAGAAAAGCAAAGCAAAAATAATAGCTCACTAAATTTACAGAAATAATTACAAAAGAAAGTGCTTAGGCCACTGTACAATAGCACATAAAAGATAAAGTTCAAATAAAATGCAGACAGAATCTCAAGTAATTAAAATAATATTTCCATAATAACTTTTTTTTTTACTACATGCATCACTAAATAAAATTTAAAAAAGCTGAACAAAATAAAATAAAACAAAGCTGAACTAAATAACCAACCAACATTGCACTAATAACACTGTTGTATCCATCTGTGTCGTAACGGAGTCGTATGGTCATGATGATGCAGCAGCAGGACTCTCAGACTCAGACGTCGCTGCCGGCTCTACTCTTCCTCTCTGAATGTGTCAACCCCCCCTCCTCCCCCTCTCTCTCCCTCTCTCTCTCTGCTCTGCCAGATGTGATAAAGCTGCAGCTGGTGGAGGCGGGGCTGGTGGAGTGTCTGCTGGAGGTGGTGGCTCAGACCGTGGACGGAGAGCGGGAGGAGGACGTCGCCCAGCTGAAGACGGCCTCCGACCTCATGGTCCTGCTGCTGCTGGGAGGTAAAAAAAACAAAAAACAACATCAACACACAAACACCTGGAGCTGATGTTGACTGTTCTTGTTTTTAGTTTCACTATCTTTTTATTTAGTGCACATTTTGTTAGTTTTATAAACAGTGAACAACATAGAAGATGAAGACACAATAATATGGAGGACCACAGGTAAAAAGAGGAATTTCAAAAAGGATTTGAAAAAGCAACTTTAAAACAGTCACACCATTTAGAAAATACACTATTGAATTCCCAAATGATAGCCAAATCAATTTCAAAATGCATTTTAAAAATCTGATTTGCAAAATGAATTAGAAAATACAACTTTTAATCAGTCTTTTAAAAGGGCATTTCCATTTTCTATTTGCATTTCCATTTCCATAATAATGATATAAATAAAAGGGAAAAAATAATAAGTACACACTATTAAGCGTTAGTTAAGCATTAATAAATACAGTTAAAATGTTTTACTCATCATTGATAAGCACTAACTGTATTTATAAACTACATACTAATGAGTATTCATGTGTTATAAATGAAGAATTCAGTATTTATTAATGCTTAACTAATGCTTAATAGTGTGTACTTATTATAAAGTGTTACCATAAATAAAATAAAATGAAGAAAATAACAATAATAAAAGAATAAGTGAAGGAAATAAGAGTATGTATACACATATATACCTACACATGGCCATACACATGGCCATACACATACACATACACATACACATACACATACACATACACATATGCAACCACATAATGCATAGTCAGCATTCTAAATGTATATATTATGTACTGTATAAAAGTTTCACATTCGTTGGATGTGACGACAGCGAGGAGGAGGATGGTGTCCAGCCTCGGTCCACCACATGGTGCACAACGGAGAAAAAAAAAACAGATTCAGGTTCCTTCTGATTCCTCTGGATTGAACAGGAATCTTATGTAACCGTCATTAAAATTCACACTTTCTCCTCCTGTCGTTGCCGTCGCAGCACAGACGCTTCAGCAAGACGGTACAAGGCCACGAGGGGACGAGGAGGAGGAGGAGGAGGAGGAGGGGGGTGATCCTTCACTGACTTCATTAGCGGATAAAGATTTTCACCTCCACATGTAAAAAGCACCATAAATATAAAACGCTCTCCTCACTCTCTCGTCTGTCCGGCGCCGGCGTCTGGTGAATAATTCAACCTGCGTGTAAATATTTTATCACAGCAGAACAGACCGGTGTTATAAATATACATACGTGCATAATGGACTAAAAACCATCAGCTCACAGGCTCTACGGTCGCTCGACCTGCTCCTCTGGTGCTTCATTTAAAGGGATAGTTCAACATTTTGGCAAATTGGACCATTGCCATAATCCCTATAGTCTTAGCAGTAGGTTTGTTACCTTTAATTGTCGGTGCAAGCTATTTTTAGAACGGCAGAGCCGTGAGCTGCTCAGAGCTACGCTACAGAGGCTAATGGTTGGTTGGTTTCCCTCATTAAATACACAATCCAACAACTCCAAAACGCTCTGGTGGACAAGTTGTGACCTGCACATTCACCACGCTATGAGATAATAACAGAACGTTACACGACAGAGTTGTTTTAGAGGTAAATTCATGCAAAACCGCTGATGCGCGTCACCGTCGGGGGCAGTTTTTCAGCAAGCAGTCTCTGTATTTACCTCTAAAACAACTCTGTCTGGTAACGTTCTGTTATTATCTCATAGCGTGGTGAATGTGCAGGTCACAACTTGTCCACCAGAGCGTTGTGGAGTTGTTGGATTGTGTATTTAATGAGTTTGATGAGGGAAACCAAGAAATCCCGTTAGCCTCCGTAGCGTAGCTCTGAGCAGCTCGCGGCTCTGCTCCGCCGTTCTAAAAATAGCTTGCACCGACAATTAGAGGTAACGAACCTACTGCTATGAGTATAGGGATTATGGCAATGGGCCAATTTGCCAAAATGTTGAACTACCCCTTTAACTTGTAGTCATGTTGTCTCATCTTAAATCCTCTGCTGTGTTGTACAGATTGTACAGATTATTTAAACGCATAAATCCTCTGATATAATCTGTAACAGCAGAGAAAGATGGAGATGCAGGTGAACGTCTGTGTGGGGAAAAGTAAAAAAAAAATGCATCAAAGACTAAAACGTTTTAATCAGAAACCGAGTTGGAGAAAATGTGAGAAAACAAAAATAACAAACTATTTTCTTTATTTCTCCACGATGAACAGAAAAAACAATAATATAAAAACTTATTATAAAAGCAGCAGTCGTGTCCATCCATCCGCACTGGTTTGAAATATTCCTGGACTCACTTATGTGTTGTTTTGTTTTCGAGTGCCCTCCCTTTTCCCAACACTTTCCAACGAAGCCTTCGCAGATGGTTCAGAGAAACAAACCATCTGCTGCCTCAGGTTTTAATCCCACAACAACAACAACAACAACACAAACTGCAGCAACTGATGAAATAACAGCTACGTCTGTCTCTGTTTGTCTCTCTAACCTGCAGACGAGTCCATGCAGAAGCTGTTTGAGGGCGGGAAGGGCAGCGTCTTCCAGCGCGTCCTGTCCTGGGTCCCGTCTCACAACCACCAGCTGCAGCTGGCGGGGGCTCTGGCCATCGCCAACTTCGCCCGCAACGGTGAGCGAGCGTCCACCTCATCACGCTGAGTCAGGATGAAGCTGCCAGAGTCGCACTGCTGCCATCGCACTCCTCTCACGTTTAACCACCTCCCTCACTCTCTGTCGTGTGTGTCTGTGTGTGTGTGTGTGTGTGTGTGTGTGTGTGTGTAGATGGGAACTGCATCCACATGGTCGACACCGGCATCGTGCAGAAGCTCCTGGAGCTGCTGGATCGACACGTGGAGGAAGGAAACGTCACCGTGCAGCACGCAGCCCTCAGCGCCCTGCGCAACCTGGCCATACCTGGTCAGTAACACACACACACACACACACACACACACAGTAATTAAGACAGGACCGGTCGGCAGCTCCTCAGTCTGTGTGTCAGTAAATCTACATGAAGGTACCAGTGTCAGTCACGGCTGGAAACATTCAACTTAAAGTCCCCCTAAACCAAAAATGTACTTTTTGAAATTATTAACTCATTGAGTGCTGCGCTCCTTTCCAAAGTTTTAGTCAAGTGTACCGGCAATTTAGACCATTTTTGACGATTTTTGTAGAGTTATGAGTTTTTGATCGTCATCTATTTCAGTTCTGCTCGTCGTAGAGTCCCCAAATTTACACATAAGGTGTGTTTAAAGTGTCTATTTTCATAATTTAAAAAAAAGCAAAAAACGTAAAATCTCGTTTTTGGCACTCAACGCATGGGAACGAAAAACGAGAAATTACGTGGTTGGCACTCAATGAGTTAAGATGTCAGTGTAGTGTTTAGGTTCTGCTACAAGACATTTCAGCAGCGAAGTCGCTAATGCAGCTATAACTGAGCATTTTAGATTTGAAAATGCAGTTTCAAAGCCAGAGTCTGGAAAAAGTTGGATTCAGTTTTCAGCATCCAAATCATGATGCATTTGCATGCTCATGAATATTCATAGAATCTGGATTTTTCAATGAGGGAGAAATAACAGACGTGTTTTTAGCCTCTTTTGAGAGTTTTTTAAACAACTTTTATGTGGGAAAGCAATTTTTAATCAAAAAATAGTCATAGCAGAGCATTTTTACATATTTTTAAAAGCCTCTTTATGGGGACTTTAACTTATTTAGATCTGGTACAAACATTCACAAGGATTCGGCAGATGAAGGCTAAAGGTCAAGGTCACTCTAACCTAGGGATGGGAATAACAACGCTATAAAATAACTGCGTTACTTTTTTCAGTAAGGAGTAATCAATACGATACTCGGTGTTCATTTCCCATCATTAAATAAAGTGTCTTTTCCTCCCTCTCCAGTGGTGAATAAGTCTAAGATGCTGTCGGCCGGCGTAGCGGACGTGGTCCTCAAGTTCCTGCAGTCAGAGATGCCTCCAGTCCAGTTCAAACTCCTGGGAACATTACGGATGCTCATCGACACACAAGGTAGAAATCAAACCACTTATATAATATCAGCATCAGAAATATTAGAAAGAATAGATACAGCAAGGAAAATAAGTATTGAATGAACGCGTCAACATTTTTCTCTGAAAATGTATTTCTAACAGAGCTATTCACATGACATCTTCACCAGATGTCAGCAACAACCCAAGTAATGCACACATACAAAGAAATCCAAACATTTATGTCCATAAATTAAGTAATGTGTAATAAATTATATATATAAAAAACAATGAATAATGCATTAACCGCCATGGCCTCTCTACATGCTCACCATGCAAGTCTATTGACGCGTTCAATACTTATTTTCCCCGCTGTATATACATTTAAATGTCAGATTGAAACTTTGTTAGTTTTCTTTACTTTATTGTAAGACTGTTGCTCAGGGACTGACAGATTATTTCAGAATAATTATGCACTGAATGAGGGGCAGGCAATATGGGATGTATCCCCTCCCTGCTCCTTTCCAACCAGGGAATAAGAAATTTTGTATTTTGGTCTGTTTATTGGGAAAAGTCGTGAAATAACCTCGGCTGGAACAAAATAAAAAAATGAAATGGGGAAAAAAAAGAAATAGAATAGAGATGGTAATCCTGTGTGTGTGTTCAGCTGAAGCTGCGGACCAGCTGGGGACCAATGGGAAGCTGGTGGAGAGACTAGTGGAGTGGTGTGAAGCCAAAGATCACGCAGGAGTGATGGGAGAGTCCAACCGGCTCCTGTCGGCGCTCATCAGACACAGCAAGTCCAAGGTCAGAGCTCACATCCCATAATGCACCACTGCTTTGGCATTCATAAAAAACAACAACATCTGAGGCAACGAATCGAGTCATGATGAATCATACGTATTTATCTCTCTTTTACGTCATCGTTTGTTTTTGTCTTTTTGTTTTGTTTTTTGTTTTTTCCAGGAAGTCGTCAGAACCGTCATCCAGGGAGGAGGGGTCAAGCACTTAGTCACCATGGCAACCAGCGAGCATATGATCATGCAGAACGAAGCGCTGGTGGCGTTAGGCCTCATAGCAGCACTGGACCTGGGTGAGAGTCAGCTCTCTGATCAGTATTGATAAACAACCTCCTCCTCTGTGGGAACGCCTGACTCTCTCTCTCTTTCCTTTCCCCCTCTCTCTCTCTCTTTCCTTTCCCTCTCCTTCTCCCTCTCTCTCTGTGGTGTCAGTTGCAGCAGAGAAGGACTTTGTCGGAGCCAGCCTGGTGTCGGTGCTTCACAAGCTGCTGTCTGACGAGAGGAGCGCTCCAGAGATCAAGTACAACTCCATGATCCTCATCTGTGCCGTCATGGGCTCAGGTGAGAACGTAGAGATCAACACGGAGACCAGAGAGTCAGAAAACTGAACTCAGAATATAAAGATTTTTTTTTCTTTGTGCATGTTGTACAGTCCTACTCACAGGCTTTTATTGTGAAAATCCTGGAAGCTTCACTTCATTCAAACCAGATTAAAACCAATCGATAAAAAACAACAACCAATGTTGGGCACATTAATTTAATTAGGGCCCGAGCGGCGACTGCAAGTCGCCCAGCGAAAGCCCTATTGTAATTGCTCTGTTTATTATTATTCTTTCTTTCTTTCATTCTTTTTCTCTCAAAAGGATCGCATTTTTGGAGGCTTCAACATGCCCCAAAACGCGTAAATTTTGGCATGCACATTAGGACTGGCGAAAAATTTGATATTTTAAAGTCGTTGGAAATGGGCGTGGCCAAATGGCTAAATAGCGCCCCCTAGAAAATTTCAAAACATCAGCCCCGCCTTTGTGTGTCACCTAGACGAATGAAATTTAATGGGTTTATAGAACATGGCAAGACACACAAAAAAGCCTCTTAATGTCATGGTGAAATCACAACAGGAAGTCGGCCATTTTGATTTGAATTTTTGACCTGTTTGATCTAACTTCTCCTACAGATTTTGTCCGATTGACTTCAAATTGGCTAGAGACCACCGAGATGCCACTCTGATCAAAAGTTGTGCTCCGCAGGTCTCTAGGTCAAAGGGCGTGGCTTCTGGGGCCTTGAGGATTTTGGCGACTTTTCGTTTGCTCGCCATTTCACCTTCGAACAGCTCTAACGCCCACATACTTTATCCGATCAACTTCAAACTTGCTGGACATAATGTTGGCTCCGCCCTGAACGTCCCGATATATTAATTTCCTACGTCACTCATAGCGCCCCCTGGTGGTAACAGGAAGTGGCCAGGTTTTACCTTAACGTGTACTGATGCCACATAGTTGACCCCATCAACTTCATTCCACTTCTAAAACATGCAGACTAAGGTGGTGAAGCTACATCATGAACGCTGTGAAGCTACGAGTAATGGCGTCCGTGTGGCGACGCGGCGACCATTCCTCGCCATTAAAATACGTTTGCCTTTATGATGGCTTTAATGAACTCGTATCAACATGAAAATTGGTACACAGGTCCAGGGTCACGACCTCAACGTCTCCATATGCTCATAGGCGATCTCACTCATGTTGCCCCCTAGTGGAAACAGGAAGTGGCATATTTTACATCAACATTGTCCGATTTCCTCCAAACTTCACATGTGTGATGAGAGACTGACCCTGAACACACCTGCACGCATCCCATTACTGCCCCCTAGTGGATGAACCATTAACTGCTCATAACTCCCTCATGCTTTGTCCGATTCACTCCAAACTTCACAAGAGTGATGAGGGGCCGCCCCTGAACGCACCCACCTACAACTGCTTAGCGCCACCTGGTGGATGAACAAAACATTGCAGCCCCGACATGCCTCAGGCCCCGCGGTTGCATGTGTGAGCGAGGGCCCGTCATCGCCGCTTGCGGCTTTAATTAGTAATAGTTACTATTACTAATACTGTTTTTTTTCCTTCTCTGTCTTTTTGTATTTGTTCTTAACTGGACCTAAAGTCTGTAAATCTATCTATCTATCTATCTATCTATCTATCTATCTATCTATCTATCTATCTATCTATCTATCTATCTATCTATCTATCTATCTATCTATCTATCTATCTATCTATCAAAAAGTAACTGAGTTAGTAACTGAATTACTACATTATAAAAGTAACTAATCACCAGGAAAAGCAACTATTGCGTTACTTTTTTGAATAAAATGCTCAAATATGTCAGATTTTTATTCCAGATAACCTCCCGTTCATCTGGAACTAACCAACTCACTCAGTATCCCTCCGCACAGGCTCCACGAGTTGTTTTTTTCCCAGATAAACAACTTTTTCCGACTAGTATATGGACTGGAAAAAAAAGTGTAAATAACGTAGCTACACTTTAACGGGTGTATTATTTTGTGACGGGACTTCTTGAGTCAAGTAACGGAGCATTTTAACAGGGAAAACTGTAACTTTTTGGATTACCTGTTACTGAAAAAAGTAGCGCCGTTAGTGATGCTGTTATTCCGATCACTGACAACAACAACATCAGTAGTATTATTGTTATTATTACTATAACTAACAGGAGTGTTTGAGGTGTGTTCTGACTCTGACTCGCTGCTCTCCCTGTGTCTCGTCCCGTCAGAGCCTCTCCACAAAGAAGTCCAGAGCCTGGCGTTCATCGACGTGGTGTCCAAGCTGCGGGCTCACGAAAACAAGACGGTATCGCACCAGGCGTCGCTCACGGAGCAGCGACTCACGGCCCAGAGCTAAATGACTGTGTCCGAGCCCAAACCCAACTCCACCCACCCACCCACCCAACCCCACTCCGACCCACTCTGACGCCCCAACCCACCCAAGTCCAAACGCCTGCCTGACCACCTAAACCACCCACTGACACCCCCTCCCCCACCTCATCGTCATGTGCCAAGGTTCCCTGTCGCGTTAACTGCCAGCCAAGACATCCACCACGTTATGTCTCCGCCCCCTGAGCCTCTCTGGCCCCGCCCACTTCCACTAGGGTTAGACTGACGGCTTCCTTCCTGCTTCTACTGCACTCATACTCCCGCCTGTTTTTTTTTTGTTTGTTTTTTTTACGAATAGAGCTTTTATTTTGAAAGAGAAGAATCAGAATCGAACCAGACGTGAAGGAGCGTCTCTCCTCTCTCCTCTGAAAGCCATAACACTGAGATTTACTGTATGTAGGCGGGCGAGCGGGTCCTGCAGGAAGTCGAAGCGTCGAGGCGTGATTTATCTAGAGCTCAGAACCACTCACTTCTTCTTTTTCTGCTTCTTTTTCTTTTATTTCCTGTTGTCGTTCTCCGTTTTGCACCAATCAGCATCAGTCTAGCCCTGGTTTCCCCGCCTCCTCCACCTGTGCATGCATCTTCTGCTACGAGTTCAGCTCCCGGAGCCGAGGCGCCATAGACAGCGTTACAACGCAATAGATTTTATTATTATTATTAAAGAGACGACGACAACGACTCTTTTACGACCATAGCTGTGATCCCATCATCCGCCACCAGTGATCATGTGCACAAAAGAACAAAAACAAACAAAAAAAAATAACAAGAGACTTTCCTGTTGTGATTATTTTTTCTTTCATTTTTAAAAAGCAGCAGCAGCCGCCGCCATCTTCATCCATGATGTGCCCAGTCGTGTCCCATGTAGCTCGAGTATAAAACTGACTAGAAACTGTGCATGTTTTAGTCCTGTTGAAGGTGTGTCAGTGTTCATCTTTACCTCTGTGACTGCTCGCATACTCCTACACACACACACACACACACACTTCCTGTCTTGTTTTTCTGCTGCACCTGGTTATATAGAGATTTTATTCAGATTTTAAACCCTAACCCTTCCCCCCACATACCTGCCCTGCCCTGCCCCCAACACCCACACTGTCCCACCCAGTTTGACAGCTGCTCAGTGAAAAGAGAGGATCAGTGAAAGTTCATGTGAGAAAATGAAAGTGAAAATCATATTTTTTATGTTTTTCCAAATAGAAATATAATGATTTATAAATTAAAAACAACTCTCCACCCAGTACCGACCTTCAAAACTTCACTATATCCAACAAGAACAAGATTTAGCTGCTAAAATGACTCATGAGATTTATCACAGTGGTGTCAGAGAAACGTCTCCTCTATCAACTACAGTAAATCATATTTTTCCCAGCTTGACGCTGATAAAACCGACTGTTTAACATCAGTCTGAAACTTTTCTGTTGACATATATCTGCGGATCACAGTCTCAGTTTGTCAGAGTTCAATAAAATAACAATAAAAGATCATTTATAAGTGGAAATCGGATCAGGCCTGTGGCTCAGTCCGAGAGAGTGAAAGTTTGTGTGAGAAAGAGAAAGTGAAAATCATATTTTTCCAAATAGAAATATAATGATCTATAAATTAAAAACAACTCTCCATCCAGTACTGTCCTTCAAAACTTCACAATCTCCAACAAGAACAAGATTTTAGCTGCTAAATGAATCATGAAATTTATCACAGTCTCCTCCATCAATGTGGATACAAGAGACTAAATCATGTTTTTCCCGACCGGACGCTGATAAAACCGACTGTTTAACATCAGTCTGAAACACTTCTGTTGACATATTTCTGCAGATCACAGTCTCAGTTTGTCGTCCTGTGGCCAGAGTTCAATAAAATACCAATAACAGATCATTGATGAGTGGGAATCGAAGGTAGATGATGATGATCCTCCCGACCTGGTGGAGTCTCACAGGAAAATGCTACAACAGACGGATCACTGTGTTGCTGTGTTTGTTCAGTTGAACGCTCCTCCTCCTCCTCTGCCCCCCTGCAAACCACTGCCACAGCAGCAGCCCCCCCCCCCTCACCCTCCCTCCCCCTCCTCCCCCCCTCAGACAACAGGTCTAGTAACAGTCGGCTCCTCTAGTCGACGCGTCTCCTCCTGCCGAGTCCTCAGCATGTCGTCGTCCCACTCTGCACCGACACCCCGTCAACATGCCACGGTGTGTTTCCTGGTCTGGGCCCACCACACTTTTTTTTAAAAAAGGAAAAAGGTATGAATGGTTATTTATCAGATTTTGTCTTTGCTCTTCTGAAGATACATGCCAGTGGAGATGTATCCATAGTAACTGCGTAAAAATACTATAAACTTTAAATGTTAGTTGTAAATGTCATGAGTTGTACATTTGGAGGATTGTAACTCAGCAGATAATTAAAGATGATAGCTGGTGACGCCTGCTGTCTTTATTCTGTGTTCTTCACCGTCTCCCTGCATCTATTCTATTCTTATACTTATTTTCTATACTTCTATCTTTCTATTTATTTCTATTTCTACTCATACAGTACTTATCTTCTTTACTTCTATCTTTCTATTCTGTTTATTTCTATTCTATCCCTCTCCATCTTTTTATTCTATTCTATGCTCATCTGTACTTCTTTCCATTCTATCATGTTCTAGCTTTCTTTTCTATTTTATTTATTTCTATTCTATCCTTCTCTATCTTTATATTCTGTTTTGTTCTATCTTTCTATTCTATTTACTTATACTCTATCCTTATCTATCTTTATATTCTATCTTTCTGTTCCATTTCATCATTCTACTTTCTTTTCTTTTACTTTCTTTACTTACTTTCTCTTAACTTTCTTCTATTTTATTGTATCCTATTCTATTCTATCCTTCTCTATATTTATATTCTGTTCTGTCTTTCTATTTTATTTACTTCTACTCTATCCTTCTCTTTATATTCTATTCTCTGTTATATTCTATTTCATCATTCTGCTTTCTTTACTTACTTTCTCTTTAACTTTCTTCAATTATATTGTATTCTATTTAATATTTCTATTCTATCCTTCTCTATCTTTATATTCTATTCTCACCCATCCATCTATTCTATTGTTTCCCCTTCAACTCTATTCTATTTTATAGTTCTGTCCTATTCTATCTTCCTTTTCTATCATATACACTTATGTCTATTCTATTCTGTTCCATCAGTACTAATCTATTCCATACCTTTAAGACATAAATCTATGTTCTAACATCAGTCAGTCGATCAGTCACAGACTTTGAAACAAACATCTGTTTTGTTGCCTTTATTAAGTAATTTTCACTTCATATTAAAATCAGTCCAATTTTAGTGGGACATGAGAGAAGCAAATGAGAGAGGAGGTAGTTACTTTACAATGTTTGTGGGATATACTGTATGTATACACTGATGAGCCCAAATGTTAAGACCACAGTGAAGAAGAGAAGAACTATCGTCTCCTAACAGTTGTGCAAAAAAGGCCTGTGATGTTTTAGATGGTCAGTCAGGATCTGTTAGAAATAAAGACCTGGTGCCTCGCAGGTCGCAGCAGGTGAAGGACCAACAGTATTAGTCAGTTTTATTTTTTGGTCTCTGTGGCTCATCAGTGTATCGGCATCATATAAACAATCCATGGATCAGAGTTGACTGTATACGCTTCTTTACAACCTCCTAAACCTGGAACAAGCTTCAATAGTTCAAGACGTTCAGCTGTTCGGGACAAAGGGAAATTATGAAAAAACCAAATCAAACGTAGGTACAATAAATATTAAGTATCAAAAACAGTGTTGATCCCTTGTAAGTATCGTAACACCTAAAATGTTCAGAATTCAAATATCAATTGAAACTCACGGAAGAAGTAAAACAACAGGTGATGCTTTAAGCAAAAAATATCGTTTTAAACCATCGGAAGAAACACTGATAAAAAAACAAAAACAAAACAACAACCATCTTAACACTATGTTGAAATGTCAGGTTTTAATACCCGGGCTGGATGTTATGGAATTTGGTCTATTCAGTGTTGTGTACATTTATCAGATCTGCATCAAAACACACAGTGAAAGACAATCACAGGACACACGTGCCAGATTTGTTTCCGTTCAAGTGAGTGCAGTTAATGATAATGTTCAAAAATGCTCATTTCATTAATATGAAAAAAGTCCTTAAAAAGTTCTGTGTCACCAGAACCTGGTCGCCTGTTATGAAGACGTGCTGCAAAAACGTGGAAGTCTTCGACAATGTAATGACCACAATAATCACATGACAGGATGGACACCAACATGTAGTCACTTGTGTATTAGGACTAACACACTTCATTATCTACAACTGTTTAAAAGTCGTTTACCAAACCAGTGACCTCTTCTTCATGAACTATAGTAGTATCTGAATTGATCAAGTCCAAAAACTAGACTTGTTCAGAGCCATTTAAACACATTTGTCCACAAAATCCATGTTTCCCTTCAAAGAAAGAAAGAAAGAAAAAAAAACGAGGGAAAGGGAGGGGCTAAATGAGGTGTTTTGATTGACTGTCGATCGGCACAACCCTACGACCCTACAACATTAACACTGTCGAAGTATCAAAGCACACAACCTGTATTCAGAAACTGAGCCTTAAAACCAACCAGCCGTTAGGACTTCCTGTAGCTTTGTGATGTCACAACAGAGCAGTCGCCAAGCCCCGCCCACCTGGACCTACCATACTACCATATGGAGTTTGGTTTCTCTTGAAATTGCTACTTTTTTTGGGTATCACTCAGAAAATAGTTAGCTTAATGCTATATCCATGCAAAAGCCAATTCGGTTTCGGTTGAAACTGCATGTTGAGCTTTAGCATTCTGAGTTTGCCAAAGAAATTGTGTAACACCAAATGGTTTTTCCTTAATAGTGTTCACTGGCTGAGCAGCTGCAGCAGGATAAGTCCCAGTGTTTGCAATACACTTTGTACATACCAATGCCAAGACAAAGATAACTGTTTGGTTTGGCTAGCTGTAGCTGTTAGCTTCTGGCAAACGCTGGACTGTAGAGTTTGTCCAGCGTTTAAAGGCTGTTCATGATTATTTAAAGTTCAAGAATCATCACACGGCAAAGTTAGATTAGGAATAAGAGGTGTGACTACCCAGGTCCCAATGTATTCTTCAAACAACAAGACATTTGTTGTGGTCCTTCTGTTCTTGACAAAGTTTCAGGTCCTCACTCTCATGTCAAATACCTGTGGCTCAGAATCTGATTTGCTGGTCGTTTAATTTGGACTCCTTTGATGATGGGGAAAATCCATCGCATAATTAACTTAGGTCCTTTTAGTCCATTAGATAAGCAGTAATTCATTATGCTAATAGTTGAAGTGCTTAGTGGTCATTTGCTCTTCAATGCTGCATGAGTTAGCATTTGGAAAACATTTAGTGCGACTACAGTATACCATCATGACGGAGCACGTGAAGCTCCTCACTGCTGATCGACAGTCACTGAACACAAATCAAACTTCAATATTAGTAGAACAAATATTCCAGAGAGAGTGGGAGATGAAAACGTCCTCGAATCTGCTGTAGGCTAAGACACTAATACCCTTAAAGGTCCCATATACAGTACAAGTAGATGTCCATGTGTAGTTAGCTCTAGGCTCTATGTTAATACTGTGAAAACTATCAAGGTCTCAGTCCACAGAGAAATGTACATAGCCTGTATTCAGAAACTGAGCTTTAAAACGAGCTATCAGGACTTCCTGTAACTTTGTGATGTCACAACAACAATGCACAAAGCAGTAGCTGCCCTCAGCCGCACCCCAATCCTTGGATGGATTTGGTTGCCAACCTGAAACCTGCTCTATTTTAAATAGATCACACAAAACGACAGTCACTTTAGTGAACATTTGTCATATCAAAATGTCAAATAAAATACTAGAAAAGTGTAAAATATGGGACCTTTAAAAGTTTTATTTCCAGAAGAAAAGCAACGAATAATCTACCTAACTTCTGTGACTGTGGACAAGCAGTGGAAAGGTACGTAACACAAGCACTGAACTTTGAAAAAGTACACCTCAGTTTATTTTATGTCAGTCCTACATGATAGGTTTTTGTTTTTTTTTAATCACTGGAGCATCATTACCACTGTGAAAAATACCGATCTAATATCAAAAAGACGTATCAAAACTCCTACTACTCTCTAGACGCAGCTATCAAAACTGGAGCAGTGTGTAGTGTAGTGCACGTTCAACCGTCCCCCTCTCCAGTTGTTTTCTCTTTTTACAGTAGTTACACACAGTGTTATATACAGAGCATTTCTCACATATTAGTGTCTCGGAAAAAAAGGTGCTGGTTCAGTGAACAACGTGGTGCAGGTGATCAGTGACATCCTCTGAATGCTCCCTGATGTTCTGCTCAGACTGCAAAAAAGAAAAGAGAGAAGACTAATCAATAACATGTCTTTTCTCAACAGTTTTAATTTGTAATATTGTGAAGACAAATCTTACCTGCTAGAAGTGAAATGCTTTTTCAGCATTAGGTAAAGAAACTGGAAAGAGAGAAAAAAAAGAGAGAAATTCATTAAAATGCCAAAGTAAAAAGAGAAAAGATCAAATCATCATTTCCAAGCCTCCAACTCTCCTGTGGTTCAATAAGTTAAAAAAACAGGAAGGCAGGAAATGGTGAAGTTCTCAGGGGTTAGGGCTTAGGAAAAAGTGTTTACAGCAGAGGGTCTAAACTAGAGAGAAAAGATGTGGGTTTACAAGTCGAAGCGGAGAAAAAAAACACAGAAGTAGACAAAATGTCCTCAGTTGCACAAAGTCACAGCAAGCAGGCGGTTGAAGAAAAGGCCATGAAGAAAGACAGGATTGTTTTCTTTCTGAGTCACGTGACCTAAACCTCCCCAACTCTACAGCATGAAGGAAAACTCACTGGCATTCAGATGCACTGAGAGTTAATTAATCCTAATATAGCCTAGGTTTTAATACTAATTATGTGGCTCCATCTACACAATCAGAATTAAATAAAGGTATATTCAAAATTAAACTGAGCATTAGGCCCCAATTAGACTAATTATAGTTGCATATCTATTATAATATTACCTGTATGTTATGTTGCCTATCATGACTCCTGAGTTCTCAGTGTTGTTAATGGTTGCCAACAGACCTTAGCAACAATGTTTTCCAAGCGGATATCTTTAAGGTCTTAAAATAAGTACAGTTTATTTTAATCATTGCTTGTGCTTTCTACTTCATTGAAAAGTTTGAAAGTTTGTTTATATAAAAAGGTTTGTTTGACTTGTAGTTTTGGGTGTGGACCCCAGGAGGATTAGCGACAACTGAATGAAGCTAACAGATCCAAGAAATGAAACACAGAGGCTGGTGCTTTACTGGTTCAACAAACTAATATAATGTAAACTTTATGGTATTTGATCAAAATTTGAGCCTAAAGTATAAAAAATACAACTGAAAAAGGATTTGGAACAATTTGAAGAGCAAAGGGAATTCAGCTTTTCTACATGGGCCAAACTACTTTCATTTTCCTGTCAAGACTTTTCTGTTAACTTTCATTGTTCTGATTTTATCTTATTGTTTTTTAGGTTGCGTGAACACAGCTCCGTGGTTTCAGATTTGGATGTTAAATGGGACACAACACAACACCAAACAGACAGAGATCAATCATCCACCCCAAAAAAAAAACCAACACAGCAAAGCTCAAAGACAAAAACAACAAATCACACCAAATGGATCCATCACACCCACCGGCTACAAACACACAAACAGCGTGTGTGTGTGTGTCATGTCTCATGAGTAGTAAGCCGATGCTTTCTTGCTGGAGTGAGGTGGGAGTCGACGCATGGAGAAAGGGGGGGGCACCCTGACGAAGCATGGAGGAGGAAGAATGAGGTTTGAGGTGAGTGTTGGCATTGTGATGGTAAAGCTCAGCAAAAGCCTCCTCCCTTTATTCCTCTCAGGCTGCTGTGGAGCTGCTGCTGCTGCTGCTGCTGAGGTCAAACATCTTTTCTTTTATCATGAAGAAAAAGATATTTGATCAAAAGCGCAAGAGTTCTTCTGGAGGAATGTACCTTTAATGGATCCCTACAGCCAAAACTGTGTTTAGTACAATTTCTATGGTGATCCTTCAGACATTAACAATATTCATCAGGACCAAATTACGGAAGAACTGAAACTTTTTCAGAATATGATAACTGGTCCACACAAGGATATTGTGTTCAAAGGGATAGTTCAACATTTTGGCAAATTGGCCCATTGCCATAATCGCTATAGTCATAGCAGCAGGTTTGTTACCTTTAATTGTCGGTGCAAGCTATTTTTAGTCCAACTCCAAAACGCTTCGTTGTGACCTGCACATTCACCACGCTATGAGATAATAACAGAACGTTACGAGACAGAGTTGTTTTAGAGGGAAATACAGAATCTGCTTGCTGAAAAACTGCCCCTGAAGACAACGCGCATCAGCGGTTTTGCATGAATTTACCTCTAAAACAACTCTGTCTGGTAACGTTGTGTTATTATCTCATGGCGTGGTGAATGTGCAGGTCACAACTTGTCCACCAGAGCGTTGTGGAGTTGTTGGATTGTGTATTTGATGAGTTTGATGAGGGAAACCAAGAAATCCCATCAGCCTCCGTAGCGTAGCTCTGAGCAGCTCGCCGCTCCGCTCCACTGACAATTAAAGGTAACGAACCTACTGCTATGACTATAGTGATTATGGCAATGGGCCAATTTGCCGAAATGTTGAACTATCCCTTTAAAGGATGCAAATACCAAAAAAATATTAGTATTTATTTGTATTTGTAGGTGTTTTTTGTCTAAAGATCTGTACAACCTGAGAGAAACATTTTATTTTCACTATGACAAAGAACTGAAATGCTTCATGGTGTGAAATGGAAACAATAAAAAAACAAAAGGGTGCAAATCAAGGGAAATGTGCTTAAAAGGATAAAAAAAAAAGTGGTTTCATGAGACGCAGAACTGAGACGGTAAAAGAAAAAAAGTAGAGATGATTTTCTCACCAACTCGCCCTCACAGCCTCGATGTCGCTCACTAAGTTCTGGGCCAAACAAATTCCAAAAATCTGTTGTTGAAAGAGAAAAACAAGTTTCAAAGAGAGGTTTTATTTTTTTTTATTTTTCTTGCAGCACATTGAGGATCAATCACGTGGCTGTGACTGACTGACCTGCAGTAGTGCAACTCCGATGAAGATCCCGGCCACCAAAGTGAGGTTGTCCTGCAGCCACTTCTCAAACTGAGGCACGCAGCCCTTCGTGTTGATGTAGTCCTTCTGCTCCGAGTCCTGTACCAACAACGTCACCATCTTAATTTTCTGACTGAGTTCAAATAACCAATATATAATAATAATAATAAAATATAACAATAAGTTCAAAAAACAATTTTGCTGTTCTTTTGGCAAAAGACCAAAGTTGTTGGGTCCTCCCTTCTTCCACCATCACTAATGATCTGGTCTTCTTTTCATACTCTGAGGCCTTGCCTTCTTTGATTGGCTGATGCTTCGTTCTTTTATTGGTAATTTTTTACTGGAGACTTTTTTTTGGACGTCATGCAGTAAAGGGCCATGGATCAAACTTGAAGCTGTGGAAAAGCCTCAGCCTTCATTGGTTCACTCTCTACCCAGGTGACCTCCTCGTGCTTCATTGATTGGATTTATGGGACAACTTTAAGACAATGGGATCAGAGCTTGTAAACTCCCTAAGTGACACAGATAACATGTTACTTACTGGTTTGGCTCGAATGTCGTATCCACACTGAGTGTTGATCACATCCTCCTGGAGACACAAAGAGGAAAACCTTTCAGACAGCGCTTTGACTTGTAGCAGCAATAAGAACAAGACTCAAGAGTTTACAGCCGGGCTAGCTGCTATAACAAGAACTATTGTCAGCACACAGGACTCTCAGGTGACTCTAGCTGTGTTCAATGGCAGAATCCTTTAAGGCTGAACTTGAAAACCAAAGCAGTCTCAAGAATAAAATGCGAAAAGCAACCAGGCTTCATGTTGGATCTACAGTGTTTTGCGGATGTGTACGCATCTGTGAATGTCTGCATGTACGCAATGTGTGGTAGTAGCTACTCGTACCGCTGGGTCCTTGGTGCAGCAGGAGAAGGGAACTCCACATTTTTCCCGGCTTGGATTCCCGTCAGTGCAGTTGAAATAGATGTTCAGGTTCCAGTCGTCTGCTCCGAACGCCCCACAGCAGTCCCACTGAGGTCGGGGAGAAAGGGAACAAACCGGATCACCACTCCATCGGCGTTCATAGCTAAAGACGTCGGACCTTCACACAAGCAACTGGACTAGATCTGAAGTAGGGCTGTTCAATTAATCGATTTAAAATCATAATCGCGATTATTTGGAATCGTAAAAATCGATTTTTTTAAATCGTAAAAATCGATTTTTTACTCTAAAGGGTAATTACGGTAAGCCCCCGTTCATGAATCTGGGCTGCGCTGAATTATGGTAATGACTGCTGCCTCCTTCCTCCCATCACGCTCTCCCACTGCTCTCCCCACACACTGTCAACAAGCATGTCGGTATTTTGCTAAGACCAGTGAGGATTTCGTTGCCAAAAAGACCAATGGCCCTTTTCCACTACACAGTTACAGCTCTCACGGTCCATTAGGTCCATTTAAAAAGACACAAAATAGTTTGTCATTTAATAAAAAAATCGTAATCGTAATCGGAAATCGATTTTTCAGAGAAGAAAATCGAGATTTTATTTTTGGGCAAAATCGAACAGCCCTAATCTGAAGATGTACTCACGTATTCCTGAGTGAAATCGATGAGGTTCTGCAGGTCGATGTCGTCGCGGTACGCCCGGATGTTGTTGTTGATGAACAGGTTGAGCTGGTCCTTGATCCAGTCCTTGAAGACGAACGCCAGGACTCCCGTCGTCAGCTCCAAGAAGAAGATGATTCCCAGGAACACAGAGAACTGGGACAGAAAGAGGAGAAAGAGACCGATTGATTCACACTCGACCCGTTGGCAGATCTTTGGGGATTTTTCCCGGAGGGATCGGAGCGTCTTCTTCACGTACAAACTTCAGCAGGAAGGTGTTTTCTCGCAGCGCTCCGATGCAGCCGGCAAAGCCCAGGATGAACATCACGGCCCCGACCACCATGAAGAGCCAGACCGGGTCCAGACCGCCCAGGTCGGTGATGGAGGAGATGTTGGACAGAACTCCCTGGAGACACAACAACAGTTCAGTAGTTGGTTCGACTACAAATGTTCTTATTTCTTCTTATCCTTGTGGAGTTGTAGTAAAAAGCAACGGGACTTCTTTTCTTGCTTGAAGACGTTTCACCCCTCATCCAAGCGAAACGTCTTCAAGCAAGAAAAGAAGTCCAGTTGCTTTTTACTACAACTCCACAAGAATAAGATGACCTAGATGACTGAGAACCTTCACAGACTTATATCTTATCCTGTCAATTCAAATACCAACAATTTTAAAGTTTAACCTCATTTCAAGTTATTGTTTATCTGCCTTCAACATTGGATAAAAAACGTTATAAAAGTCTGCAAACACTGGGTATCTGGAATCTGAAACTGCATCAGTTGTTTGTTTTGTCCACTAGATGGCAGCAGAACAAAGTGTTCGTTAGCTAATTACTTCCTTTGTCCAACAAAACAACAGCAGAGAGGACGATCGATCGGCCCCTGGAAGTGACTCCTTTAAATTACTTATCCTTTATTAATGACAAATATTGATTAGTGCAACTTTAATTGGAAAAGTGTTCCTATGACACATTAAATGAAGGATTGTCTCTTTAGTCAGGAGGATTATACATTATACATAATACCAGGCTTATGGAAAACTCTCAATATGATCTGAATGAATGATATGACACACTGTATTTCTGTGTACTCACCTTCTCACTCCATGCCCACAATCCAATTCCAACTAAGGCCATGCCCAGCAGCTGCAAACAAATGACAGTCATGTCATATTTACAGTAAATAGGTGTTGACGCACAACAATGTCAGTCTGTTACATTGTCATTTGAGAGTACAGGAACATTTCCAGTCTGTCCTTCGCCTTTTTTAGTCTCATAGTGTCATTTACTTCCACATCAAAATGAAAAATATCAAAATTTTCTTCCATTGTTTTTTAAATGTCAAATTTTGACCAACATTTAAAGCTATAAACAGAACATTTTTCCATTATTGGATTATGAAAACAGTACTTTGATCATTGAACTGCAGACATAAACTCATTTTCTGTAAATAAACTACCATCAGTTGCAGACATTGCAGCTTTAATAGTTAACAATATTTAATTTATTTTACTTTTTAAGAATAATGAATAAATAAAAATCACTTCGTCATTTAGAAAAGTGCTGCATCAGCCCAGATGCTCAGGTGGCCATATCTGCAAGAGTTATTGGTATCATTGATAATCGTTACAATTCTGATGATCTATTAGCCTATTAATTTAAGAATTATAAAAACCCAATGAAAAAAACACGCACTGAAGTCAAAGTTACAGTTCAGTGAAGCAACTTTTTCCACCATTTCCTGACACTGAATGGTTAATTTCCTTGGACTAATTGAGATTATCTCAGTTCCTCGACATTAATGACATCACTTCTTTTCTAAAAAAAAAATAAAATAAAGGCCCATGACATCATGTCTCCATGCAAGGTGAAGTAGGCCTATATATTAAAACGCGTCAGAGCGGTCAGTAGCCTATGGATGTGGTATGAGCGGCTCTAAGCCTGCAGCCTGCAGCCGGACACCGAGGCGCTGAGCTGTCATTAGTTCACTACAAAAAGCCGATTAGCTGCGTGTGTTGTGGAGCGAAGCTGCAGCTGCTTTTTATCCAACATTTATGCACACATTCAGGCAAAAAAACGACAGATTAATGACGGATCGGACTCTGAATATGAACTTGGGGGGGGGATAACGGACCCGGGATCAGATGTAAATGACAAATTCCGGGGCCTTCCTTCCTCTCCTATTGGCCAGTGGACACAAAAATAACCCAAGTGCGCTGCTGAGAGGCGCAGCCGCGTAAAAGGCTCCCATTATAATACTGATCATAAAAGATAATAATAAAAAGTCTCACCCAGAAGAGGATGTTGAATCCGAAAATGAAGTATTTGATGCAGCAGCTGACTTCGTGTCCTTTGTAGTGATTCCCCGACATGTTTGGGCATCCTCGGCGCAGCGTCTCTGGTCGGAGTAACGGGCCTGCTTCACAGGCTTTGTGTGCGGGATGGAACAGGTTCAGCGCCCCGGGGAGGCATCTCACTTTGTCCGCTTCGAAACGCTCCTCGCTCGGCCTGCTTTCACAGCCGCACCGGGGCCATGATGAGAGCCGCGCCGGCTGCTGGAGCTCACCCGCCGGGGAGAGGTGATCAAAGGACGACAAGGCGACAACCGGCGGAATAAAATATTGTCTCTCTTGTCTTGTCCGCTCCGTGGGAGAATAGTGGCTTCAGGAGGAGGAGCCTCGACTGCGGGAGGGCGTCGATGATTGGATGGAGAGGGAGTTGAGAGACTGAGGCTGCGACCAATCACAGCAGAGGAAGTTTTAGACCGCTTCCCGTGTCCTAGATGACGTCTAGTCGATCCCCGCTCAGGCTAAATTAACATATAAATAAATAAGTGAATAAATAATGATGCTGCGACTAAGTAGGTTACTTTTGATTATGATACTGTTAGTACAGGAAGTTATATATATATATATTTATTCACAATTTCTAATCAATATTTTTCAGGGCTATCTATCTATCTATCTATCTATCTATCTATCTATCTATCTATCTATCTATCTATCTATCTATCTATCTATCTATCTATCTATCTATCTATCTATCTATCTATCTATCTATCTATCTATCTATCTATCTATCTATCTAGTGGTAGGCTAGTGGTATTTTTTCACCAAAGATGTCAACGAGTGTCATTGTTGTCATCATCATATTTCTTCTTCTTGTTAGTTGTCATTAGCCAGTTACAATTATTATTGTAGGCTACCTATTGTTTCTGACTTTTTGTAGGATACTTTGTCTTTCCCGTTTTAATTATTAATTTATGTTAACCAATGGCATCATTTTCCATTTTTTAATGAATTATCAAATATTTGATACTATTTTTCAAAACTCATTTGGTCACTGACTTTTACTTTGAAAGTTTTCACAGGAAGTGTGAAAACAATTGATAAATATCTATTATTTATATTCATTTAGTTTATAAGACGCTCCATTAATACAGTTGTAATTAATACTGATGTTACTGATGTCTAATTGAGACTGATGGAGATTGATGGTTATTGTTACTGTATTGATCAATAATGTTTTGTCGTAGTTACTCACTGTGTCCACTAGGGTGCAGTGTTTAGTCTCCCAGAGTTTCCCAGTGGAAAGTTTCAAAACATGTTTTGTTTTCCAGAGATCATATCAGAATAATAACAGTTCATCGTTTATATCTGGGAGGAACTGTTTAAATACACAGACCCAGAAGAAAAGACAGAAGCAGGTCAAGCTCAAAACTATACAAACAACTTAAAAACATAAGAAACCAACACATTTTATTGATTTAGTGTGAAAAACAAAATGTACAAAACCTCATCCACACCATTATGATCTCAGGCATTTGCTTATGTTGCTGCACAATATCTAACATATCAGAGATGAGTAGCACTGAAAGGATTAGATAGGCCGTAATAAAAACACTTGTATACCAGCTTCATGTCATTCAAACAGCTTTTTATCCGGTGGGTTTAGGTGTGCAGGGGGTGAGCCTGGTAAAGCACCAGTAAGGGTTCACTCAGAGAGCCTCTGCTCAGACAGTACAGACTCTGTGTCAGGGCCTCGTGAAGGACCAGACTCCCGCTCTCATCTGTGTATCGCAGCTGAAACCCCACCACCTCCACGGGCTTCACGGCCAGGACAGCTGACACATCAAACACGTCATATCCAGAGGAAGGCCGCTGGTCCAGGGTCAGCAGCCTCTCCTCCAGGGCCGGACTCTCCTGCAGAGCTCCCCGAGAGGCGGTGACACTGTGCAGGGTGACGGTCACACTGAGGGGACGGGGGTGGAGGGTTTTCCTGAACAGGACCAGCTCCGCTCCCAGCATGGACGGGTTCAGGCTGCTGACATTGAACCAGATCCAGCCTGCAGGAGCCTCATCTGGGCCTGAGTGAGTCACAACAACAGAAAAAGAAGAGAAAATTATCATTTAATAGGGAGCAAATAGTAAGTTTGGGCACTGCTACATAGCTAAAGTTAGCATTAACAGTCGTTTAAAGTGTTGTGCATTGTTAGTTCAGCATCAAACTTCTTCTTTTTTTCCTCCTAAAGTTAGCATGCTAACAAGCTAGCTCTAACCGGTCCATTTCATTGTTTTGTCAACACAATAACAAAGCTTTTGGCAAGACTGGCTAGTAAACAGTTGTTGATGCGAACAGTGGCGAAGTTATAATACTGTAGCAACATTATCAAATAGCTCTGTAAAAATTCAAGATGCATTCAGTTGAGTAAACGCAGTTCGGCCTGCAAAACAGTTGTAAGTCAGTTCGTCAATGCCTTTTGATGATTTCCAGTCAATTAATGCTCAGTTTTAGGCAACTGCTTAAGACAATTAAAGCTGCACTAGTCAATATCTTCACATTGGCGTTGGCTCAAATGTAGGACTGTTTTGGTCCGATCACAGTGTTACTCATTAACCCTGTTGTTTCCAGCAGGTGTTTTCTGAGGGATATCTCCTCGTGGACTGTTTAGTGCCACTGTTACACGCCACATGTTTTCTACCAATATTAACCCTTTAAGGTTAAAATTTGGTATGTTTTTGTTGAATAATTTGTTTTCTGCTGCACAAATTTGGTATGCTTTTGCTGAATTACATTTTTTTTTCTGCTGCACCTTAATGGCCAAGAAATATAAGTATATGCTGCTTTAAAATAGTCATTATTTATGTGTTTTCCATCAACCACCAACAGCATCTTGCAGTCAAACAAAAAAATGCATTCTTTTATTGCTTGGATGAATTGAGTTGCAGTGATATCAAACTTACCGACAACACTTCGGAAGCTCTGCACCAGCGTGCCATCTGACCTCCCGAAGTCTTGAGCCTCCAGTGAGTCCAGTCGCAGATAGACCTTCCTCATGTAGGGATGTGGTTTGGCCTGGTGGCTCGCAGAAACTTTATTGATATGTAGCATTTCCAGAATAGCTTTGTTGAGCTCCTGGTCATCGTCCGCATCTCTGTGGTGATCCATCAGCAGCAGGCCCGTGACGGAGCCCAGCAGCAGCAGCAGGAGGAGGAAGACGACCAGCGTCACGTCAAAAAACCCAACGCGCTCTCCTCGAACCATTCTGAGTTTATTTTATTTCCAACCAGTCTGATGCGACCACCCCGTCCGTGTCTGTGCTTCTTGTCCTGTCAGAGCGCCGCTGAAGTTTCCATCTGGCAGTGTAGTGTAACAGTCTGTACACTAATGGGTATGCAGGAACCACAGGGGCTGTCAGGACTTAGTGAAGCGGTCCACTCTGAAGCTGAGGAATGTTGCTTCCTTTTGACAAACACTCTACCATGGACTGTAATGAGCCTCGGTCCTGTGCAGCTCTGAACAGACAACCACAGGCTGATGCAGTGGCTGAAAGCACTGGGCCACAAATTAGTCACACTGTGACTGTGACTATGACGACTGCAGCCTCAGATATGATATACGATATAATCATAGACTAATACAAACAAGGCTTTCGTCAGTCATCTGACTGAAAAAAGAAATTGTTTTGATATTAATCGGAAACAGGCAGGAAGATGAGTTCAAGGATCTGACAGAGGCCTTCAGAAACAGGACAAGAACCCCAACATTAAGATGGTCTTCAAGTTTCGGAGGCTTAGGCCCACTCTTCAGTCGGTCAACATATGAGGCAAGGATTGCTTGATTTGTATACCTGGCTGGTATTTAGGTATACGATTGGCATACCTGGTATTTAGGTATACATCTCAGGTATATCAATCAATCAACCAACCAACCAACCAACCAACCAACCAACCAACCAACCAACCACTCAACCAATCGAACTATCAATGTATTTAAAAAATCAGACAAATTGTGATGTGAGTGTACAATGTTGAAGGGGACTCACCACACTGTATGCTCCCAAAGTTTACAAAAATGTATTAGAGGACTACATAAAAACGAGACAACTTTTCGAGCATTGAGCTCTTCGTCAGGTCAATGGTCAATTGACCTGACAAAGAGCTTTTCCTCTGGCCCAGTCCCATGGCCTAAACCTGGACCATATACCACTGAGCTCTTCGACCTGACGCACAATGCTCGAAACATTGTCTCGTTTTTATGTAGTCCTCTAATACATTTTTGTAAACTTTGGGAGCATACAGTGTGGCAAGTCCCCTTCTTCTTCTTCTTCTTGTTCACCTCCCTGGACTCAGCACCTGGCTACACTCTGGATGTGCGTGAGCCTTTTTCTTTGTTCAGTGTACAATGTTGCCAAGAAAATAGAATAAAATCAATCAAAAAATATATCTATACATAGATATATTTTTTTAACAATTTTGACAATCGAGTCATTGGAAGAAAACTTTTATTTGTAACTCTGATCCGAGAAATCAGTCCTGGTCTAATTTGGTTGGACTGATCACACAACCTGTCAAATGTTCAGATATTAGGACCATAGCTCTTTACTGACCTCTGCTGGTTCTCTACAGAACAACTGGTGTGGCAGGATTGAAAGACATTTAGAGAAACATTGTCCCATTTTGGCCCTTAGTTATTAGAATGCTTCTAATGTGTTTTTCCCCCAATATTTTCAATGGCATTTTCATATTTTGGAAATTGTAAAGAATTTACCGGCAAAATAAGAACGTGATCATGAACAAAAAGACAATCCATAAAATAGTACCAGATGATACCGATAGGCTGCTGTCGCTGAAACTGGCTGGTACGTGTTCTCTTTCTCTACATATGTGGATGCGTACATGATAGACACCAACATGCTCCAACCCCACTTCATCTTCCCTTGTTTTTAGTTGTATTAATTTAAGTCAAAGTCCATTTCTCCAACCTGTAGTAAAGTGCCTAACAATATCTTCAAGGTTAAGGGCAAATACAACAAACAGCAGTAAATAGAGACAAGTGACAAATTATAGGCTGTGGTAAATAGACTTCTCTAGTCCTATGGTACCAGTGATACTTTGGGGGTAAGTTGAGGTTCGGCATCTTGAGGCATGACTTGGTTTCATTTGTCTGCTTAGATTCAAGGATCAGTCCAAAGTTGTCCTGAGTGATCATCAACATTTCTATTGATGCTCATTGTTTGATGAGTATGGAAATTATATGAATCCCAATTGAAGACCAATGGGAGATGTTGGACAGAATCATCAGAACACCATATGATGGTTTTTTATATTCATAGAGAATGGTGTTCATCCGATTCCTTAATGACAAGGAGTGGTTATTCCTTTCATTTGTCACCTGTCTGTACTTTCTGTGAGCACTTTATCCTTTTAATACAGTACAAATACACAAAGTCCCTTTTCCTCACTGTGGGGCCTTTTATCTTTACCCACTTCTGTTCAGTAATGACAAACCACCAGTCACTTTGGACGAGACTTTGATCTCAGAGCCCGGTGATTGTCTTTAGGTTTTTCCGCTCCGATTACTGATCCCACAGCAGCAACAGCAGCAAGAAGACGAGGAGGAGGAGGAGGAGGAGGAGGAAGGCCAGTCCCTACTCAGCTCTTCCTTCCCTGCTCCTCCCTCTCCTTTTTTCCCTCACTACTCATCTCACTCTCTTGGGGGGTGGAGTTAGTGGCTGAGGAGTGAGGCAGATTCTGTCAATGAGGTAGTTGGGGTTGAAAGTAGAGGAGAGCAGGCAGGTAAGGACGGAGGGGTAGTAGAAGAAGGAGAAGAAGGAGAAGGAGACGAAGGAGAGGGAGGACCAGATGTCAGCAGATCAGGTAAGGACATGTCTAAATGCATGTGTGCATCTATGCAGGGGAGCGCTCTCGTTCAGGTGTGTAATAATAATCATTAACTGGAGCCTAAGTGAGCTAAATGTCACAGTTACAACTTAACCGGCTTCATCACTGATGGTTTATTCATTGTTAGCTCGATTTAAATCCACAAAACATGAACATTTCTGCACAAGACAGCACTAGTATGACCCATTTACCACACACTCAGCTTTGACTTCTTGTTGTATTCAGGAGCTTTGTGAGACTTTTTTGTGTTGCACAGTCTGGACTCTTGCTGCTGGACGGCAGCCAAACGTTGGCCCGTTGCTCAGACCCCGATGGTTTGTCTTTTTCTTTGAAAATTGCTGGCTGCTTTGGACCCTGTCATTATTAAGATTAGAAGAAGAAGCTGCTGCTGCTCACAGCTGTGACACACAACACTCCCTCATAGCTGCGTGTTTTGTGTGTCCATCGCTGAGATTGTGGTATGGCCGAGGCAGGATGTAAATCAGCTGTGTTATGTGACCTTAATGAGTCTTTATTATTATCCCTAAGCTTTTTGCTATGTAGCGGGTGGAGTGTGGAAAAACACAAAACAGACAGAAAGCATATGGTGCATATGGTACCAGCTGGTGTAAGTCAAATATTTAGTGCTTAACTTCTAAGAACTGTGCTGTATAACATTTGAGACACACTTAATGATAGATTTAGTGCACCATTCAATTGTAAGAGGCATATTAGCAGAGGAAAAAATGTTGGAAAGTTGTCTTTTTATAAACGTCTCTAACAGCTGCTGCTTTGCCTTATTCATTGATGAGCTTCAGTTAAACAAATCATTAAAGGAAACTCCAGTGATTTAGTCTTGCACTTTCATAAAGTTGGGGAACACTTGGTCAAAATCTAATTTTCAGACAGCAAGACATTGTTATTCAGCCAATGATGCAACTTGAAGGCATTTTTCTTCTACGCCCTCCCTCCCCACATCCCTAGTTTGTAATCGAGGCTGTGCCCTCGATGACACCTACATAACCTGGTCTAGTATGACTGAACATAGCAAATATTAGCAAACTTTAAGTAGCTATAGGGCAAAATAAATCTGACTCATATTTGGGCCACCTGTTTGTTTTCCTCTGGCCCAGTCCCATGGCTTAAATCTGGACCATATACAACAAGTTTTCAGATGCTACCGTTCATGGGCGGACTCTGCCCAGATGTTGGAGTAAACGGGCCAGGTTCAGACACAAGTTGAGGCAGAAGTTAACTGACTTTCTGACTTCTGCTGCTAATATAGTGTGTATTGCCGTTGACCTGTAATTGACATTTTTTTGGCGGCTGGAGTTCATCAGAAGTTCCCACAAGTTTCTGAGCACTGAAAACAGAGCATTTCAGAAACGCTCCTAACACCATTTTAATTTGAAAACTCTGAGGTTGCGTTGTTGTAGTGTGGACAGGTAGAAACAAAGATCTCTGGAAACAGTGATGTAGACGCCAGTGGTGCTCTCTGATTGGGTCAGCCTCAATTACCAGAGGTTAAACCAACAGGGATAATTGGTCTTTGCTGTTTTCAAGTGTGTTTGAAGATCAAAACAAAGAAGTGTGGACATAGCTGATGATAGGCTACCTTCCTGTTTTGGATTCTCTGCCAACACTACATTTGGTACTGGTCAGGAACACTAACAATATCAATTGTCCCTTTGAAATCATTTGTTAAATGTGTGGAGAAGCCTTTAACAGGGAGAGTGGTACCGTACCGTCCTACACTGATGTTTTGTTTAAGTTTGGATTAGGGAATCCGTGTCGTACGACCACAGGCTCATGGGAATGTAAATGTAGTCTGTCATTAGACCTGTCGGCTTTGACACTCAGCAGATGCTGGGCCTCCGTCTGAATGACATGTTAGTAGAGTGAACTGCTCAGTCCTGACGTGAGGCCGGGGCTATTTCAAAGTGACTGTGGTTAAGTGGTCTTTACTTTATCCTATACTCCACTTCCCTGGATGGATGCATCTCGACTCGTTGGCATTGTATTGTAAAGCAACTGTAACATGAAGCTTTGCCAAAACAGGAAAAAGGATCAACCGCAAACAGGGACAGGACCCTCAGAGTGCTCCAGGCAGCTTAACATTAGGACCTTTCCCAGCACTCCCGCCTCCCATCTGCAGCCTCCCCACTGGGACTCAGAGCAGTCAAAGGGCCATCCAAATCTTTACCAGGACAGATTACCGAGGCCTTTGTGCTTGTTACATTCTGAGTAAATATCAGTGACGTGCAGGCGTTCAGAGTGACACAATGCTGGACAGGCTGTTATCTGCTGAGATGTGATCTACTCTCAGCTCAGGCATGCAGCTGGACTTTGTTTTGCTTAGGAAGTAGCATGAATGTAGTATGTGCTCATCCGGATCCTGCACTTTATCTGTTCTCAATCTGACTGTCATGTACTTTTGGTAATACCACACAATATCACACCATCAGTTTAACATGACTTATAGAGGTCCTATGTTTTGGAATGGACTACCTCCTTCACTAAGATCCATTTCTTCTTATCCACTTTTTAAAAAGCAGCTAAAAATGCATCTCAACTTCTCTTGAATTTCCCGCTCTCTCCATATCCCACATCCTTACTCTGTCTTTATGATTTCAATTAATGATTTTTTTTTAATTTCTATTGTCTCTATTTGTCACTGATCACTTTGCTCTTTATCTCTCCATTTTTTTCTCATTTTGGTTCATTTTGCTTGTATAATATTATGTATGCACTTTATCTCCTTTTTTTCTATGTTTATTTGTTAGCCATAGAAATTTGTCTTGTTGTAATTTGTTAGGGGTGGAACTTAATGTACAAGCCAATCGGCTTCGTTCCCTCCATGCACCCTTAATTTAAATGTGTGCTAAATAAATAAACTAAACTAAACTAAACTAAACTAAACTAATAGGCTCTATTCCTTGGTAATAATATAGTAATCAGGATAACTTTCCTTCCAGGTGAGCATTGTGGCCAAATTTGTAACAATTTGGTTGTGGCTTGGGATGCAGTCAAATTCCAGGACTGAAGTATTGTTTCAGTAACTTTGCTAATAATTTAAAAAAAAAATCAGGTGTTTCTAATCATCCATGCTGCACAGGTATGCTAATATTTTACATACCAGTGATCATTTCAAGTACATCATGTGGAAACCAGGCAAAACCAAGTGTGTTATCCTTGTTTAATTTACTTTAAAGCAAGAAAATTATGATGTTTTGAGTTTTTAGGATGGACAAAAGCAGCACATTACAGCTCTCCTGAGGTGGAGGGAGCTTTAAAGGACTGTGACCATTTGGAATCTTGTTTTTACTCGGGTTCCTTCAACATGATCTTTCCGGCTCTCCAAACACAAGCATTGTTCACGGAGACAAGCTATAACATGTTCCCCCAATACCGCGGCTGATTATAAAGCGCTTTTCTGTTCAAGGTGCTTTCTGCGTGAGGTCTGGGGTAGGTGTCCCAGACTTGGCGCTGAAGGAATGTGGTAGTATGACATCTGAAGCCTGTTTTCAAATACAAAACAGCTCCACCACCACACACCCTCAGTGGGATGTGGGCCGAGAGAGGATGAAACTTTACTGCTCCCTGCAGAGAGAGGAGTAATTAGTACTATGAGCCTTAATCTCCGCTGCAGCGCCGGCAAGATATTATTACAAAAGTGAGATAAATAGCAGCATTGTATTCAGAAACTCCAAGTTCCTGTTTTATGAGAATTTTGTCAGTGAGTGTTTTTTTTTAATAATGGTGGTAAAAACCAGTCTTCCTCAGCAGTAAAGAGGGTGAGTCATATATGGCAACAGTCACAGACAAAATCATGTCATTACTACAGAGACTGTGTTCAGCCTCAGGGAAACATTTATTCATTATGAACATATTTCCTGACAAGCTGAGAGCAGAAGGAGTCACAGTGTTTATAGGAGACCTGGGCCTCATCTGCAGCTGGTGAAAAACTCTAATTATTACTTTAAACAATGAAAAAACAATCACAGTAATCATGAACCAGTGTTGGTCTATTCCCGTATATCCTGTATATAACTGCAGATCCTCTACTGGCCACTAAATGTGTCTCCAGCTGGTTTAAATGTGCAACTTTACGGCAAAAATAAACAGTTTATTGCATGGTACAACATATTGCAGTGCAGCTGTAACAGTTTGAAGCTGATGTTCTCAGTATCTTTTACCAAACTCCACGCTCAGTTGAGTTTTGCACTTTTGCACTTGAGTCTCTCTCTGATCCTGTCATCTCACTAACATCACTAACACCGTCTGTTACTGTTGTTGTTTTGTTACTGTCTCATTTATGGTTGTCTAGTATCACTGTTTTTACTTTTAATGTCTCTGTCCTTACATAACTGGTTGTATGTCACTGTACATCAAACTAACTGTCATTTTGTGGTATGTCATTGCATTATGTTGGCTTATTGTCTTTAGTCTTTCTTCTTTTGTGTCACTGTTGTTGTATGTGCTTTTATTGTCTATATTTTAATGTTATACTCCCCCTCTCCCTTCCCCTTAGGAGGTCTTTCACCTCCTACCAGGCCATTGCCTTAATAAGAATGTATTCTTAGCAATTCTTGCCTGGTAAAATAAAGGTTTACTACTACTACTACTTTTGCACAACAGATAATATGTTGAGTTAAAAATGAAAAATCCTCTATCTTTTTGTTGCGTTGCAGCGCCTGACTGTTGACGTGAACTCCTGTACCCATGGAGAAGAATCACTGAACCACCAGAGGAAAATGTAGCTTCTTCCCCTCCTGTCAAAGTGTGTTTCTGAGAGCAGACCTGCTTTTGTTTGGAGCTAATCCTTGAAGACCCTGCAGGAAGTTTCCTCGTGATTGACAGCGATGGGTTCACGGAGTCAAACTGTGGCTTGGACGCTTCTGCTGCCACCACTGCTGCTGCTGCTGGGATTGACCTGCTCAATAGACGCTTCTCTTGTCAAAGTCAATAAGGGTTTAAAGGTGAAACGGGGTCAGTCGGCCTACCTTGACGAGGGCGACCTGCAGTTCCATATTCCCCGACAGAAGGATGCATGCAAGGTGGAGGTGGTGTTAAATGAGCCCATAACTCAACGAGTGGGGAAACTGGTGCCTCAGGTAATGGAAAAATCCCCATGCGGTGAACACCACCCCTGTGTGTTCCAGGCAATTTACCATCACTAGTAAAACAAAGTCATGTCGTTTGAAGGTGTCTATTACACCTTCGTAGCGCTGTCTGTCAGCTCTAACGTGTAGGAAACGACGTAATATATCACAGGTGTTGTGATAATGATGACAAGCTCTCAGTGCCCTGATAGATTACTTCATGGTCTCATGGTGAGATCTCCTAGTTTTATAATATATCAAAAATAAACCCTAACCCCTTGAGTCCATCATATGAAAGATATACATTGTCGATAAGGAAATACATTAGTGGCCCCCAGTCTAATGGAAAAAGGCCAACAAAAATAACAACATAAAATAACAACAGTGAAATTTACTAATTGAGCGTTCCATCAGTTGTGTAGATTACACTTTAAAGGTGGAATGTTTGGTAATGTGTTACTAAAGGTTACTCAATAAATGTTAAAATGACAACTTTGCCCTTTAATGCATGTTTTGCAGTCATGGTTATAACCCTTAGACTTCAACTTTAGACTGTGACAAGAAAATTAAACTAATAACAAGTTATGAAATTAATGGAAAAATAAGTCAAATAGGCTACTCTTCAGGCATATGAAAAGGCATGAGCAATCAATGATTGTTGATGATTGGTATTGGGCTGGCAACATTTTTGAGATTTTCAAGGGACCATGATTTGGAAGTAGATGGGAGTAACTCCTTAAAATAGCAAGAGATGGACAAAAAATAATGTAGTGAATGAAAACCATTCTGTCTCCTGGCAGGAGTGGATTTTTATACATAACACATTATGGTGGGAATATAATTTCTACATGAACCCCACATTGTCTATTATTGGGTCAATGTAAGAGCCTATACTAAGCTAAAAGATTGTATGTGTCTCCATGTGTGGACCAACCCAGTGTTCAGTCTGTTCATTCAGGGTATAGAGATGTTTTCATATTTGGGGGAGAGATTGTGAAGGGACCTCTCTGTACCTGTTCCTTTGTTGTCCAGGTAGACGGGCCGTCTCCTGTCTAATGACTCTGTGCTGACAGATACGGCCAACCACTGAATGTCCTACATGAGTCGAGTTCTACGTTTAAAAGAAGAAAAGGAAATTATAGGACTGGTTTTGAAACACTCCACTCCACTGTGAGTGATAGTCACAACAATGAAGCCTTTTATTAACTTAGGAGTTAAGAATCCACTTTCATTTGAATTCAACAGTGTACTGTGTATTTTTTTTCCATTTATTTAATTAAGATCAAAACAGAAAAATACATTACAAAGGAAAAGAAAGAAACAAGACAGTAAAAGATAATAACAGCAATTGCTTATAATGTTTGTATTTGTATTAATAACTAAATTGTCATATTTAGCTCCTGATTTAGAGCTGATTGGAAACAATTGATCAAGACGATGATCAGAAAGCAAAAATGTTGGTCTTCTCTGGGATCTATGGATTTGACATGAATGTAAAACATGGCGTCATCAGCATAATATGTAAGAGATGCAGTGTTGCTGTAATATCAGTAATAGATAGGTTTGGTTTAGGAAATGATGGTGATTTGGGTTACAACACGTAGTTCCTCAACATTAGACTACCTTTGTTGTCATGGTGATTGGTAAAAGTATGGTTAATTTGATCCTGTCATAATTGTTACGACCAGATGTCACCGAGCAACAAAATGTAACAATGTGCCGTACAGACAACCTAAGGGCTGATTTAGTTCTTCCAAATTCTATTAGCTATTACACCATGTGTTTTTGTATTTTTTTTGTCTGTGTTCAGGTGTTTGATTGCCATTATCTGGCTGACGAGGTGAAGTACATCCATAACGGTTGCCCATTGTTAAAAGAGGACACTGTCAAGCTTCGACTGTACAGGTACAACGTCTACAATGAGTGCCATTAAAAATGTTCTGTCTTCCTGTTGTTGTTGTTGTTGTAGTAGCATCATCCGCTGATGTTGTTCTGTCCAGATTCACAGAGACAGAGACACACATGGAGCTGTTTACCCTCCATGTGGACATTATAGAGCCAGACTGCAGCGTCATAAAGCTGGGGCCTAAGTCCTTGGAGGTTCCTGAGTTTTACAGCCTGACTGATGCCGTGGATGGCAACGTGGTGTCCTTCAACTATGAGAGGAGGTCCAGCCTGGAGTGCAGTGTCCATCTGAGTAGCCACGACAACCACCTTCCTGCCCACGGTCAGCTGGTCACCGGAGAGCCAGAGAAAGCCACCAAGAGAGGGGACGAGGCAGAGAGCTTCATCCCCATACGTCAACAACTAGGTAACCATACATGACTGGCAACTGATGAAAGGAAATCCCCAATCACAAGCTCATCCATAAGCGAAGAAGTAAAGCTCAAGTAAAGCCTCTGTTGCAGCAGAAAAAACATGTCAATGTAAATGTAAAATGAGAATACAAAAGGTCTAAATTGTGTTATCTCTGTGGTTTTATTATCCAGATAATAAAGCCAGGGCCATGTGTAAATCCGAGGACTGCCTGAAGGGACTGAAGCTGGTGAAGTTCACCAAAATTCCCTGTGACGACTTCCTCATGATGGGGCTGAGGTATCAGCACATAGATCCTCCATCTCCAGATGTGGACTACATCGCAATCAGAGTGGTCCTCATGGACACAAGGAGTAGCAGCATGTATAAGGTAATGGGTACTTCCCTGCCTGTGCAAGCTCAGTAATTTTACACATGTATATGTTTCAAACCAAGGTACAGTTTGTTAATTAATAAGCACCTATTGGATGTATCTAATGATGCCACAAGGTACAATATCTCACAAGAACTGGTGATAAATGTGACAAAAAAATACCATTGAATACCTGAATCTTTGCGGTCTCATTCCCTTTCCATGCTGTGGTGTAGTCTGAACAAGCCTGGATCCCAGTACGGGTCATCGGAGCGATGTCCAACCAGCCTCCCAAACCGTCCTTCATGTCCATGTTCATCCTGGAGGTGGACCAGTTCATCCTCACTCCACTCTCCACTGCTACACTAGATGCTGAGGACGAGGAAACTCCTAAACAGCGATTGGTTTTCAACATCACCAAACCGCCCGTGGACGGCTTCATCACTCACCTGTCCGATCACACCTCCCCGATCTCCTCCTTCACGTGGCTGGATCTCAACGACATGCTCATTGGGTATCAGCCTCCAAACTCTTCACACACCCAACGCAGAAATTACGAGGTAAGAGATCCTTTTCTTGAATTTTGTGCAATTTACAAACAATAATTTTTTGCATTGCTAATTGTTTTTTTCTGCCACCCTTCCTTACAGGTGGAATTTGAGGTTCATGATTTTTTCTTTGAGAGGAGCCAATCAATGACTGTTCACCTGTCTGTAAGGAACGCAGACACTAATGCACCCAGAGTGTCCTGGAACATGGGTATGTTAGCATCCGTGCAATGAAAATGCTTACTCTAATGATTACTATGGCAACTATGTGTGATGCAAAAGGGGTTGCTAGTGGTTACAAAGCCACTTGGATCAACTTTGCAGCTTTATGGAACTTTTTTGGGCTGTTTTTCCCGGTTGTTTTGATGTTACTACAGTTTGGTGTTGTTTGGTCGATCTTGGTTTTACCAGGTTTAAATAAACATTTATAAAGTTCAGTTGTGCTGGTCAAACAAGGTTACTAAGTAGAAATCTAATGAACCTAATCTAATAGCTCGGTTACACCAAAGAAGACATTGGAGACTGTATCCTGAGCAGAAGACGATTGCTTTTCTGAACACAGAAACTTCCTCCACAGCTATTGACTCTCAGGTGGACATTTCCACTGTAGTTATGTAGCTAAATGTGGTTTTCTATGATTAATTTGTTTTGTAGGTCTCAGTCTGTTAGAGGGTCAGTCTCGTCCAATAACTTGGGAGCAGCTCCAGATTGTGGACAACGACAACCTGAACGCTGTTCGTATCATCGTTGTGGATGGTCTACAGCACGGGCGGCTCACTCTCAGAGGTACAACACACTTTTTGGGACTTTTGGGACATTTTTAAAGTTTCTTAATATTTTGTGGTTGTTTGGTTATAATCCCCAGGAGGAAAGGGCTTCATGTTCACCGTCAATGACGTCAGAGCAGGCGTGGTCCGTTACTACCATGACGACAGTGACACGACCAAAGACTTCATCATCTTCCGTATCACAGATGGCCGCCATCAAACCCGGCACAAGTTCCCCATCAAGATCCTGCCCAAAGACGACAGCCCTCCTTTCCTCATCACCAACATGCTTCTGGAGGTGTCTGAGGGCCAGATGGCTCTCCTGAGGGGCTCCACCCTCCAGGCCTCGGACATGGACTCCAGCGACGACTACATCCTCTACAACATCACCCGACCCCCCAAGGCAGGAGAGGTCATGAAGATGCCAGGACCAGGACTCACAGGTCAGGAGAACAGGGTTTTTATCTTCTAGTCTTCTTGTATTTCCTCAACACATCATTTTCTGTTGGTGTTGATCTGAATCCAGGTTACCCCGTCAGCCACTTCCTGCAGAGGGACTTGTCTCAGTCCATGTTGTACTACCGACACCTGGGGAACGAGGTGTTTGATGACTCCTTTGAGGTGGTGCTGTCTGATTTCCATGACCCCCCAAACCTGTCAGAGCCTCAGGTGAGTAACAGTAACACTGTAATAGACTGTTAATGAGGGATCCTCACATATAAAGTTTGTATTTGGGGATTATGCTTGAACCAGCTGGTTGTAGCTTTATTAAGACAATGGATTGATGACAGTCCTACAGTACCTACAAGTAAAGGATTGACAGTTCTAGGTGTTTATTATTAGTAAAGGGACAGTGTGCAATTACATTAATCATTTGCAGAAAAAAAATGAAGAGATGGTTGCACCAGATTTAGTTTACAGCTAATTTCCATCTATAGTCCCTACACTGATCTGATACATCTTTGATTTGTTTTGTATAGTCCGATGGTGACAAGGTTGTACATCCAGTTGTCCTACAGATTCTTGTAGCATTTCACGTATTGATAGGACCAGATTAAGGGTCAGAGAATCAACAAATTGATCCTCCTGCTGGATGTATGGCAACAAGATGTAGCAACAAGAAGGCCACTCATCTTGGGGACCAGAAGAATAGCAATCCAACCAATGGGCTTGGAGATACTTAAATAGTGTTGACTATCTAAAAAAACCAGCACTAATAATCTACTGCTGCTTCAGGTGGTGATGGTCCACATAGAGCCGGTTCCAGACCAGCCGCCTAAAGAGGTTCCTGGTTCCACCCGGTGTCTCATTGTCAAAGAGACGGAAGTGGTCCACATAACCCGACAGCAGCTTCACTTCGTAGACCAGGAGTCTCCAGACAGTGAGCTCACCTACACGGTCACCACTCCACCTTTCTACGCCGGCACCCACAGGTCAGTGCAAACCTCACCTTCTAAAAAAACAACAAAAAAACACCAAATGGTGGAGGAGCACTCGGTCTGAACATTGTTCTTCTGCTCTGATGTGTAGCACTCCTGATGCTGGGAGACTGTTCCTGGTGGACAGCATACCCAAATTCACCAAGGACTCCAGTGCACCGGTGCTGAGGCTCTTCACACAGGTGATCATTTTCTAATAGTTTCTAGTTTATTTGGAGGAGGCCTTGTTGTTTTCCTATTTACTTTTTTAGGCAGTGACAACGTTTGGTCAATGTAAGGCAAGGCAAGGCACTAGGCAATTCAAAGTGCTTTACAGAGGCATAGCAATACATCACAAAGAAAAAGAAAGAAATAAGACAGTAAAAGATAATAATAGCAATTAGCATGATTACATTTAGCTAAAAGCTGGAGCAAACACAACGTTTTCAACGCTGACTTAAATTAATTGCATTTAAACACTGTAAACATTAAAACTTAATCAGTCTTTACTTCTAAACCTTCAAACACTGACTGCAGATCAGACACTTGTCTCTTCATCTGCCTCATCTTTTAGTAGTTTATAGCATCATTAGGACATTGACAGTTGTCTGTGATTGGTTTTCTCCTGTGATGAACACAGTATTTGGTCTATTAGATTTTTCAAAATAAGAGGAAATACATTTTATGAGTAAGAGTTCTTTCTAGTTTCCAAGAAAAACAAGTACACACATTGAAAAATACACCCACAGTATATACAAGTGCAGTACTCCGTCTGTTACTGCCCTGATTTATGTATATTTAGTGAGATGGACTTTACCAATAATCATCCGTCCATTTGTTTTGCATGTTTCCAGCACGCAGTGAACTTCATGAAAGTAGCCTACATGCCTCCCATCATGGACATCGGCCCTTACCCCCAGTACATCCAGTTTGTTCTCTCTGTGACCAACCATCTCGGCAAAACAGTCACTGGGCTCTGCTTCAACATCACGGTGATGCCAGAAGACAACCAGCCGCCACAAGTAGGAAACAACATC
Organism: Trachurus japonicus; assembly: GCF_045865225.1. NCBI lineage: Eukaryota > Metazoa > Chordata > Actinopteri > Carangiformes > Carangidae > Trachurus > Trachurus japonicus. The sequence goes on from NC_140924.1 coordinate 14,237,521, forward strand.
ATATTCATATCTCTTTTTAATGCAACACATGTGGAGGTGTGTTTATAAAAAAGTTGATATTCCCTTTCAGGTAATCACCAATGCTCTGACTGTGGATGAGGGTGGGGAGTGCAGACTGGGCCCTGAGCACTTGCTGATGTCGGACGTGGACTCTATGGAGGACAGCCTGCAGGTGGCGCTGCAGAGGGAACCACAGCACGGAGCTCTGCAGCTGGGCGGTCGTCCGCTGACACCGGGCCAAGCCTTCACCGTGCAGGACCTGAAACACTTTAAAGTGAGGTCAGACATCCTGGTTCCTACATTTCCTTCTTCATGTCACATCAGATTTAAAAGACTAAAGGTTTTAGATTCAGACTGTTATTAAAAACCTGGTAGTGACAAGTCTCTGTTGTCCACTGCAGCTGTTTTATGTTTGAGCCAAGAAGAGAATTATTCGATTACATTATCTTGAGATCTTGTTATCTCAGGACAACTGAGAAATGTTCACGGTTATAATGGGAGAATTATCACAGGGTTATTATAAATATGTTTTTAACGGGAAAACAACATTTTGATATCAGCTTCTGTGGTCTTTACATGTTGGTTTTCCAATAAAGTGATTAAGGAAAGATGCATTTATAAAACAATTTTTCAAAACGAGTGACTGCACAAGTTTTTTGAAAATAAATTGAATTAGTGTGTGCCAACTCTTAGAGTTTGATATATATCTTTAAGCACTGTGAGCTGATTTAGTTACATCATTTCCATTGTGTTATATCTTAATGTTTGACACACGAGTGCAGCTGAGTGTCTGAGTAAAACTGACAAACAATGTTAAAGTGATGATTAACGGTGACACATGGATTAAAAAGATAAAACAGGATCAAGTAAAAACCTTCAAGGTGCTTTGCTGTTCAGAAACAACAGCATCATGTGGATCTGAGGCCGAGGTCACATCCAACAGAACTAAATTTGGGATTTTCCCACAGATAGCAAGTCTTGTGAGTGTGTGTGTGCACTTTGTAGTTCAGATCAGAGATGAAGGATTTGAAGATGGGTGTGGTCTTAGGCCATTTTAATCAAATAAATCAAACCAGCCATGACAAATTCTGATATTAGTCAATAAATGGAGAAACAATAATAAAAGTAAGTCAATAAAAGCTTCATAAACTTATTAAGAGCTTTCATATATATATATATATATATATATATATATATATATATATATATATATATATTTCATATATATATATATATATATATATATATATGAAAGCTCTTAATAAGTTAATAATTAAATTTACAAAATAAAAGTCCCTTGAGATAAACATTTGTATATATATATATATATATATATATATACAAATGTTTATCTCAAGGGACTTTTATTTATTTATTTTCAAAAAACTTGTGCAGTCACTATATATATATATATATACAAATGTTTATCTCAAGGGACTTTTATTTTGTAAATCCACATTTAATTATTTTATAATGCCGCAATTACCTCCCAGCTTTTTTCTGTTATATTTAAATGAGGGGGTGTGGTTATCTCAGAGTTTCAGACCAAAATGAAAAGCACATTTTTTATTAATTTCTTGAATCATTTATGCAGCTATTTATTTATTTATGGATTTATTTAGTATCTTGGAATATTACAATGTCATCCCATTGTCTGAAATTGTAATAACTCATAAATATTAACTGATGAAAATGTCAACATAGTTTCAATATTTTAATTTTACAGTAACGTTTTGATTAATAATGTGATGCGTCATCAAATATTTATTTTGTGTATCATCTGTGCAGTTACAACCACGACAGCTCAGAAACTGTGGAGGACGACATTAACTTCACTGCGACAGACGGAACCAATTCAGTCAGTTTCATCCTGCACGTGAAGGTAACAGCTCTCGTTGACAGATTAACTTCTCCTCCACCACTTCATGTTTCACCACAGTGAATGACTTCACACGTCTCATCTCCAGGTGAATCCCATCAATGACGAGGCCCCGGTGTTGGTTGCTGGTTTGAAACCGGTGCTGAGCTGTGCAGAGGGGCAGGAGATCGTCATCACAGCAGAGTACATCTACGCCTCTGATGCAGACACCGACAACAGCAGCCTGACCGTACTGATCGCCCGGCAGCCGTATCACGGCGTGGTGCTGAGAGACGGTGTCGTGGTCGATCGCTTCGTCCAGGCAGATATTACTGCAGGGATCATCACCTACAAACACACAGGTGACTGCAAATACATCAATACTGAGTCAACAGCTGGATAGATCACAGTTAGTTATTGAATTATAAACATATTATGTTTATTATTTTCAGTTTAGGAAGTTTTTTTCCAGCACAACAGACTAAAAGGCTAAATTTATTCCATGTGGTGCCTATACTAGGGACATCCAGGGAAGCAGAGGAGCACTTCCAATACACTGAGCCTTACACTAAATAAACTACTTTCATTACGTATATCATTATTTTTAAAGAAGGAATGCTAAGATTCTGGTAAAATTCTTAGTCTGGGAAATAAATTAAATGAGGAAAAGTTAATATGCATACATATTTACACTACAGTAACAATAAACCCATGTTCTAAAAAACCTCAAAACTATCTCTGCAAAACTGAACTGCACATTTTAAAACATAAAGTACCATTGCTCTATATATCAGCTCTTCAGTATTCATCCCTGAATATTTCGGTATATGCATTATTTTATGATAATATTCCAGATTATTACATTTCACAACATATACTACTAGATATACTGTATAAGTACCTTCCCAACATTATCTATAATACTGTCAATACTGCATCTAAAAGTTCTTTATATTGTTGTTTCAGGACTGGAGGTCGGGCTCACTCCTCACCACGACACCATCACCTTTGTCATTTCTGATGAAGAAACTGAATCCTCAGCTTCATGCTGCTCCAGGACCATGGGCTCAGCTCAGGCCCGACACAACCTGCCTGTGTACGACCTCAAAATCACCGTGTTTCCAGTCGACAGCCAAACACCTTCACTGACAACAGGTGGGTCGTTTGTATCTCTGAAGAAAATATTTGACATATGTATGTAGATCCCGTGTTTGGTAATAATTTAAAGTTTGATAACACTTTCCCAGATTGAGAAGATAGACAATGAAGGGGACATGTTTTGTTTTTAAGAAACATTATATTTAAGTTTGATGTTTAAGAACTTTCTCCTCTGTTTATAGGCGACATTTTTGTGGTCAGTGAAGGTGGAACTGCCCCGATCACCACTTCTCATTTGAAGGCCTCTGATGAGGACACCGCCCTGGATCAGCTGGTGGTCAGTCTGGTTTCTCCACCTCAGTTCGGCTACATTGAAAATGTCCTGCCCAGTCCCGGCTTTGAGAAAAGCAACATGGGCATAAGCATAGGTAAATATTATTACATATGTTTAAATCACATGGGTGAAACAAACAATTAATATCATGTGTTTTCTGTCCAGCTTCGTTTTTGTACAAAGACGTCATTGACGGCCATGTGAACTACGTCCAGTCCAGACATGAGAGGATGGAGCCCACAGCTGATCAGCTCTTGCTCTGTGTGTCAGATGGAAAACACACATCTACTAATATTCCCTTCTACATTATTATTAACCCAACAAACGATGAGATCCCAGAGTTTCTGGTTCGCAACTTCACAGTAAGTTCTTATGGTGTCTCCTCTCTGAAGGTCATAATGAGCAGGAGACATTTTTATTTTGTGGTTTGATATTCGTTGATGTCTTTCTACGATGAGGTACGAGAAGGGGAAACGAAGCAGCTGGACTCGTCATTGTTGCATGCGGTGGATCTGGATGTGCCCAGGAATGAACTGCGGTTCAGCATCGTCAAACCTCCTCGACATGGCAGCATCATCAACCACAACAGTGACAGGCCTGTCAACAAGAGAAGAGAGGCCAGTTCCCAGTCGCCTGTGGTCGACTTTACGATGACGGATCTTATTAATGGTACTTACACATCTGAGCTGTAGAGTTACAGTTAATATCAGTGTAGCTCTGGGGTAGGTTATAATATCTGCAAATCCTAATGCTGCATTAACCAATCAACCAATCAACCAACCAAACGACCAACCGACCAACCAACCAACCAACCAACCAACCAACCAACCAACCAACCAACCAACCAACCAACCAACCATCAATTAACCAAACAACCAATTAACCAAACAACCAATTATCTAATCACCCACCCAAACAAACAACCGACCAACCAACCAACCAACCAATCACAAGTGACCAGGGAGAATTGAGTATGCAGCAGTGGGATGTATGCAGTATGCAGGATTGTGGTTTGATCATTTTGTGTTAATTGTAGTATGTTGGTTGGTTTGCAGGTATGGATCTTGTGTACATGCATGATGACTCTGAGAATATGGAGGATAGTTTTACCATCCAGTTAACAGACGGCAAGCATCAAATACACAGACAAGTGATGGTCAAAGTGCTGCCGGTGAACGATGAGGAACCTCACATCGTCAGGTCAGACTGGTACCTTTGTCACAGTTACATACTTAAAGTGAGCCATCACATGGTTGGTTGTAGAAAAGAGAAGCTAAACTTATGTCAATCTTCTGTTTTTATAGGAACAATGGACTGGAGGTGGAGCCAGGAGAGACTCGGCTCATCTCCAGTGTGACCCTGTTGGCACAGGACAGTGATACTCCCTCTTCAGAGGTCATGTATGTTTTTGAGAGTGTTCCTACCCAAGGACAACTTCAACTAAAGGTTTGTGCAGTAATGTGTAGTAGTTTTTAATCACAAAGGCTGACCAATTATGAGGTTGATTGGAAAGACACAGAGCATTGCGGTAACCATAGTTTGGGGTCACTCAGTTACATGACTTGAAAGCTAATGAAAGAGAAGCCCCCCCCCCCTACAAATATTCATATGAAATATAATAAGTAGGCTACTAAAATACCATGAAAAGTGGTATGTCTTGTTCATCTAGAGTTGTAGGACCATTAGGCATTGGTTTGGAGTCAATATGTCACATGACTTGGAAGCAATAGAAAAAACAACAACATTTTTTCCTAAAAATATTCATATAAAATAGAATAAACACTAAAGATACCGTACAAAGTGGTATGTCTTATTCATCTAGAGTAGTTAGATCATTCTGCATTAGTTTGGGGTGACTCGGTCACATGACTTGGAAGCTATTGGAATTATTGTAGTTTTTCTACTGTAATTTTCTTGAATTTTGGGATGTTGGATGCAACATATTATATATAATAATGGTTGTGTTAGATTTAAGTAGTAATTTGTTGATGGTCCATAAATGAGACCATGGCAATTCAGAGTGAAGGATCAGACACTTCAGTCACCATGACACATATGCTGCAAATGATGTCATAGCATCATCGCTATGCACGGTTAACAAGGCAGAAAAAGCAGATTCTTCAGTAAGTACACAAAGATATGCTCAAGAACGCAAATTTTCATGGCCGTTTGGCATTGAGTGTAATGCATCTTCAGCTGTGGCCAATGTCCTAACTCCCACGGCATTGGGAGGTGCTGTTTCATGGTGACCTGCCAGTGTAAACACGAGGAGGACACAGGGAGGCGTTGTGTGTCCTAACTGTGACTGATCCTGTCTCAGGAAGGTCAGGACTGGGTGACGCTGACAGCTGGGAAAAACTGCACCCAGGAAACGGTGGACATGAACCTCCTGCGCTATGTACACACAGACCTGCATGCAGCGAAAACACAGGACTTCTTTGTCTTCCACTTGCTGGATGGAAAGAATCAATCACCTCCACAGCACTTCCACATCTCCATCAAAGATCTTGAGAAAGGTACTTGAATCCTGCTGTAGGTTTGGAATGGATTTTCGGCATGTGATTTTCTGCATGTGTTAATTTCCTCATGACTGCAAGGCCACATGTGAATCCATACAGTATTAATGTCACCTTTAACTGTTTCCTCCACCAGGAAACATCGCCATCTTCGTGAAGCCGGTGAGGGTCAGTCGAGGAGATCGCGTGGTTCTCACTACGGACGTCCTGCTCGCCACTGATGGCACAGAGAAGCCTGAGGAGCTTCTGTATGTTATCACCAACCCTCCTATTCAAGGACATGTGGAGTACATCAAGCACCCTGGACTGGCCATCTTCACCTTCAGCCAGATGGACATAGCTGCAAACTTGGTCGCCTACGTGCACGACAACCGAGCCAGCACGCCCACGGAGACCTTTCAGTGAGTGTGGTAGCTAAGACTTGATCTAAACTTACAAAGGGAAAGGCCAAAGTAGAAGGTCAGATAAAGGTGAGACAGTCTAACGCCCAGTCTGTTGTGTACTTCAACAGGTTCGTTGTGAGTAACGGTAAGACTAGCCGAAATGGAAGCTTCGAGATCATCGTGGAAACGGTGGACCGCGTCCTGCCGTCCCTATCCTCCAACAAAGGCATCACAGTTCCTCAGGGTTCCTCCATCATCCTGGGTCCTGACTGCCTGGCCCTGTCTGACCCCGACACTCCGCCCAGCGCCCTGACCTTCACCCTCCTCCAGCCTCCACAGTACGGCAGGCTACGTTTAGCTGGCACCGCGCTAACAGCCGGATCAAACTTCACCCTCCGACACATACAGGAGCTGGAGCTGTCTTATAAACACGACGGAGGGCCTGCGCAGATCGATCGGTTCGCCTTCACTGCTTCTGACAGCACCAATCGAGGCTTTCTCCTGGATGGGCGCTTACACCTGGAACCCGTGTTTTTCACTATCCAGGTAGGTGGCACTCATTTCGAGGTGACTTATGTTGCTATGATATCCATGTTAAAGGGATAGTTCAACAAATTGGCCCATTGCCTTAATCCCTATAGTTTTAGGTTCGTTACCTTGTCGGTGCAAGTGGACAAGTTGTGACCTGCACATTCACCACGCTATGAGAAAATAATGGAACGTTGTTAGATGGAGTTGTTTTCGAGGTAAATTCATGCAAAACCGCTGATGCGCGTTTCCATCTGAGGCAGTTTCTCAGCAAGCATTTTCTGCATTTGCCTCGAAAACAACTCCGTCTAGTAACGTTCCGTTATTATCTGATAGCGTGGTGAATGTGCATGTCACAACTTGTCCGTGAGAGCGTTTTGAAATATCCCTTTAAGCTACTGTATGTCTGTTTTATCAGATCAAGCCTTTGGACAAGTCACCTCCTGAGGTTATGAAGATACTTCCTCTGTGGAAAGCTGAGGCTTTAGGCGACGGACGATCCGGGATCTTCCTGTCATCTCGGGAGCTGAAGGCCCGAGACGGCGACAGCAGAGAAGAAGAGTTGATCTTCTGCATCGTTCGCCCGCCCTACTTCAGTTATCTAGAAAACATCACTACAGGTTGGAGAGTGAAGTGTGTTTGCATCTGTGCTTCAGCCTAACTGGGAATGAAGAAGTAAGTGTTTCTCTTTGCTGTTGCAGGTGGTTTTGTGACACAGTGTTTCTCTCAGGTGGAGCTGAACAAAAGAACCATCGTCTACATCATCAACCCAGAGAGGGAGTCTCTCTCAGACAGTCTTGAGCTCACGGTGTCTGATCCTTTGGGAAACACTGGACCTCCTCACATGTAAGAAAAAAAAAGAATTTCAGATGAGTTATGGCTTAAAAGTAGTTTGATGTCACACTGACCTCGACCTTGGATCACCAAACGGCTCCTTCTTTTGTGACCTTGTCTCTGTAGTCTTAAGCTCAGCTGGTCCAAAGTGGAATTGTCTCAGTCCGAGTACTCCATGTGTGAGAAGCAGAGAAGGATTTCTCTGGACATCATCCGCAAAGGAAACCTGGCAGAGTCTTCATACGTCACTGTGAAGGTCTGCAGACAGTTTGTGTTGAAGATGAATGTTCACATTATGAGAATATTAACTTGAGCACAGTTTAATTAATAAAGCTTCTCAGTACTACAGTGCAGGGTTTGGATTTATTATTGCTTCCCTATCCTTGGTCCTGGAACAGATTTAAAGACGTACTTCTTTATTTAGGTAAAGGAGGTGACTGCATCAGCTGGGAAAGATTTCCTCATGAGCCCTTCTTCCCTCATTCAGTTTGATCCAGGTATGTGTTTACCGATGTTTGGTGCTCTCCATAGAAAGCTTAGGGAAGGAGCCTTTAAATTGTCTTAAGGGATCCAAATAGTAAAGTGTTAGGGTAAGATCTCCATGTGTTGGACCGAGATGCACCATCCAAACTTGTATGATTCTTAGGAAGAGATGTAAAAATCTTAGGAAAAGTCTAACACTCACTTCAATCACCATATTTCCAGAAGCTCTAAAACATGCTGTGATGTTTGTCTCTGTGCAGGAGTGTCAAAGAGGAGCTGGCAGATAGACATCATTGAGGACCAACTTGAGGAGGCTGATGAAGTGTTTGAAGTGCTGCTTGTCTCTCCTGAAGGCACAATAATTGGTCGCACCAGTGGCACTCAAATCACCATCAGGGACTCAGGAAGAGGTAAAAATAAAATAAACCAAGCTGTGTATCTTTTAGATCAGAGAACAATGTATTTATTTTCAAAAGGTGCTGTATCGGATTAAAAGCTAAAGCAATCAATATTTGTCCTTGGCGGTTTAATCTTCAACACCACAGGAGGGTGCTGGCTGAAACAGGATCAGGAAGCTCCTCTTCTTTTGGGAAAAGAGATCAAGTCGGACACATACCCCCAACATGGATCCATTAAACTAGAGAAACTCCCATTAGGCACTGAATCGCACGTCTGGTCCCGTGGAGACAACATCCCTAGGCCCCCGAAAAAGAGACTCAGGGTTCTGGACAATCCAAAGTCTGTGAGTACCTACACTTCAAGTGGGAAGGACTTTATCCAAGCTGGTGATTCTCATGGTCTGTTGAGGCTTTGTTCCATCTATGTTCTGTTTAATCCATCAGATTGCACCTTCATCAGTTCTTCACAATGGGACAGACGTCATTTACACGGTAGGCAGCGGTAATGGAAAATACCAACCTGCACTAACCTCAAAATCCAACAATCCCTTATTTCTCTCGTCCTTTTGATTCCAGTATCACGGCATCATGCAGGTTCAAGTAGAAGATGAGACGTCCCCAACCAGGAAGGGCAGAAAAGCAAACATCCGTGTGATCAGCAGAGGGGGACGTCAACAGGCATCAGCACCACACATCGAATCAAAACCAGTTCCTCAAAAAAAGATCTCGAAACCTCAAAAAACTGGACCAACTAAAGGCCGAGTAAGTTTGTTTTCTGTTTGTTTTTCAATGTAAATGCCGTATTGGTTGTTCTACACTTACCACATTTATTGTGGCTGATAGGCTGTAGCTGATAACACAATCCCCAAGGCCTGTGTACCAGAATTGATGGGATTCCTGCACTTAAACCAAAAGACCAATCAGCTCTTTCACTGCAATGGTGTCACCTGGAAACCCTGGGCACCAACTGATCAGGTATTCCTGCGAAACCTACCTCAAATACAAATATGCACAGGCTTATTCGTATCTCTGAAGAAAGTAAAGGTCTGACCATGGCAGTAGGGGTTTGAAAGTTGGATCGCCAGTGGTAACATTTTCCAAAAATGTGGTAAATTAAAGGAAAAGTTTCCCTCTTTCCTGTTACACACCAAATTGTTTATCTCTATTTTATTCTGATTCATATGTAATCCATAAATGTATGTAGTTTCCAAGGGATCAATGAGCGGTAAGCATCAGGATCAACAGCTATGTAGAATAGCATGTCATCTGCATAGCGATTAGAGTACTGTCTTTATGAATGACGACCTTAGGTATTCGCAGTTAAGGACTGGAAAGAGGTCTATGCAGAACTAGGATGAAGAACCATATGGAGATGTACAGATGTAACTTTCACAGTGTTTTCTTCTCTTGCTCATATTTCCTTGTAAATTCTTTATGTTTTAATTAAGAATTATTTATGTTCAGCAAAAACACCAACATATCTGCACATTTCTTTGTCAAACCACAGATGGTGAGTGCTCAGAGGTGTCCTCAGGGTTGGACCTTCCATGGCGGCCACTGTTACATCCGGAGCTCTGAGCACAAAGCCACATGGACCGCGGCCAACAGAGCCTGCAGGGAGAGGTAGGCTACGGTTGTTTTTGCTCAAAGACAAACAGACTTGGAGAGAAACTGTAAAACAAAGAGCATGCACAAACATTCTGCAGATTAGTTTCCTGTCACACTCAAGAGCTGTATAATCTAATTGATGTGCTCCATAAATTACGCCCCTCAGTAGGAAAACACAGATTTATCCTCTTTTTCTTTTTCATTTTCAGATACAAAGGAACTCTAGCAAGTGTCTTTTCTAAAGCTGACATGGACTGGCTGTGGGACCTCAGCGGAAGAAAACCGTTCTGGATAGGTGGGTGTTAATTATTGATTCATTGCAACAGTATTCCTAATTTAAGATTGCTTGACCCCCCTTGTGTATAGGAAGTATCATCAGATTCTTTTATCAAGATTCAAATTAAGTTTTTTTTTTTTTTTTGAGGTAAACAAAAAATGCACTTTAATTTTGGAAAATAACATGAATCTTTGATTAAAGTATAAACTATATGAGTCTAACAGCTATATCTGAGGCCTTACACTTACTGTCACTAATGCAGCTGATGATTATACGGCAGACAAAGACTAAAATACAGCACAGTGTATATAGGGAGTTTTTTGGGAGTGCCTGTTGTAAAGGCTTGAACAATTGATGCTATCTGAATTTTGATTAATGTCTCTACTATTTCAATAATATTTTATTGACTCTTTGAGAAAACAAATACCAGTAATAATTAGATCTTATCTTATCTTGCTTTTTTTTCAATCTCCAATTGATGGTGTTCAGTATTTTTTCCGCACTGCAGTACGTCTGTACTGCAATGCAATGCAATGCAATGCAATGGCCTTAAAATTTCATGATATGTCCAACTTCTTTACACTGACTGTTTTTTTCTCAGGTCTGAATGACAGGGAGGGCCGAGGACAGTGGGAGTGGGTGGGCGGCGAACCAGTCGGCTACACCAACTGGAGCAGGACACCCCCACGCTCGAAAACAAGGGGAAGCAAAAACTGCGTCCTTGTGTGGAAAAGGGCAAAGTGGCAGATGAGGGACTGTAAAGGCGGCAGAGGTCACCGCTTTGTGTGTTCAGTCAAGACTTGACTCTGACTCTGTGTCACGGTAACACAGCCACAAACCCCCGTCCGTCACTGTGTTGTGTCAGTGAAAGTGAAGGAGGAAGGACTCGGCTCAACTGCACAATAAGACAATTCTCCAATAATAAGGATCAGAGGGAACTTGTTTCTGTGATTTATCACAAACTGACAATTATTGGATCTGAAGAATAATATGCTACAATAAGTGTTTACACAGCATTTATTCTACTTAGCCACTGAAAGTATTGTTGTATGTAAATCTGTATTTAGTGTCTTACTTAATTTAGACAGAACAAAGGCTGGATCATGAACAGAGGCCTCAAAATCCAAGGGATCACTTGGGTTGTCGTCAGTCGGTTTGTGGTGTACAGTAAGTTACAAATCAGTTTGTGGATATTGGACAGTTTTTCTGCAACTCTAGCAACGTTAACTTAGGACGCCTCGTGTTCAAAGTGAATTATTTTTTAATTTATGTTGTTCTTACTATGTACATATTCTTAAATCAATTTGTGATTAATCAGATTACCACAAACCAACTGACACATGCTGCTTTGGCACTGGAGCTTTGCTTCCATGTCAATGGACACAACACAATGAAAGAGCAACGTCGTCAAACACTGGACTTGTTGGGAAGAGTTTTTGCCCGGCGCTACTGTAGTTTCCTCCCTAAATTGTTCATTCACTTTTTTGTTTCTGTGAAGTTCTTCAAACTTATCAGAGACCTCACTTCCATTCATACATGTTTATTTTCACCATGTAAACAGAAAGGACAGCATCGTAATAAAGTTCAAGATTAAATCATTTGTCTAACTGAAGTTCAAATGGGATATTTTGTATCATAAATTGATTAATTTCTGTTCATTTACCCTAATTTATATAAATTATACTTACAGTCATATCAGTATTTTTGAGAATTCCCACTGACAAACAACTGATGCCAATCTGAGATATGATATAGTATCTCCAAGAGGCAGCAGCACTGTAAAATGATATTTGAACATTAAACCGTTGATCAGTAACTCAGCTTTCCTCTTGGTACATTTCACGTTGACATTTCCTCATTAGTTTTAAGCCTCTGTTGTCCCCTTTCTTTGAGAATCCGACACTATCGAAGTTATTTAGATCTGGGCCTGTGGGCCCTGCAAAAACCACAAGGTTAAGCAGCAATGTGATTATCCCCATCATGTGATCTACAGCTGGGGTATGAAAGGAGGCCTTTTATACGAGCTGTAAGCACTTCTCAGACGTTCGCATGCACTGGAAGGATAAACCATCGCCTCTTCAGCTCGGTGAGTCCGACTAAAACTGAACAGAAACGCATGGATACGATGCATCTGTGTCTGAGTCTTTGACGGAGAAGCAGGAAACAGGTCAGCATGTCGCTTTATCCTTACTGTAAATGGACTTGAACACCAGTCTGTGAAGAGAAATGTCTTAAAGTTGTGAACAGTGTTGAATGGAGCAGAGTCCAGTGCTACTAGGTCACTTGTTGTCTGGAGCATTAAACATGGAGAGTTTAACATCAGCAGATATGGTTTGTAGAAAACAGTCAAAATCCATCACTCTCTCGTCCTAATTAGTGTGTTTTCAGCACAAACAGTTATCTAGGTTTATGTTAATCTTAATATCAGTGCTTTTCAGTGTTTAATCCAGGATGGGATTTAGACTTAAGAGGCCTTCAGGTGCTGTAACAAACAAGGGGGTCAGAGTGTCATGGCCTGTGGCTGTGAGGAGCTGCGTCATTTATTGGCTGTTTTTAATGGATACAATAAGGTAATGTTGTGTGAAATCATCACTACAGTCTCTGTGAAATGTGATTTGTACACTTGTATTTCTGTTTTCGTATAGATTAAACAACTGTATGAACTAGCTAAAGAACCAGCTATTGAACTAGCTATTGAGAAAGCCATAAATTGGCTAATTAACTTACTAATGAGCCAGTAATGAACTAGCAATTTAATAAACTAGCTAATGAAGTAGCCACGAACTAGCTAAACAGCTAACATCTAAAACACTGACACTCACCACTTGCTCTCCAAAAATTAATGAAATAAAAATTAAACTAAACTCAAAGTGAGACTTTTTTAATTGTTCCTGATTGGAGAAATTGAAAGTGTTAAAACCTGAAGTCATTGTGATTCAATTGGCTTCAACAGTGAGTTAGTCCCTGTAGATGTTTATGTTAAAATGACCAACATTAAATAATGACCTTACTCTTAGTCTACAGAAACCTGTGAGGGACGACATGGAGGTTATTTCAGTCTTCATGGGCATGGGTTTTGTTGCGCAGGCAAATTGGAAATATGTCAATAAAGCCTCTAGAATAAAATGTTTAATTTGTGATTTGGAGGGGGGGTGGGGGATCAAAGAAAGCTTTCTGATTCTTGCCAGAGTGTTATATCTTTTAAACATTCTTCTTGTTTTGTTGTTCATTGAAGGTTGGACCATGACTTAATCACCGGACTCCCCTCCTGATCTTCATCACTACATGTGGAGAGGAGCTGAAGAGAGTCTGAGTCTTGGTCATGGATCAACAGAGTCAATCCAACCACGTCTCCAGTTTTCAGTGGCTTTCGTTCGCCTACCAGGGCCTGACAGAAATCCCCTATGACACTATTCTTCCACAGACTGACACTCTGGAGGTGCTGGACCTGAGTTACAATCTGCTGGATGAGTATCCTTTTCTTTATAACCACAAGCCGAAGGACCAACTACACCAGCCGTTCACTGATAAATAGCCTCCAATTTGCAACACAGGTGATCCAACCACAGTTTAGGGCCAAAGCCTGAAAGAGAAATATATTTAATGCTGCACAAGACAATATTTTTGTATTTTATAGAATACATTTTTACATATTACCACTGGTATTGATAAAACCCACAGATATTTATCACCAGTTTGTGTCTAGCCGGTGAATCTAAATCCAACAATCCTTGTTTTAGCTCAGTGTTTGTTCTCCACCAGCTCCTGAGGGAAAGATCAGTCTTCAGCCGCTGAATGTTAAACCAGGTTTACCAGCTGCTGCTGTCTGACGTCTGCCTGTTTGATGTTGTGCTGTGTCATGTGGTGGGTTTATCAGAGCCTCTGTGACCCACTGCTGCTGCTGCTGCTGCTGGAAATGAGGTTAATGAGAACCATGAGAACGAGCCGAAACATGCTGTGGGTCGTACAAACCAAAACAAGTCTCTGAAACGGGCTACAGCGCTGAGCGAGCCAAAGAGTTTGATGATAATTCTCTGTGAGTTTGTCGCTGCAAACCAGATCACTGTCATCAGACACAGTCATGAGAACCCGTTGTTAATGTAAAAACACTTATTATTGCAGCTTTAAGGACCAATAACACTCTCACTTGTTTGTGGGTTCCTATTCACAAATGTAATAAGACATTTATATCCATATATCAAGAGGGGTGTCTCCGTAGAAGTCCATTTTCTTTATATCGCATGTTCCTTCTTTGGGCAGTAAGCAAGTTTATAACACATCTAAAATGCTTATTCCAATCTGTCCAAACTTTTGACTATAATCTCCAATGGTTACTTTATAAAGTATATTGGATAACATTTTGCAATCATATATGTTAACAATGTAAGCAGGTTTGTTAAAACAGCATAAAGGAACAGCTAAAATTATATATTGACACACTTTCCCATTGTGTCCAAGTGGTAGTGTACATACTATATGGACAATTGGACACATTTTCGGTAATAATTACTGATGCCATGAATGGTGAAATTTTCTTTCTTTCTTTTTTTTTTGATGGTTTTCCAAAGTTTTTTTTTCAATTCATCTTAAAAACCCTTAAAAACAGACTAACAAACTAAAGAATCACAAGATCTCTGACCCTGAAAGGCAAATTAGCTTCTTTTTTTCACATTTAAAAACAGTGCCCTGAAAGGTTGTTTTGTCCTAAAGAATTTTTGTACTTTTTTCAATTTCTTTTTTATTTTTATTTTTTATTTTTGTGGCATTAATGGTAGAAAAAACGATTGCCTCTTTATGTTTTTCACAAAACCTTATTCTCTTGACTCTCAGGGCTTCCATAGTATGTGGTTTCAACACATGCCATTATAGGACTTACTCCAGGTGGATTTCCCATTGATAACACAAACAAACAAGCATGTATTCTACTTCATACCGACGCTCAGCAGCTGTGTTTGAGTGCGTTCTCCTTCATTCAGTCTTTATTGGAACCCGGCTCTGCTGGGGCAGCTGGAGAAGCTCAGCACTCTGATCCTGGACTGTAACAACTACACGTCTCACGTGAAGTTCCCCTACAGCCCCAGTGTGACCACAGTGTGCATCAACAAGAACAAAATCAACAACCTGCCCGTGTTTGTGGAGGAAGTACGACGAAAGTTCCCCAACATCAAGTCAGTCTGGTTGTGTCATGTCTATAGAAGAAGGATGTGTTATTGTTGTTATGTTATATTGCTGTTTTTACACTTGTGCTTCTGCTTTTTTTCCCCTGTTAAACCAGGATTCTCAGTATGATGAACAATGATGCAGCCCCTAGTTATTTCAATGGAGGAAGTCTGACCCAGTACAAAGACTATAGGTGAGCATCAAGGTCATTTATTATCACACCATAAACAAGGCTGACTTTACTATTTTCATCTGATTGGACTGTAACTTTAATTGCTTTTCAAAAATACTGTTGCAAGTTGTAACTTCGCTTCAAGCCACTGCATCTTCTTTCTGTGAATTTAGCAATCTAACAAGTTTTTACAATTACAATGTATTTTACAGTTAATTCAAATATTTCTAAAATCACTAAATGCCAAGTTGACCGTGGTCAGGTCAGAAAAAAAAGAATAAATAAATAAACAAATCTGCATATGAAGGAGTTTGCTCATCAAACGTAAAGAAAATCAGCTAGAAACAACAACAATCCAAAAAGTGTGGGTTTGTCGTTGTCTCAGGAGTTGAATTTGTCTTTGAAAAAAACATATCTTAATATATATTAATGAATGGAAATACAGATGTTCTACTTGTATGTCTGAGCTCCATCAAAATCAAACCACTGAAGACCTGTGAAGGGTTTTTTTCTTTTAACTTGCACAATGGCGCCCCCAAGTGGATGATTGGTGTAGGAAGAACGCAGTGTCAAAAACACAAAAATGCATACAACACCAGGGAAGTTTGGAGGTTTTAGTCCATGACTGAGGTCTTGTGGGGTTTGAAAACCAGCTGAACTCACAGTCAGTCCAAAAGTTCATGGTTGGTTGTATAGACCCAGAGATGTTCTTCTTTTTCAATCTTTTTTCTATATATCTGTATCATAATAACTATACGGTCTGTGTTGTTGCTCTCAGACAGTACGTCATCAGTCAGATCCCGGGTCTGGAGATCCTGGATGACACCGAGGTCCTGGAGAAGGAGCGGGTCCAGGCCAGACAGACCTACAGGCTCCATCCGACCAACCACAGCAGCAGGAAGAGGAAGGAGGAGTCGACCAGGAAACACGCACTGATGAGGAAAAAGTCAAACACTGTCATCAGACAATAGTATAGATAAAGTATATTTAGAGTATAAAATTATCATTATCATATATATTATTCATATTATTATTATCACATCATATCACATTATTTGTTGTGTAGCTGCTTGTTCTAATGTTGTGAAGTTTTACACATCTGTGCTATCAGATTAAAAATGGAAACAACCTTCTCTGTGTTTTATTTGCATCATCGATGCTGATACAGAAAGTTTTGTTATTACTGATAAAAACTGGAATCAGGCCTGTGCTATAGGTGAGATATACTGTATATTTTTAATGTATTTCACAGTTATTTAGTAAGTTTTGGTAAATTAAGTTTTTTTTGTAAATGGACAATTAATGGAAACTGTCATTAACTATCTTCAAATTATTTCTTAAAATCAAACTATCTGATCAAAAATGTTCTCAGCTTCTCATATTAAGTCTTTCTTCAACTATTTGACGAGAAAATATTTAATTTCACTGAATACAAACTAATAATGACTGATTTATAGGTATAAATGAAGCTGTAAAGTTTTGAGATGATGTCCATTTGATCTAGACTCTAGGCTTTCTGTACTCCATCTGGGGTCTTTGAAGAGTTCCCAAATCCTGAATAACCCATTCTTTGAAAAAATAGGTTTCATGACTGTAATTATGTGGATTGATTAATGAAGCCTAAAGTCCAACTCTATACTATGAAAGGGTTAAGGTACGAACCACAAACTTTACACCCTTTACTAATCTCTTTCTGATGAGAGGTTCATTAAGTTCTGCAAAAAGTGTTTCAATTGAAAAAGGCTTGTTTCTGTGAATGAATGAGTTTTACTGCCACGTCCAAACAAGAGGAAAACATTTCTACTAAATGTTATGTGATCCACATTATCGGCCTCATGAACCCGTGTGTGGTTCAGCGCTCAGTCTTTATTGAGAAATGCAGTTTCGATGCATTGTCTCCCTCCTGTTGACACATGCCAGCGTCTGACTCCTTCTCTCCTCTTTAACACCACGCTGTTGTTTTCATATCAGCTCTCTCCTCTCTCCACTGTTTGTTATCTCAGTTTCCTTCCTTCGCTTGTGCTCGACTCCCTGCTTCGGTACTGGATGTTCTTTCTGTGCCCACCACCTCCTCCTCCTCCTCCTGTCTCTGCCTTTAAATGCTTGGTCTCTGTGTCTCCCCTCAATGCCAAATGCAAAGCAGCTTTTTTAACTGTGGAAACAAGAGTTTCCCAGCAGATTGAGCACTGTTGAGCCAAACGGGCCCAGTTAACATGAGGGCCAGCTGGCAGACTGAGCCACTGTTCAGCTATGCAGCAGGTAGAGGCACATACCACCACAGACACATCCTGCATTCATCATGAAGAAATGCTTACACAAAGAAATCTGTCGGTTTAGTAACACTTACTGTAATTTAAATTAGAATTTAGTCATTACATCAAACCTAAAAGACAATTTAATTAAAGAATTGGCGTCAAATGCCAGCAGGGCGCTCTATGGTGAACAGAAATTCAGAGGTTATGTACAAAAACTGTTGTGAAATAACTCACTGTACCTCTGAATGTTCTTCCTCTAGTCCCAAAGGATTGTGGGAGTTTTTCTTTTAAATGGCACATGAGTGTTGAATGTCTCAACAAGTGTGGAAGAAGAAAGAAGCTACAGCTGGACCTGATGTGGAAGTTTCCTTTAAAGATGAAGCGATCTATAATCAATAGCTAAACACAAGATGCTGAATACATGTCACATAAGTGGATAATTGATATCCACTGAATATATAAAGATAGCCTATCACTTTATAAAATGTCTGATTGTAAAATTGGTCTCTATGAATGGAAAATATAAACTTTTACATAAAATAACACATAAAAAATATCATATATTCTAAACACTATATGTTTAATTCATAAATGCCATATGTCCATTGGATCAGAAACACATCTGTTATAATGGAGGCAGATGAGAGCAGTGACAGATGTTAAACAGGCCTCAGTTTTCCTATGAAACAGATCCACATTGTTTCTTTTTTTAAACTCCAATTCAAGCAGCGATTATAGGAAACGTATAGATAATGATAATTACATGTATTGGAGAACAGTCATAATTTATTCTATATGATTCCTGTTCCTCCTGTTATCTTAGGGGTGTTGCGACTGCGCTGCGTCGTGTCATTGCAGCGCTGCACTTATCAGTTCCTGACTGGCCTCTCACTTATAAAACGTTTTTTTTTTTTATCTCTATTCTTTTCTTTTTATCTTTGTTCCCCCCTCACCCGTTTCTTTCTTTCTTTGTTCCCATCATGCCCTGCAGCGGTTATTATTGCCACACAGCTTCATCATATGAGGCCTGATTCAGCAAAACATTTCAGCACCTGCAGCATCTGGTTCAGGCAAGGTCACATCACATGGTGGTCTGAACAGAGTCTGGCCACACAGAGAATAAAGCTGAATTAAAAAAAAAAAAGTGGAGGAAGGAGGAGGAGGAGGAGGTTCACTTCACTGCTTTTATTGCTGGAGGACATAAATATTTAAAGGCAGTGCTTTCTCTTCTGCTAAACATGACCAGTCAAGTGACTGGCTCGCTGCATATTTGTTGGGAGTGTTACTGCTCTTTTTTTTGTGTGTGTATGTGTCTTGTTTATACATGAAGTTTAACTCAAAGCTGCTGCAGAGAGTTTCACAAACAGGGTGGAAAGTCAGAAGAAGGTCTGAAGAGTCCACGGATTCACCAGGAGGTTCTCACAGGAGGAACCCTGAAGATCTTCAGAAACATCTGGTTTTGTATTTAAATGTCTTAAAATCGATTTCTCATCTAAACTTTGGTTGCATAATTATCAAACTCATTGGCTGTATTTCTTTATCAAATGTATCATCTTCTTGCCAATGCTGTTACTTAACGTTTTCTTGGAGAAAGTAAAGACTTTTATGAAATATTATCTCTCAGTCTCTCCAAAACCAATGACCATAATCAGTATAATCATGTGATATGCAACAGAACTCAAGTAGCAGCTTTAAATGAAGTGCATCTGTACATCTGGAGTCACTCATCGTCACCGGAGTTATCCAACTCCAGTGATGTAACACCAGTGACAATTACCCTGAAAAATGCATTTTACCCAATGGGAGCCAGAGATCATCCAACCCACATGTTGTCAATCATGGTGAACTCTCTAAATCATGTCATTAAATTCACTTGTATTGCTTTTTTAAAATTTTTATTCCCTGACAATAAAGTGGGCCGTACCAGTGAGTTGAACCAAAAGCTTCTAGAGTTTTGTAATGGGACATAAATCCATGTTTTATTTTATTTATTTATTTTTTGGCACTTTCTTTTTGTATGTCTTATGTCATATAATATTATTGCAGTTTAATAAATAAATAAATATCAAATTTTTGACTTCAGAATACACTGCACCTTCTCTAATGGGGACAAACTATTCCGTAGGACTTGAAATTGTATGTTTATATTGAAAAACAAATATTGCTTTGTTTAATGTCTTAATAATGTTGGATTGTTCAAAGAACATGTTATTAACCTACTTAAAAATGTGAATACATTGTAACAATGAAGTGTTTTCCAAGAGTATAGGCTAGATTTACATAGCAAAGGCACAAAGATTGATATTTCCGTAAATTATGCTGAAGAAATCAATGTAAATGATATTTGTCGATTGCAGAAATGTTCCTATTTGGAACGTAGAGAACATCCCAACAGCATCCTGCAGAGCGTAATGTGTCCAGTGCCTATAATGTACTGTATCTACAGGCTTCCTGTGGGTCTATAATGTAAATCTATCCAACCATTTACGTCCATTATGTCATAAGAACTGACTCCACGTCCATTAAATCATCACAGCCTGTCAATCACAGATTAAAACAGCATGTTGTAGCCTATAGCTCTGGCTGTGCACTCAAGTGTGGTCTGCTTCTTATTCCTCAGGGGGGGGGGGATTTGGAAAATGGCCATTGCACCCATGCAGCCCCACCCCAAATTGCAGCTTCAAAGAGAGACTTCCTGACATCTGGCCACAGCGGTCGGAGCTGCTGGGTGAAGAAGAGGGACATGGGGGGCAGGGTTGATCTGATGATCTGCATGGCCTCAGGGCCGGTTAACTGATACACAGGAGGCAACACTGTTTCTCTTTAGTGTGATCTTGTCAATGGCAACCACGCCCAGCCTTTTCCCAACAAATTACCTTGGCAACATGTTTGTCCCTGTGGCAACTTGAAATAAATGTTAGAAAAAGGAAGGACACTAGACTACTCGCAAAACTAAAATATTAGCCATAAAATAAGCTTGCTACAGTTAAACAATCAAGTAAACAATCAATTTTTACTAAATTTAAAATAGATGATGAAACTACATTGTGTTTAGGCTACTACAAAAGTTTTCACATTGTTTATCAGAATTGCATTAATAAAGCTCTTAAAGTTGTTAATGTGACTTCATTTAATGTAAATTCTTAAGTAAAATATACTATTTTAAAATGGTAAATATGGCGGCCATCTGGGGGGGTTTCTAAGGGGATTACTGAAAAGGGACAGGCTGTGCATTTCAAGCAGATAACAGACAGAGTGAACATTGGCACGGCACGGCGCGGTTCTACACGTGCTGTTCTTCTGTTTGCACCTGTCCTAGTTCTGTCTCTCTTCCGCCTGGCTCGTGCCAAGTCACAAACTCACAAGCACGATGAATTAAAACATAAAAGCTTTGAATTACTTTGACACTTCGTTAAACTGCCTCAAGACATACAGTGAGACAGAACGAGGCCGGAAACAAAGAGAACTTGCCTTCAAAATAAAACTAGGTCAGGGGTTTCTTCTTCTTTTTCTCCATATAACATTGGGAAATTAAAGTGACTTTTTTAGTAAATAAAATAAATAAACAAATAATAATAATAAAAAAGCGTTTGCAAAGATTCTTTACAGTTTGAATGTGAGGATTTAAAATGGGAGTTGGTTTAGGGCTACTGTATGGTAATTAGCCTATATTATTAGGCTACTCTACAAATGATCATAATGTTATAGGCTATGTTTTAATAATAATGGATTATGCATAGCCTATACTCTACACAGGAAGCACATAGAGCAAAAATAAACATCAAATAAGTATAGGCCTATATATATTTCAAATCAGATTCTGTTTTATTTTCATGTTTTTTATTTTTTGTTATGTATGGGCTTATTCTACTGAAAGTTACTGGGAGCAAGAAAAAAAGTAAGATTAAAAAACAGATTTAGGGTGTGGGTGGGTGCACGGGTGGTGGTGGAGAATTAATTTATTACTGCTTTAAAAGTGTCTTTTTAAATCTGTGCATGTCTCATTATGAACGTCCTTTTAAATTACAGTGTTATTCATTATTTCTTAAGCAAAATAATTGGATTATTACTCATTCATTTGATTTATTCATTTTTTAACCTTATGACCTTTGTGTGAATCAATATGGGGCCACACAAGAGTGCACCTCTGTTGTCTCTGGCAGTTTGTGTGTGAGTTTGTTTGTTTGAAAGGAGAGAGCTAATATTGCCATTTTAATCCTCCTGATATGCAAACTATAGAAACTTTGGCATCTACTGTACATTGTTACGTCACAGCCTCAGACTTTTATTCTGAAATTCCAGAACGGAACCCCTACGTTCCATCACGTTCAGCTCGACGCTGGTACCTGTCAAACAGTCTCCGTCCTCCTCTCTGTCTCACTGCTCCGCTGAGAAGCCGGCTCGCCTCCGGGGCTCAGACTGAGCACTCACAGCAGCAGCAGCGGCAGCAGCACTGGCCTCCGGTGTTTCTGCTGAGATCTCTGCTCATTCAAATCCGCTTTTTCCCCACCACTACATGACCTTCAAGCGGTAACGGACTGAACACCGGCTTCAGCACGGACCTCTCGATTTTTCCCCCCTTCTACTCTCTCCGTGCGGCGCTCTGCATTGCAACGAAATGGGAGCTGAATGCACTGAAAGTCGGACGCCGCGGATGCATGCAGAGGGACCGGGAACAACAGGAGAGAGACTATAAGTCTGCAGTAGCCTGATATAGCTCCCGTGGCCGGCATGACCTACATACCACACAGCTTAATGGACCCGTCTCCTGGACATCTCTGCGGTATGGACACCTCACACAGTAACTGACGAGCCGCTCAACCTTGTAACACAGTAATAAAGTGACCTTCGTTTCGTGCTGCTATACTGCTGCAGAAGAACTATGCATAACAAGACACGTGAATGTGCATATGACTGAACGGTGGGGGAGAATCATCCATGCAGACAATGTCCTATGCAAAATAAGGGAAGGCGAGACCAAACAGCATGATAAGGAGTGTGTGCTGGATGTTTTGCTGACCTTATGTACTGGAGCCAAAGAGGAAAAGCAAAGGGAAAACTAATCAAGCAGGTGGCCTGAGGCTTCAGGATAAGCCACTCTCTCTATAGCTACACCAGCTCTGCTCTTTAGACTGGCCTACAGCTCACGAGGATCGTAGTGGAGCCGGGGATCAAAGGTCCACATAAGAGCAAGGTTGGTGTTTTTTTTGTTTTTTTTCAAAGCTGGAGCTGCCTTGATGCCTCACACACACTCACCATCGACAAGTTATACGACAGTGGTCACAAAATGCTGTGATCGGCAATAAAAGTCAACAACCAAGCAATAAAAAACCGAAGTACTCTGCAGGAACAGGTCAGATCCTCACAGACCTCCTTAGGCGGCGGCTGTCCATCAGCAACTAAAACTGTCGCCATCATGCTCCTAAACTGCGGTCAGCAGTTACCTCTGCTTAGACACACAGATGTGCCGCCTCGGGTGATAGAAAACTTCATCCTGACCGGCTACCGGTTTCCAAACTACAGCCTGAGGGACTGCTTGCTCTCAGCTTTCAGACCTACCAATGAGACGGGCAACTTCTGGACCCACTTCCTGCCGGTGTTTGTGTTTTCGTACTATTTCGTGGAGGTGTTCAGTTGGGAAGGCGCGCCGCACGGCGATGCCCCCTTCTTCTATCCGTTGTGGAACTACTACATTGGGGTTTTCTGTCTGCTTATGGCTAGCAGCATGGCCCATCTGCTCAACTCCATGTCTCTGGTGGTAAGGGAAGTCTGCTTCTTCGTGGATTACGGCACCATCAGCGCCTACACGGTTGGGTCGTCGTTGGCGTACTACTACTACATCCACCCTCGGGCAGGGATAGTGGAGACAGAAGGCCATAATGTGGACTTAAAACATGAACCTGCAGCGACTGTTACCTCATCGTTTGCAATCCCAGAGTTCAGCGTGTTCTTCGAGACCTTCTACATCCCAAGCGCATGTATCGTCGCAATCATTTGCATCTTATCTTGCTGTAATACCCGCCAGAGGTGGAGGAAGCATCGATACGTCATCCGGACCCTTGTGTTCCTGCTCCCGTTCCTCGTCTCCTCCACGCCGGTCTTCTACCGCCTCCTCACCAGATCGCCTTACTCCAACTCCTCCTCCTCCTTCGCCTCCTCTGCGTCCATGCCGACCTTCTTCTATCGCCACTGCCTCTGGCTGCTGGTCTCGGCCGTCTTCAACATCAGCAAGTTCCCCGAGCGCCTGGCGCCCGGTCGCTTCGACATCTGGGGGCACAGCCACCAGTGGTTCCACTGCTGCACGTTCTTGTCCATCCTCGACGAACTTCAGATGATCAAAGCCGAGGTGAGGGCCCTCCTGCTCAGCCCGACTCTGCTGCTGCCGCCCGCGACGCTCTCCCGTCTACCGGGACCCACCGTAGCTTCGACCTACGGGGTGATGTTCCTCCTCCAGACCACCATCATCTCCATCATCGTGTGGTTCTCCTGGCATGCCAACCGCATCTACGGACCTCAGAGGGACCAGCTCGCAAAGGAACAACTCAAAAATCACCAGAAATGTCACTGATGATCACGCGAGACGTCCTTTTTTTTTTTTTTTTTCTGACTGTGATTAAAGATTTGCACATTGCGTATGGAGCCATGCCACTAAGCAAAGCGCACAAGTCAAACAATGTTTCCCATCTGATTTCAAGTCCCTTGTTTGTTTCAAACCCCTCGGAGAGCGTTTTTTTTTTTTTTTTTCAAGCTTTCATGAGGAGAAATTGGGGACAACAGGAGATGAAAGGATTATATTCTGAGCTCACCATGGGGTGGCTGTCTGCTTGAGTGGATATTGAAAGACCGTGCCAGCTCTTTCCCCTGAGCTGTTCCAGCATGTTCCAACAGGATGTCTGAGCAGTGGGGATAATAACTACCTCTAAGGGCCTATACTATATGCATGAGGAGAGAGGAACGGTACCCAGGAGAACACATATTCCATATCACATTTGGTAACGTGGCTTAAAAAGAACCAGAAGTAAAGTTGACTCATATGCTGTCATGTCCTTCCTCCTGTGTCACTTCCTCTTCCTCCTAACCTCCTAACGGTATCTTTCGAAACTCTGCTAACGACTCCGGTCGAGCCCATTGTCTCGAAGAATTAATCCTCTCGCCTGAACTTTGTTGACCATACCTTCTCTTCCTCTCTAACTTACACAAACATCCCCTTAGTCCCATTTCCTCTCTCTCTCTCTTTCTGAGTAACCCCCTTGACCCCCTTGCAGGAAGTGTGGCCTTGCTGACGTGAACACAAACTGCTGAGAGCTCGTATAGTGTCTGACAAGTTAAAGCACTTTCAGGAGGCCGGTTGAATCCCTGGCCTGTCATTAAAGAAGCCATGCTCACTTTCTAACCTTAAGGGACAAAAGACATTTTCTTAAGTATATAAGGATGTTCTTTCTGTCGACATGTTCTGTTTTAATACTTGGGTTATTTTAATGTGAAATATGTTCATGGTGCAGTCAATACATCTGCTGTTTGTATGGGTTTTTTTATTACACTGATCACTAGTTCCTCATTCATATGGTTCACATTGTATCACTAGTTCCTCATTCATATGGTTCACATTGTGGTTAGTTCACTACTTCGTATATAAAGTCTGTGTGAATCTGATGTTTTCAAATCAGGATGTTAAGTTTATTTAGTGGGTTTTTCAGGAGTGCTTTGCTGTTGTACCCTACGGTCGCCCTGATAACTCAACACCGTGCAACTTAAGGAAACAAATAGACAAAAACACCACAAACTCAGTTGTACAACACAACAGAAGTGATTCCAGTGGACACAACCAAGTGGAAACACTTCTGTTGTTGTTGTTGCTGCATGTGTTTTCTTAACTTGTACAGTGCTTCGAGCTCTGAAGGCCACCGTAGTAGCCACCACTCTGTAGGTGCATCTTTTTATTGACAGTCCATGTTAGCAACATCTGTCGCTAACATAAGCTAACACGGTCAGTTCCAGCTCCAGTGTGACGGCCGGCATTGTGAACATAGAGGAAAAATGTGGACAAAGGTTTTTTCATGTCATGTGACGTTGATGTACAGCAACCTCTTAGAGAGCAAAAAAAAAGAAAGAAAAGAAAAGCCATACTGTTATATCGCGGCAATATCATAGTTATATAGTCACCAGGAACTTCCTGTATAGTTTTGCACTTGGCAGATTAATCAGGTTAATAGTTCACCTGCAGTTTGTGCCTCTGTATTATCAATACCCTTGAGTCAACAACAACAAAAAAAAACAGAGTTTCTTTTAATAACTGCCCCCTCAAGGTTTTTCCATCATCCTCAGTGACTTTTTTGTATGGAGGCCAAGAAGTGCCCACTAAAAAAAAAAGAAAAAGAAAAAAACATAAAGATAGGCTTTGTAATCCTATCTGCATTAGATTAAAAATAGTCTTTTAAGACTCTGGGGACCACATATTCTGACCAAGCATCTGGGATTTTTTGTTTGTTTTTTTGATATGTAACCATTGTTTTCTAATCGAAACAAATCTAATATAATGAAGTGTCTATGGTAAATTTATATAAAGTAAAACCAAACATTTGTGTGTTTCAAGTTTGACACAATTTTCAAATAATTAACTTCATCATTTACATGGACTGTAAAGTGAACAGTGTTCAGAGTTGTTTAATGACCCACTGGGGATTTGATTATCACCAGGTATCTGCTAATGGATGCCTTGGGTGTGCGACTCAAACACTGTGGTAATACATGAGAGGGACAAACTGTGGCTGCCAACCCTTAGCCCAAACACCAACCCTAACCCATGTAAAATTATAAATTGCTAACCGTAGCACAGAAACTACCATCTTTTTTTATTCAGTTTTTAATTCTAGGAATCAAGGTTAGCATTAGTGCTAGCAATCGTTTTTGTGCATCACATAAAGTTTTGGACCAGGTTTGGGTTTGGTTGTTGTAAGAAATTGTCTTTTAAATCAAAAAGATTGTACCGATTGTTTGCGTCCATGTGTTTCTAGTGTCTGGAAAGAAGGGGAAAGAGAGCAAGTGTAGGGATGAATGCGTCACGTTAATTGTCTTTGTCGTATTTACATTGATGTTGGGCATTATGTGGTGTGCAGGAGTGCTTAGTGCTGCTGTGACCTCCCCGATTAAAGGGGAAGAGGAAAATATTATGAAAATGAAAAATGGACCATGAATATGACTTTTAAATGCTACATTGAGTATTAATTAGGAGAGGGAGTGTGTTTTTCGTTGTGTTTTCATGTGGTGGTTGCATCGTCCTGCAGTATTTCACGTCTTCAAACTGTGACCTGTTGCTCGTTTATCACATCACGTTGCTAACTCGTGTTTGTCAGCGTCTAATTTTTCAGAAATGTCCCAATCATCGTCGTCATTATCGTGTTAGTTCTGCTCGTAGTTGCACATCGATGCATTCACTTGCACAAAAAACGATTTAGAGATGGAAGTCAAGTTGTTGTCGTTGTTTATGACGCACAACACTGGATCGAGTACACGAGGACCACACTGTTATGGTTGCACTTTAAAAAACAACAACTCCTCCTTTAACTTTAAGGGTCGACCCTGCAGTGCTGCATCAATCCAGCACGTTTCAGGTTTAGCTTTCTAATTTACTCGCTAACAAAGACAGATTCATTGCGTCCGATGCTGAAGCGATGTTTCTACCTCAACACAGCTTTGTTTTCAAACAGACCCCGCCCACCCTTTTTTTAAATTTTCTTCTACTTCCTCCGTTAGACTTGAATCTACCATAAGTTGAGCAGTGTTTCAATTCAAGTGTGTGAATGTTGGACTAACAGACTACTGTGTCTTACCTAGTGACGTACTCAGGGGTGACTGATTAACAACATTTATACATTACACATGCACTTAAATTATGAATGAGTACAGATGGAGGTTCATTATATAGTGCACTGTGTGTGGATAGGTTATTAATGCTGAAAAAGTGAAAACCCTCCATTGTTGTGTTAATTGTACATGTCAAATTGCATTACTAATGTGGATGATTTTAAGTTTTATTGAATAAATTATGCCAAGACATGACATACTTGTGGCTCTTTATTCATTTTACTTTTAATATGCAACTCCTTTTCTGACATTTTCTCTCATTTTTGATTGATTCTCTGATAAGTACTTTATATTTGTCCAGTCCATGTGCTTGAGTAAATGTTATATTTGGAATAAACCATCTATTGTTATGCTAACATGCTAACTAAACATTACAAATGGGCAGGTCAACTCCTAATGTTGGCACAGTGACTTTCTAAGTTACATAGTGTTCGCATAAATCCAAATAGTGGCTAATATACTAACTAGTTTATGTTCGCTGAATTCACCTGAAACTGACGGGTTGCAAACATTTAGTGTTTTAATGAGCAGCACTTTTTAAGCCTGGACATAAAGCGTTAACAGATTTGATTAAGGTGGTTTTCAGAAATTTGAATAATTCAAATGTTTTGTCTAGTTCCTTGTCCAGCGCTGCCTGTTTTTCTTTGTTTGAGGAGTGTGTGCGTTCAATGTAGGTTCACTGGACCTCGACAGAGTTATATAGTGTATGTGTGTTCAACACGTGCAGCTGGCTTTTCATGTCAACCTCTACTACACCTCCTCCCCCACCACAGCAGCTTTTTCCATCCCTCTGTCTCTTTTTACTCGAGCGACCTGAGTCACAAACAAACGTCTGGTGAAACATGAACCACAGAGAGAAGATAGATCCTCCTTCTGGTTAAGAAAACCACCAGAGTCTCATATAGACGGCTCACGTCACAGATAAACAGCTACTTAAACATGATCTCTATAGAAACCAGGTTTAAATACTATAATTATGAAAGTGGTCATTCGTTCCAACCCTTCAGTCCTTTCAGGATAATTAACAATGAATGAGAAGAGTCATCATGAACACAATGAAGACACGGATCTGTTTTCACTGTGGCAGCCTGCCACAGGCCAGCACCACACCCTGGAGATACTATTACATTTCTCTTTCTACTACTACACACATTATTTATGAATGAAAACACACATTTAACAATTTTTAAGTGCAAAAAGATTAGAAAACACTAGGTTCATCTTGAACACTTATTCCTAGTCACTAAAGTAAAGTTTTATACTCCTATTATTCAAATGGAGTTTTAATTGGTCATTTTTGACTATAACTTTATTGACAGTGACAGTGTAGAGGAACGAAATAATGTACACTGTTGTGCACTCATGGACATAATCTTCTTCCTATTTCAGATCTGTTGCGTATAATACCCATAATGCACTCTGACTCAATGTATTTCACCCCAGTGTATGAAATATTGCAGCTTAACCGATGCACTAAATATATATACAGTCCTATACATTACTTCTATAACATGTATTTTTATTTTTAACATATGAAAACTCAGTGTTTTAACCTAAAGGGAGCCCCCTGGTGGCTGAAACGAGGAGTCATCTGAGACAGACTGAGCCCAGAGCAGCACAGGAAGGCAGCAGCTCACACACTCGGCCGACCACAAACGCTCACTTCCCCTGCTCCTGTCAGGTTAAAAATAGACCAGTCGATAACGAGCTGCTTCAAGAGAAAAAAAATCCCCCAAAAACCCTCACTGTTCGCAATCAGAGAGCGAAGCACCGTCGGCCCGAAAGACTATTTATGGAATTAAAGAGCGTTCAGGGAACTATTCTCAGCCTCCTTGTCCGCCAGTGCTTTTAAAAATAACACTCCTGATTGTTGTGTTAAGTGTCTGAAGTTCAGACGGAGACTAATAATAGTTATATCGGTTCCTTCTGCACAAAAATAAACATGACAAAAAAATCTGAAATACAAATTCAGTGTCATTTTATTATTATTATTGATCAGAGCTCTGTGGATTAATGAACGTTCAACAGAAACATGGGTTTTGTCAGGTTTCATAATAATCACATCGATCAGTGTTTGAGGATAAACACAAAACAAGATGAGCAAACACATGGTGTTATTATTATTATTATAATTAATATCATTATTATCATCATCATTAAGGCAGTTGAAAACATTAACGTTGACACATTTGAGAGGAGAAAAGCCGGTTTACAACTAAATCTGGAATGTCTGAAAAAAAAAAAAAAGTTAATCTGCTTTATCACAACCTGGCACTAGTGTTTGTCACTATCTGTCCGTCCTAACTTCTTATTCTTCAGTCTTTGTTCTTGTATCTAGTGTATCTAGTGCAAAACTATCGGTGGGAATGTGTGACGTCACCTGTCGAAATGAAACGAGGACAAGACCCGATAAATTAAACTGTTTTTTTTTTGTTTTAAAAACTGTCACTAGAGGCCAAAAACACATCAGTTCTCCAGATCAGAGGACTGCGGTTCAGACTAATGAAGCACTAAATCAAAAGCCAAGAAGTAATAAACTAAGATATTTCACCTCCTCTGTTCCAGATGTGCCACGTCACGTCTCAGGAGGGTTAAAAAAAAACAAAAAAACATCAGGAAACAAAGACGAACATCTGGTTGAAGGGTTAAAATGAAGCTGACTCATTTCAAGCATTTTCCTACCTTGCATATCTTCTCCCCTCAGGTCTTTATGTGCGTGTTTAAAGTGTTTAAAAACATTTTACCATTAGCAGCAAATCTCAAAAAACTATGAGAATATTCTGTCTCCATTCACACTAATGTTGTTGTTGTTGTTGTTTTCAGCTCTCGGAGAGCGACTGACTGGACGGTGCTTCCTGTTTCCCGGGTCAACTACGGCACTAACATGTAGAGGGGGTTCGACCCTGCTGCAGCTGCTGTAGCTGAGAGTAATTAGACTAATTAAAACCTGTTTGTTTGTTTGTTTTTAGTTTCTTTTCTTGTTTTCTTGCGCTCAGTTCTCCGACATCTTGCGGATCATGTAGTTGAGGATTCCTCCGTGGTGGAAATACTCCAGCTCCACGTCCGTGTCGAACCTCATCCGCACCTGGAAGGTTTTCCCCGTGTCCAGCTGCACAGAGAGAGAGAGAGACGTTAAATTAGACTTAAATTAGATAGATAGATAGATAGATAGATAGATAGATAGATAGATAGATAGATAGATAGATAGATAGATAGATAGATAGATAGATAGATAGATAGATAGATAGATAGATAGATAGATAGATAGATAGATAGATAGATAGATAGATAGAGTTCTGATCAGATTTCCAGTTGTTCAAAAGGTTTCATCTGGATCAAAAAGATCCGGATTTTGAAATCCCATGTTTTGCCATCCAGGATCACATAATCTGTCTTACTTTTATCCCTGTTGTTCAAAGCAAAATATGACCCACAAAAAAGGGGGGAAAAAATACAGTAAATTACTGAATATTTTTTCATGCGTTTCATATTCAAACTTCAAATTTCATAGAAATGTGCAGTAGTTGGGGAAAAGTTCTTAATTTGTGGAGTAATCAAAAGTTAACTTTATCTACTTCATCACTCTAATGGTTTAAAAACCAGGTGCAAAATATAAATCAATAAAATTATATATACTACATTATAAATATTGTATTATTTGACCAGTTTGAATTTAATTTAAAGGGATAGTTCCACATTTTGGCAAATTGGCCCATTGCCATAATCCCTATAGTCATAGCAGTAGGTTCGTTACCTTTAATTATCGGTGCAAGCTATTTTTAGAACGGCAGAGCAGAGCCGCGAGCTGAAGGAAACCAAGAAATCCCATGAGCCTCCGTAGCGTAGCTCTGAGCAGCTCATTAAAGGTAACAAACCTACTGCTATGACTATAGGGATTATGGCAATGGGCCAATTTGCCAAAATGTTGAACTATCCCTTTAAATCAAATTTTTTTCCTGAATCCACCAAATATTTGGGATCAGAATAATCCTGATGTTTTGGATCAAAATTATCCAGATCCCACACAGAAAGGGTTTGATCTCAGAACCCATTTTCAAGATTCGATCCGATCTATTATCTAAAATCCGATCATGTTGCTTTTGAACAGCTGGACCCAGGAAGTAGTTTGTTCTTCACCGACCTTCACGTCCACCGTCATCCTGGGCGTCAGCTGCTGGGGGATGATGACGCTGTAGCGCTCTCGACCCGTCAGCCCCAGGCTGTCGGCCGTGTCTCCGTGGAGATACTCCAGAGGGATGACGCCCATGCCGACCAGGTTACTGCGGTGGATCCGCTCGTAGCTCTCCGCCAGGACCGCCTTGATGCCCTTTCAAAATAAAACCACAAAGAAACATCAGTCTTCATCCCTGTGAGACACTCAATTTCTTTCAGACAGATTTTTTATCTTGACGGTGGATTTCAAATCTACTGATGTCTATACTAAACTTTCTCAAATGTTTAATTCATCAAAGTCTACAGTTGATTTTTATTGTTTATTTTATTCTTCTACTTTTTTTTCTGTTTGCAAATAACATCATATTCACTGATCAAGACAATAATGTGGTTGAAACTTCCACGTCTTCACCTCTTTGAGACGCTCGATTTCCTTCAGCCAGATTTTTATCTGGATAGTGGATTTCAGAAAAGTTTAGCCGGATGTATTTAAGTGTATGTTTATATACTTTTGTCTGATTTCCTATATTTTAGATTATAAAAAATGACCACACCTTTGGACCCCTGGAGGTTTAGGGCGTGGGGAATGGGGTTGTTTCTTATTTTGAATTTCTTATTATTGTTAGTAAGATTTCTATTAGTAATTTTATCATTGTTTTTATTTTCTTTTTGCTATTTTATTATACTTGTCTTATTCTTTGCACATTTATTGCCACATTTCTATTTATTTCTTCAAAAAATTTAATAGAAAATGGGTAACAAAAAAGAGAAGTTTATCATGACATTTGAAAACTTAATAGTGAATAACTATTAATCTACTGACATAATTACTTAGATCTCACTAAAATATTAAATACATTACAGACTATAGCTGCACTTTACTTTTGCTAACTGTTCTACAAAAGGCTTTGTACATCTAAAATACAATATCTTGAATATACAAACAAATATCATGATATAGATATTATTGTGAGGGAGGGTCTTCTAATATTTGTGGTGGTGTTTGAGTACAGTGCAGGTTGGAGCTGCTCACCAACAGGAACGGTCCTTTAGCCGCCCAGTCTCTGGAGCTTCCTGAGCCGTACTCCTTCCCCGCCAGAACCAGCAGAGGGACGCCGGCCTGCTGGTACCGCTCGGCGGCATCGAACACGTCCATCTGGACACAACACAGGACGACACATACACAACATCAGTCCAGCTGTGGATGGATCAGTCATCATTTAGCTTTGACACTGTTAAAATACAAAACTCTGCTTTTTAAACAACTAAATTAATGACTGAACATATATTTAGTGTTTGTGTGAATGTTTCATCTTCATCCTCTCATCATTATCAGGTTTCATTGAGTCAGAGACAGTGAACGCATCAGTGCGACGGCGTGCTGGACACCGACCGTCTCTCCGCTCGGCAGGTGGAGCGTCTGCGGCGCCTGTTTGTTGAGGAACTTGTTGAAGAGACGGATGTTGGCGAACGTCCCTCTGGCCATGACGGCGTCGTTGCCTCGACGAGAGCCGTACGAGTTGTAGTCACGAGGACTCAGACTGTCGGGAGAAAAACACGATACGACAATTTAGATACAGAGTTGATCTT
Source organism: Trachurus japonicus (assembly GCF_045865225.1). Lineage (NCBI taxonomy): Eukaryota > Metazoa > Chordata > Actinopteri > Carangiformes > Carangidae > Trachurus > Trachurus japonicus. The sequence continues at coordinate 14,271,052 of NC_140924.1, forward strand.
TTCTTACAGTTTTATTTTTTCCTATTGTATATAATGTAAAGTTTTTCTTCTTTATCTTTTCTTTTGTCATATGCTATAGTTTTTTGCAGCGTTGGGCTGGAGCAGAAACTAAATTTCAATCCTGTATGTCCAGAAATCATCAATAAACTGACGATGACTTTAGACTTTGACCCCACGCTCTTGTTTCACTTTCATTACAACTCAGTCTTCAGGTTTACGACAGCTTTAAATGAACATAACAGACTGAAAGACGCAGCTGTGATCTCAAGTAGGAGATGAAGGAAAATAGTTTCCACATTTTCTACTCAAATCAGACAGAGGATACCTGAGCTTCATAGTTTTACAGACTGACTGGTTGTTTGACATAAGACAAGACTTTATATTGATCCTATGTGTAGGAAATTCACTTGTAACAGTAGCAAAGAGTACAGGGCATGTAAAGAAGTAAGGAATAAAACTATAAAGACAAGAATATATATATATAAAAAAACAAAGATCTGTACTGTTATGATTTAAATAGAGTTAAAGTGAAAGCACGGCTTGTATGAACGAAACAGGGTAAAAATACACAAGAATAAATTATGCAGAAAAGAAAAGAAAAAAACTACAGTAACCCTCCACACACACACACACGTGCGGCTGCTCACCCTCTGTTGGTGAGGTAGCGAGCAGCCGGACTGTTCCTGGCGATGTTTCCTGCAGGAGAGATGTGGTCGGTGGTGACCGAGTCGCTGAAGTTCAGCAGCACCTGGGCGTCGGTGATGGAGCGAGGAGGCTGCAGCTGCATCGTCTGGAGCAGAGACAGAGAGAGACGGGTCAGAAACTGATAACGATGAATATAATAACAATAATATTGTTAACTGAGTGTTATTTACCAAACCATCGAAGAACGGCGGAGACTTGATGTAGGTGGAGTTCGGGTCCCAGGTGTAGAGTTTGTCTGAGGGAGCGACCAGAGAGTTCCAGCGCTCGTTCACTTTCTGGAACGACGGAGAAGAAGAAACAACATGAGAGACGAGACTGGGATTTAATCTGGAGGGGATCAGATGTGGATCTGTGAGCCCCTTATTACTGCTCACACACTGTGGTTTTCTATTAAACGAGTAAATGAGTGAAAGGAGGGAGGAGGAGAAGTGAAATCTGAAATAAAAATTTAAGATAAAGAGTCACTGATCCTGGATCAACTCATCTCAGCGATTTTTTCCTCATCTCTTCTCCATCTTTTATCATTCTGACAACTTTCACTTAATGTTTAATGTAACTAAATTGTATGAGCCATGTTTTCTTTTTAACATTATACCATCAAACCGCTAGGTGGCAGCAGCAAACAGTTATTGAACTGTGCTCCAGCGGTGCTTCAGCTTTTTGAGCATTTTTTTTCTGTTTATTGTATATGATAAGTGGCTTCATCAAGAAATTAAACGTTTCAAACGCAAATAGGTTTTTGTTGGTTTGTTGTCTGCTCGAGTAGCAGTCTAAAACAAAACAATCAGCATCCAGTAGTGGCTACAGGACAAGCCACTACAGAAATTATTAGTCAGGTAATTTTCTTTTTCCCTTTCTTTCTCTCTTGTCCTGTCTCTCTCTGTCTCCATCTTATTTGTATTATTGTCTCCCTTTCTCGTCTTTCTTTTTCTCTCTGCTGCCCACTGTCTATCAATGCTTCTCTCTCCTTTCTTTCCTTCCTACCTTTTGTCATTGTTTCTTTCCGACTCCTCTTCTCTCCCCATCTGTCTTTCTTTCTCTGTCTCCTTCTCTCCTTCTGTCACTTGTTCACCTTACACCAAGGTCATTTCTCATTTCTAAGGTCGTTTCTGTAACAACCTGTTCGATTTTAAAGTCTCAATAAAACCACATGACGAGACAAAGTGAACGTGACTCGACCTCGATCTTCTCGTAAACTTCTTTGAACATCGATGGGATGACGAACTTCCTCTCCACGGCCTGGATCTCCTCCCGCGTCGGCCAGATGTCTCTCAGGAAGATCTCTTTCCCCTCGGCGCTGACGGCTGCACAGAGACAGAGAGGACGAGTTTATCCCATCAACATTATTAGATCTGGTGTTTATGAATTAAATATTTTACAGCGTCAGTGCATTAACCTGAAATTAACTGTTCGAGCTCTTTGTGTCTTTTCATGTTTAGGGCTGCAACTAACGATTATTTTCATTATCGATTAATCTGTCGATTATTTTAGTTGTTTGGTCAATAAAATGTTTAAATAAATGTAGAAAAATGTCAATCTGTGTTTCCCAAACCACAAGATAACGTCCTTAAATGTCTTGTTTTGTCCACAAACGAAAGAGAGGCTCAGTTTATTGTCATAAAGGAACAAAGAAACCAGAAATATTCACATTTAAAAGCTGAAATCAGAGAATTTGGACTTTTTTTCTTAAAAAAACGATTAGTTGATTATCAAAATAGTTGACGATAATTGTTGCAGCTCTAATCATGTTACAGAGGAGGATTACAGCATCAAACCTGACTGTTACTGTACATTTTTTTTACTATAAAATAAAAGCCCATCAGTGGTTGTTTGTGTTTAGTTGTGTGTCTATTCACCGACTGGCTCCGTCTCAAAGTCGATCCTCATGGTTCCTGCGATGGCGTAGGCGATGACGAGCGGCGGCGAGGCCAGGTAGTTGGCTCTGGTGTTGGGGTGGACGCGACCCTCAAAGTTCCTGTTTCCTGACAAAACTCCTGCAGCGACCACATCGCCCTGAAACACACACACACACAGAGGGGTGAGAGGAGGGAGGTCACATGACACAAGTGGAAACGAATGCCGACTGGACGGCCGTTACCTTGGTGATGGCCTCCACCACCGGCTCAGGCAGCGGCCCACTGTTCCCGATACACGTCATGCAGCCGTAACCGACGACCTCGAACCTGTCGGGACCGAAAAAACGATGTTAATAAAGAAGTTAAAGACGCAAACTGAGTCTGTACGACGCTGAATAAAAAACACTAGAAACTGAGGACTTATCAAAGGATCAATAACCGTGAACTAACGCACCCCAGCTTAGACAGGTAGTCCATGACGCCGCTCTCCTTCAGGTAGTAGGTGACGACTCCGCTGCCCGGCGACAGGCTCGTCTTGATGTACGGCTTCACGCTCACACCGAGCTCGATGGCTTTCTTCGCCAGGAGGCCTGAACACAACAACAACAACAACAGCGTTTATTATCTTTAACAACTGAGCTGAGAGGAAGTATTCTATTCTATTCTATTATTGTTAAAGGGATGGTTCAACATTTTGGCAAATTGGCCCATTGCCATAATCCCTATAGTCATAGCAGTAGGTTCGTTACCTTTAATTGTCGGTGCAAGCTATTTTTAGCACGGCGGAGCAGAGCCGTGAGCTGCTCAGAGCTACGCTAAAGAGGCTAATGGGATTTCTTGGTTTCCCTCATCAAACTCATCAAATACACAATCCAACAACTCCACAACGCTCTGGTGGACAAGTTGTGACCTGCACATTCACCACGCTATGAGATAATAACAGAACGTTATGAGTCTGAGTTGTTTTAGAGGCAAATACAGAGACTGCTTGCTGAAAAACTGTCCCTGAACATGCACATCAGCGGTTTTGAATGAATTTACCTCCAACTCTGAACTATCTCTTTAAATATTTTCTTTTTATATTCTTGTTTTGTTTTTTTTTTCTATGCAAATGACCAAAAGGTACATAAGAATTTCACTGTAATTACTTAATGTGACATATAAAGTTAACTTAAATTTGAAACTTGAACACACACACCTGCTCCGAGCATGACCGAGGGGTTGCTGGTGTTGGTGCAGCTGGTGATGGCGGCGATGACCACGGAGCCGTGGCTCAGCGTGTACTCTTTACCGTTGAACTGGAACGGGACGGCGGTGCTGTGACGCTCAGCGGGAACCTGGAAACCCTTGAAGCCTTGCTGGACACACACACACACACACACACACACAAGAAGCGGAGATGATACAGTGGACGAATGACGATTAAAACAAGTGATGATGAAGTCAAACAGAAATCTAATACAATCTGATAAACTCTTCCTCTTCCAGCTGTAAATGATCAAATTGTCTAAAAGTCTAAAACTAGAAGCAGTGAGGTCTGCACCTTGGCTCCCAGACAGGCCTCGAAGTCCTTCTTCATTTCAGAGACAGCGATTCGGTCCTGTGGTCTCTTGGGGCCGCTGCAGCAGGGGACCACTGAGCTCAGGTCCAACTCCACCACCTGACGGAGAGAAGAGGCGGAACAGAGGATCAAGTTTCTGGTGTTAATGGTGAACATGTTGTCGTCCAAGACTGATTTCCCTATGGAGACAATAAGTGTGTTGTGTCGTATCGTAGTGAAATGTATTGGATCGAATGGAATGGAATGGTATTGTATCAAATGGGATGGAATGGTACTGTATTGAATGGAATGGAATGGAATGGAATGGTATTGCATCGAATGGAATGGAATGGTATTGCATCAAATGGAATGGAATGGAATGGTATTGTATCAAATGGGATGGAATGGTACTGTATTGAATGGAATGGTATTGCATCGAATGGAATGGAATGGTATTGCATCGAATGGAATGGAATGGTATTGCATCAAATGGAATGGTATTGTATCGAATGGAATGGAATGGTATTGTATCAAATGGGATGGAATGGTACTGTATGGAATGGAATGGTATTGCATCGAATGGAATGGAATGGTATTGTATCAAATGGGATGGAATGGTACTGTATTGAATGGAATGGTATTGCATCGAATGGAATGGAATGGTATTGCATCGAATGGAATGGAATGGTATTGCATCGAATGGAATGGAACGGTACTGTATCGAATGGAATGGAATGGAATCGTATCTCCATTGTGCTCAGGAAGAATCCTAACAACCTTTGTAAGACACCACTCAGAGACTCCAATAACACCTGGTGGTGTTTGTTGTTTTAATTCATGCTATAACCTCCTGTTTGTATCAGAGCTGTAGGTCGTCTTTGGTCTGAATAAAACTTAGCATTTCACCTTAAAATCAAACAACCCTCATGTGTTTCTGGGCTGGACAAACCTCCACAGTTAGGTGTGTTTTTCCACTGACGAGGAGCCGAGTCAGAGCCACTACACCGCTGCGAACAGCAAATACGTTTTGATTCTAGTCGTATAGCTGGGTTTCTTCGCTTCACCTGTGCTTGCATCGATTACAAAACAGTTTAACAAACATAACATTGATAACGTCTACGTATATCTTTGCGCCGGTCCTGTTGGCCAGGTAACCACGCCCCCAGCCAGACTCTGGCTCAAAATTAGCCCTGAAACTAGCTTGGTGGAAAAGGGGTTAAAACAGTCTGAGACCGACCTGGGTGAAGTCTGGGTCCTGGGAAACGTCGTTGTAGTCTCTGAACATGCCCACGGCCTTCAGGTACTTGGTGATGTAGGCCAGCTTCTTGGCTTCTCGCCCTGAATCACAACACAGGAGACAAATAAATAGAACATAAAACACATATATATGTTCATAATCCTGAAAAAAACAATGTAGAGAAGAGCTAGTCTGAATTATTTAGTCTCAAACCCAATGAGCGACTTCAGAAACTGAAAAATGGAGCCAAAACACAGAAATACCAAAAACTGCTCTTATTCAAATGTGGACACTTCAACTTTTGAGTCAGACCGACTGACTCCCATTTTAAAATGCAGAAATAAACATATTAATAGTCTGGTGCAAAGAATTTTGATGAATATTTACAAAATCTACTTTATTAAAACTTTAAGGTGGGAGTTTGTTGGAGTAAGACGGTGTCACAAGCTTGACAGCTGCTCCTCAGAAACCTGCAGTTGACTCTTCATCCATCTTTCTTTCTCCCGGCGACTCACCGGTTTGCTCCAGGTACTGGATGCTGACGTCGTCCACGGGGAAGAACGCCGCCGTGGCGCCGTACTCGGGACACATGTTGGCGATGGTGGCTCTGTCGGCGATGGACAGCTGGGCCACGCCGGGGCCGAAGAACTCAACGAACTTCCCCACCACGCCCACCTGGCGGAGGTGCTGAGGGGACGGAGAAAGGGTTAAAAACGTGTTGATGTGAGGAAGAAAATGTGTGAAAAACCGATCACGATGATGATGGTGAGTGCTGTTACCTTAGTAACGGTGAGCACGATGTCGGTGGAGGTGATGAACTTGTCCGGGCTCCCGTGCAGCTTGTAGCCCACCACCTCGGGCAGGACCATGCTGATTGGCTGACCCAGCATCACCGCCTCCGCCTCGATCCCGCCCACTCCTGCAGGGTTCATTACAAACAAACAGACAAATCTTTATTGATCACACTGCAGATGACAAAACTCATGACTAAACCAGAAACCAAAGCCAATTAAATGGGAAACCACAGCTCAGCTTCCATGAACTCTCTCATCAAACTGACTCTTCAGATCTGCACGTCCCTACGGTCAGTGTTGTAAATGTGGTGAAGCACATGCCATTAAGAAAGACTGTATTTAATTGGATTTTTAATTTATTATTGTATTATTTATTTCTCATCGATTTGAGAATCCTCTGAAGAACTTTCAGACTGCGACAACATCACCTAGATGACTGTTTGTTGATTATTTCTGTAAGTCTGTTTTCTTTGTTTTTACCCTTTCCTGTTACCTGATTATAGTTCTTAATATTTATCATTTGAGTTTCATTATTTAACTTTAATTTATTCATTTTTTAATTTTGAAGACAATAAATAAAGTATTGAGTGATCTAATTGGAAACTATAATAAATGGCAAGTTTACAACAACACACTAAAAGAAATACAATTTTGACATTTTGAAAACACAGTTGAAATCCAAGGTCTGTACTGGGATGTGAGTTACTATTTCAGGATAAAACAATAAAATCTGTCTTCTTTTGACTAGAAAAAGATGATTTTTGAAACTATTTTCAACCATTTCTAGATCATGGTGATGTCATCTACACAAGCTGCTTTCATCACACTCAGCGCTGAGGTTTATCACAGTTTAAAGCTACTAAACACGTTTCCATCCTCTATAATGAGTTCAGTTGGATTTCTCCCTCGATAAGTCCTTGATGGAAACTCATCTAATTATAAACCACATCTACAGTACGCTGCAGTGGGACCCTGATGGACACCAAGGAAACAAGACTGGATGAACGCACCCCAGCCGAGGACGCCCAGCCCGTCGATCATGGTGGTGTGGGAGTCAGTGCCCACCAGGCTGTCGGGGTAGAGGAACCCGTCGTGGTTGAACACCACCCGGGCCAGATACTCCAGGTTGACCTGGTGAACGATCCCCGATCCGGGAGGGATGATCCGCATGTTCCTGAAGGCTTTGGAGCCCCACTGGGAAAGAAACAGGGAAGAGATGTTTAAGAGCTGAAGGAAAGGGAAAAGACGTGGAAAAATAATATCTATGGGTTTTGTTTAATTTACAGGCCGTTAATTATGTGATAATGTCAGGAAATAACAATTAATTGCATCATAATGTCCAGAAATAGCCTAGATTTCAATTCAATTTCATAGTAATGTCATGTTTTTCATAAAGGCAAAAGATTTTGATTTTTTTGGGAAAGAAATGTTTCTCCTGTTCTTGCAATTGACAGTTATTTCTTGGCCATATTTCTCAACATTATTATGAAATGTACCATTATTTCTAGACATTATGATGCAATTAATTGTTATTTCTTGGATACAACTATAACCACTTCTAAATCCAGGTTAAAAACATTTCTCTTTTCATGTGCTTATGGCTGAGCTCTTCTAAATAATTTTAAATCATCATTTTAGATTTGCATTTTTTTTCCCTTCTACTTTTTTCTTGCTTTTGTTTTTTATGCTGTTCTTTTTAAATGCTTTGTCTTTATGTAAAGTTCATTGAGTTGCCTATATAAATAAAGAGGCCTTGCCTGTTTCTTGACATTGTCACGAATCAGCGGGCTGTAAATTAAAGGGTTACTAAATGTTTTCATACTTTTAAGAACTGAAATCTTTCTTTGTTGCGGTCGAACTCCAAATCCTGGTTTTTCTGGAGGCTGTCAGACCTTTAGGGACAAATGTACATGTTAAAGCCTCAGGAAACACACAGAGATGTTCATGTATCCGTCTGTCTGCAGGAACAGACACAGCGCTGCTCTTACTTCCTGTTGAAGTCCACCTGGATGGAGTGATCGATGACCAGGTCGGCCGGGCAAACTGGATTAATCTTCTCTGGGTCGCCGCCCAGTTTCATCACAGCGTCACGCATGGCAGCAAAGTCCACGACCGCAGGAACACCACTGGAAATCAGACAGATACTGTTAATCGTAAATTTATTTATTATTGGAGAATCTATTCTATTCTCATCGAGGACGTCCTGGCTGGTCGTCAAGGATTATGACTCTGAGTATATAAATTTGCCATATTCAATAGTCAATAGATTTTTATTTCACACCCATATCTTCATGGCTGCACTTTGTAATAATCAGATTCAATTTTATTTTCAGAATTTACCAACAACAATGAATATAACCACACTTAAAGCTAGGGGAGAAAATCACAAACAATACAAAACCAAACAGAAAGATGTGTCCTTGTACATTAAGATATTTCTTATCACTGGTCAACTCATGCTGGGACCTTCTACAGACTTAAATTTAATAAATTCATGTAGATCTGGGTGAAAAATGCGTTTTAAAAATAACTTTGAAACATGATAATGCTTCCTAAAGGTTTCTCTCTGATACAGACGGATGGTGCCGACTCACGTGAAGTCCTGCAGGATGACCCGGGCCGGTCTGAACGGCACCTCCACCGTCTCAGCCTGGGTCTTCTTCCAGTTCAGGATGCTCTCCACGTCCGAGCCCTTCACCAGGAACCCGTCGCAGTTCCTGACGGCGGACTCCAGGAGGACGCGGATGGAGAACGGGAGACGCTCTGACAAACAGAAGAACAGCAGTATGTGAACCTCTGTAACATTACAACACTGACACCATGTATCATGGTGCGAGCTAGCTATTTCTAGAACGGCGGAGCAGAGCCGCGAGTTGCTCAGAGCTACGCTACGGAGGCTCATGGGATTTCTTGGTTTCCCTCGTCAAACTCATCAAATACACAATCCAACAACTCCAAAACGCTCTGGTGGACAAGTTGTGACCTGCACATTCACCACGCTATGAGATAATAACACAACGTTACCAGACAGAGTTGTTTTAGAGGTAAATGCAGAGACTGCTTGCTGAAAAACTGCCCCCCGACGGGAACGAGCATCAGCGGTTTTGCATGAATTTACCTCTAAAACAACTCTGTCTGGTATCGTTCTGTTATTATCTCATAGCGTGGTGAATGGTGAATGACCAGCTCGCAGCTCTGCTCCGCCGTTCTAAAAATAGCTTGCACCGACAATTAAAGGTAACAAACCTACTCCTATGACTATAGGGATTATGGCAATGGGTCAATTTGCCAAAATGTTGAACTATCCCTTTAACGTAAATCTGTGTTTTTGTTCTTGCAGCTTCAACCAACAAATGTAAAACATAGTTACAGTACTAGAGCAGCCTCAGGTTAAAACTTCACTCGTTGAACTCTCTATAATCATATTAATACATTTACGTTGAATGACTGCATGCAATACTTTTGTGAAAATGCTGTAATGTTCTTCTTCTGTGTGATTTAATGTGGACCCCAGGAAGAATAAATAGTCTTCATTTCAATGAAACAACAATAAACAATATCAATAATTCAGTATAAATGTGTTTTTACCATATCGACTGTCTCCGAGCTTGGAGAGATTGAAAAACTGCTGCTCCGGCTCCGACGGGTCCAGAGGCTCAACTATATGTTGAAAAGGATTATTCACAGTCTCCGGCATCGTCTACGTTTCTGTACTAATCTGCAAAGAGGAAACAGAGGAAAAGTCTTTTAATTAACATGAAGTTTAGTGAAACTTCCTTCCAAATATGTATCTGCAAAGTAAAATAAGATTTCCTTTAACACTGACTGGTCTTTGCTCTGAAACAACACAAGCTTTTCATCCTCAATACGTTTTTCTGGAAACTTCTGAACTCTCTCTCTCTCTCTCTCTGAGACTCTGCTCCTTGTTCACGTGTCTGCGTCGCGTCATTCAGCTGCTGCACGTTCAGCTCAACCGGCCGATCACCTGATCCACTGGATTCAGGTCTGGAGACCGAAGGAGGGAGGTCACTCCAGTCCACGGTCTGAACCCGCTGCCATGTTGAAACCAGTGGGAGTCGGCCGACAGACACGCTGCATGAGCTGCTGGGAGCGGCTCCACCTCTCTGCATCTTACTACAACTCATTTGCTATTCCTTTAATTTGTCTTTTCCATTGTGTTAATCTATTTTTTCTATTTGTGAAGCACTTTGAAGCAATTTGTGTTGCGCTTAACCTCCCTCTTGTGTTAAAAACAATTACTTATCATTCCATTTATCTCTTGGTTACATTGTTAGGCTTCCTTATCCATGAAAAAGTTAGTTTTGCACTTATGATTTCAGTTTTAACTGTAATTATTGTTCTTAACTGGGTCACCACCGACCCTTTTTGAGGTTTTTAATACATAAAAGTACCACATACATTTGTTTATTTCATCAAGGCTCTTTGACTTTGTCAGAAACCTCTATTTAAACAAAATAAAACATTATTTTCCACAAAATTCTTAAAATGCGCTTTATTAAAATTATGTGCTATAACGTTAATGAGAGTTAAAACTGAAATCATAAGTGCAAAAACCAACTTTTTCATGCATAAGGAAGCCTAACAATGCAACCAAGAGATGATAGATAATAATGTTTTAGTGTGTTTCACAGCTGATTTAAGACCCGGGTCAAAACCGATCCCAACACAATCAACAATTCTGTGATGTTATATTTCTAATGTTTCAAATTCACAGACTTTTCCTCATTCTGGTGTTTTACATCAACGTCGGCTGCAGCTTGTGTGTCTGACGGGTTTTATGCATTTCACTGCTGCCACATGACGTGATAATCGCATGGTACAGGTTAGTTTGTGCAAGCTGAATTACAAAAGGGTCCACAACAGTCTCACAATCCTTCAAACTGCAGATGGATTAGCCTGTAACGGTGGAGCGGAGCTGAGTCGGGGGTCAGTGAACTTTTAGCCCCATGTTTTACAAGTTCTTACATAAGTAAAAAAAAATCTCTTTAGCAACCTGATGAAACTTTAAACAGAAAAACGTGGAGGTGTGCACTGTGCATGCATTCGATGAGCTGATCCTCGTTAAAAATAAACAAACTGCAGAAAGAAAAAGAAAAAGAAAATAAAGAAAACCTGGCTCTGCTGCAACAGGTTTTGTTTTTTTTTGTGGAAAGACGTGTTAAGTGTGTGAAAGGTGAGGTGGGCCGTCGTATCCTGAATAACCACATAGTTTCCTGGTTATCTGAAGATCTCCTCATGCTGCTCTTCTGCAAAGTGCAAAGTCAAATTATGGCCCAAACCATGTGACGTAACGTAACATGGTCAGAGCAACCAGCACCAGAGCTTTACTACAAATACATGAGCTTAATGCAGCTATAAATGCATTTATTAACACATATTTAACAGTTTACATATATTTACAAGTCTTGTTCATGTTGTTTCCTCACATAAAATCTAAATATTGACCATTTTAGGCACATTTCTGTAATTATTTTGTCACATTAGGATGGATTTACTGTGTCTTCATTTATGTAATTACAAAATTTGACTTATCTAGTTAAGAAATGGGCCCAATCCTGAAGTTAACACCAAACCAGAGTTGCAAAAGATCCGATTTTGACAATCCAGCATACAAATCGTGATTAAAACTTGCATATATCCAAATAAAAACACTTGTTCTCCAAGTCATAAACACTGTTAAACATTAAATAGAGACTTTTAACCAGGTTCAGTCTGCTCCTCTGGCCTTTAAAGCTCAGTTCACATTAGCTACTTGGTTTTAAACGTCAACATGTTTAAATGAAATACACAAATTAGGTAAGAAAACACTGAAAGGAAACGACTCGTCTCAGAAACATAATAGAATATCGTATTTAAGATTTGGTATTAAAATAATAATAATAAAAGGAGGTGGAGGCTGTGGCTGCAGCAGCTAAAGTTAGCTCTCAGCTAACTAGCAGCTTTAACAACATTAGTTTCCTGACGCTGCACGTGAACACAGTGAAAGGAGAAGAACCGTTCAAATAAACCACGCGCAGGTGTTTTAACTCACCTGTCAGTGTGAAGAACAGGTGATAAAACACAGAGCAGCAAACTGGTGAGTGTCGCCGACTCCTTCTACTGCTGCTTCTTCACTGGTGAATTATTAAAACCATCATCTTCTACTTCCTCCTCCTCCTCCTCTACTTCTCCTTCTTCTGTCCCATGTTTGTTGGCGGCTGGAAACAGCGACACAGCGGATCATCGCCCCCTCGTGGTCGGAAGTAACAGCTACATACTGAATAAAAATAATATAATATGATATAATATAATATAATATATATAATATAATAGTGCATTTTTACGTTTAATAGATGTTTAATGAACGTTCATAGACCATATTTAACCGTCTTTTGCAATAATGGCTTTCAAATTAGTAATTTTGACAAAATTGACCAGTTATGATCCACCATAACAATATACTATGTCTACACACTACAGTAAATAAGCAGAAACTTTTAAATATAGCATTTCCTGGTGAAATATGGTTTATACGTGAATGTTGAATAGACGTCTACAATAGCCGGTAAAAAAACATTCATTTTTCAACCAATTTTGAACGTCTTTTCACCGGTCAGCATAGACATTTTTTAAACGTCTTTTCAACCAAAAAATGCTTGCATTCTCTTATGTGAATTGATCGATTGATTGATTGTGATTATCTGTTATTTTCTTTTATGTTGTTTTGTCTTTGTTTTTCGCAGTGTTTGAGACTGCTAAAATTACCCTTCTGGGATAAATTGAAGTTGTATTATATTATAGTAAGCTTAGCTAATATATTTGTTGTGTGATTTACTTGTGATTGTTTGATTTAATGTCTTTTGTGTCTGTATTATAGGCCTACGTATGTAAATCAAATTTTATCCATGTAATATAATTGATGTCTATGACTTGTGACCTTTGCAACTAATTTCGAACCCAATTCGTGTCCATCCATCCATTTTCTTTGTTGCAGCGATACTCTATGAGATTTTGAGTCTGTATAATTTCAACATACTGTATTTAAAAAAACAAAAAAATCAACATGTCGTTTAACTTCCATCATCACTTTACTAAACTCACTGCGATAGATATTAAATAGTAGCTCTTTATTAGTCTTGACCACAGTCACGCTCAATGATACACAGATTATTATTATCAGGTATGACATCCATTCATTCGATTAGGTAATTTGCAGAATTGTGGCTGCAAAGTGGACAGCAAAAATAGAAAAAGTATCAATAATAATAAGAACAATACGTTAAAAATACTTAAATCAATTAAAAAAAACAATAGTGGTAAAAAAATAATATGACAAAAAATATGTATAAAATAATTGACAAAACAGAGCATCTACATGTATGACAGTTGACAGAGATGTGTAAAGTCAACTGACAGTTTGACATTTGAAATCATGTTTCTATTTCTTAATTTATGCAGATGTTTTTTGTTTTTTTAATATATCAAGATTTATGGTATGTTCAAGATTTAAACAGATTGACCTCAAATTTAATCAGCCTAAAGACCTTTGTGATGGTAAATTACAAGGTAAAAGTTTTACTGAGTAAACTTGAAATCAATAAAACTTAAAGTCTCTTAGTAAAACAGAGGGAAGGCGACCGCACTGACATAGTTCCCCTTTAACATGATCAGGTCTGATCAATACTCATCAATAGTGAGTCAACAGACTGTGAGTCAGTAGCGTCCTCCTGTCTTCATCCATCGTCCATCAGCTGCTTCACCTCCATCTTCTCTCTGGTCCACAGTCAGATCCTTTCAATAATCACAAACTGATCAACAGACCGATCAGACTGATTGATCAGCCATCAGAGGAGTTGGATCAATGGAGCTGCTTCTGTCCTATTGTTTGTTTCAGCTCTGACCTGAGTTCTCTCTGTAGACGAGACAGATACAGAAGACAGTGAGACAGAGAGACAGAGACAAAAAACCAACCAGAGACAAACAAACAACTCTGACCTTTGACCTTGAGAGTCACTTTTGTCTCTCTCAGTAAGTCTCCGTCCTTGTTGTAGACTCTGCAGTAGTAGTATCCTCCATCTCTCCATGTGGGGTGTTTCAGGGTCAGACTGAGGTCTCCAGTCCTCAGCAGGTCTTCATTCATCTCCGTTCGTCCTCTGTAAACCTGGTGCTGTTCTTTAGGACCGTTCTCATACGCATGGACCTTCCTGTTGCCTCTGTCCATCCACTCCACTCTGACGTCTTCAGACAGACCAGCTGTGGTCTTGAAGAGCAGCTGGACAGACTCCGCCCCCTCCTCCACCTCCACCTGTTGCTCTGAGAGACAACAAACCACATGATGATGTCATCAGACAGCAGCAGCAGCAGGTTTTAATCTGACCTGAGTTACTTCTAAATTGTAATATATTACATAACACTGTAGTTACTTGCATTTGAAAGTAAAATGATTATTTGCAATAGTCCTTAGAGAGTAATAAGTTACTGATTACTTTTTAGTTACTTTCACCAACATAATCACTGAGGACAAGACATTACAACATGGAAGAGCGCAATAATCCGTCAGCAGCTGGATGAGGATCTGGCATCTGGGCTGCAGGCTCCTCTGACAAGGAGCTGCACTCCTAAGTAACTGTAATAACATTACAATAAATATAATAAGTAACACATTGTATTACTCTGTTACTGCCTAAAAGTTATCTATTACTGTAACTTTAGTATAACTCATTAATTTTGTAACAAGTTAGCCCAACACTGGACATGAATTCCCTGCAGAGGAGACAAAACCAGAGACAAACAAACAACTCTGACCTTTGACCTCGAGATTCACTTTTGTCTCTCTCAGTAAGTCTCCGTCCTTGTTGTAGACTCTGCAGGTGTATTCTCCTCTGTCTCTCCATGTGGGGTGTTTCAGGGTCAGACTGAGGTCTCCAGTCCTCAGCAGGTCTTCATTCATCTCTGTTCGTCCTCTGTAAACCTGGTGCTGTTCTTTAGGACCGTTCTCATACACATGGACCTTCCTGGTGTCTCTGTCCGTCCACTCCACTCTGACGTCTTCAGACAGACCAGCTGTGGTCTTGAAGGGCAGCTGGACAGACTCCGCCCCGTCCTTCACCTTCACCTCCACCTGTTGGACTGAGAGACAACAAACCACATGATGATGTCATCAGACAGCAGCAGGTTTTAATCTCTGACCTGAGTTACTTCTGAATTGTAATATATTACATGACAGAAGTTACTTGCATTTGAAAGTAAAATGATTCTTTGCAATATTCCTTAGAGAGTAACTTTTTAGTTACTTTCACCAAAATAAACACTGAGGACAAGACATTACAATATGGAGGCACGTTATAATCTGTCATGGTGAATAATCCTCAGTAAAACTGTTGAAGACGTTTAGTCTTGACCTTTGTCTACAGAACTTTTCCACATCACTAAAGTATTTGTTAAAGTGCAACAGGAGAAGCTGCTGGAAGCGTTTATCACTGAGATCCATGAAGATGCTCGGCATTTTGAGGAAACTTCTCCCTTTAATTAACTCCTCAGCTTACTTAACCCTCTATTATAGTTTCTTGTACCCTCATTTAAATGATTGTAACATTGTCTGGGCAGCCACTTATCTGACTCATCTCAGAAAATTACTCTTAATACAAAAGAGGTTTCTGAGACTGATCTGTCACTGGACTAGATATGCGCCATCAGCGCCCCTCTTTTTGAAATATCGACTCTTATCTATTGATAAGGTGAATGCCTATCAAACATGCCTCTTCATCCATAAGTTTATTAACAGGAAACAAGATCTGCCTATTACTTTTCATAATCTCTTTATTCCGACTACAGATATTCATTCCTATCAAACGAGGCTTAGTCATAACATCTTATTTTTACCGTCTTCCCGAACATCAAGTCATCAATTCAACATTACTTATAGAGGCCCCAAGCTGTGGACTGAATTAAACTTATCACTGAGGTCCATCTCCTCCCATTGCATTTTTAAAAAGAATCTGAAGGAATTTTTACTTTCCACAGGAACATAATTATCTTTCTCTTGAATATATTTTCTCTGTCATTGTTCTGCTTTTTATTTGTCAAATATTTTTTTGCTGTTATTTGCTTCAAGTCCTACCTTGATTCCTGCTGCTATTGATCTTTTGTCTTTTGTTTAGCTCATGTATGTTGTCTGCTTGTCTCTTGTACAAGTCCGTCTAGGACTTCGTTCCCTCCCTGTGCAGCGTTATACGCTTTTTTTGTGCTAAATAAATGAACATGAACATGAACAGACGTTTTCCCTTCGGGGTGAGCACCAGTCCCTCTACACTGAAAAGTCTTTCTACTGGTGACCTGGATGCTGTTGCAGCGTGAACCTGCAGTGTCACTATTTTAACTCTCTGAAAGCAGTGGAGACTTTCCATCACAGAGGCAGATTTAAGATCATCTATTAACCTGAGTTACTTGTCTGATCTTCTCCACGTTGCCACTCCAGCACGCTCCCTCAGATCTTCCTCCTCTCTCCACCTCACTGCCCCCTGCTCTCCTCAGCACCATGGGGAGCAGAGCTTTCAGTCGCTCTGCTCCCCGACTCTGGAATTCTTTACCATCTCACATCCGTAACATTAGTTGGGTTTCCATACACCTTTTCTTATGCGCATTTTGTGAAAATGCGCATAAATACTTGAATGGAAACGCCAGAAATTCGAATAAAGGCAGTAAATGCGCATAAAAGTTTATACGCTTGGAGGGGGTGGATTTGTCAGCGTATCGAATAAAGGAAATGCGAGTTTTTGTGATGGAGGCAGAGTGTGTGGGTGAAGTGCTGCTGGACTTCACCCAGCGACGTTCAATGGAGAACGACGCCCCGGTGTCCCAGCTCTCGTCTCTGCACCCCGCGACACAAATGCGCTCCGTAACCCATAATCTTTTGTTTATGACGGTTAAGACTACACAAACACACGCCGTAACATCGTTATGTAACCTATTGATTTTTCACCGGCTTCGTATGTAAACAGATGCACATGGAGGAGAGGAGCATAACCAAAACAGCGGAAAAGCGAGCAGACTGTCACAGTTCCCTACTGTCTTTCTGTGTAAATATCTCATGTTACAACATGAAAACCTGCAGCTTATATTCAAGTGCGGCCTTTATATGTATTTTCTTTTAAAATGTAGCTGGTGCGGATTATACAGGTGCGTCTATAGTCCGGAAAGTACGTAAATTGTCCATGATGTTGAGTGTCAGCTGAGTGTCAACTGTTGGATACATTCACGCTCTCTTATGACGTAATCTCACGGTGCACTCCTCCTAATCGCAAAACAATAATGAATGGAAACGGGCATGAATTCGCTTTGCTTTTTGCGCATTTTCACAAAATCCGCTTTTAAATTCGATACGACTTGGATGGAAACCCAGCTGTGACTCTCTCCCTCTTTTCAAAACAAAAATCAAAACCCACCTGTTTCAAATTGTCTATTCACCCCACCACCCCTCACCCTGACATTTCCCTTTTATTCTGCACAGTTTTATTTATTTGTTCTTTTCATTATTCATTCTTACTGATGTGTTTAATGCTGTTTATTCTGTGCTCTTGTGTTTTGGTATTGCTTATTGATGATTTATTCTGTGTTTTGGTGCTTGATGATTTTAACTGCTGTAAAGTGTCCTTGAGTGGTGTGAAAGGCACTTTCTAAATAAAATGTATTATTATTATTATTATTATTATTATTATTATTATTATTATTATTATTATTATTATTATTATTATTATTATCTCTGTTTCCATGGACACAGGTGTATGTAGATTCATGGAGCTGTGCACCAAAGTACAAAAGTCATCCTCATTGGGGGCAGCAGCAGCTGGATGAGGATCTGGCATCTGGGCTGCAGGCTCCTCTGACAAGGAGCTGCACTCTGTAGTGAGCAGGAACTTGATGTCGTCTTCTAGTTTTCTTACTCATCCAGTGAAGCTTCAACTTGGACAGAGAGACAGCAGCCAGCAATGCATCCTGGGAGTCAAGAGCTGCTGCAAACTGGCTTCTCTATTTACAGCTGTGGAGCCTGAGGTGGTAATTCAACCTGTTTCTGATTGTAACACGTTACCGGACAGAGTAACTGTAATAATATTACAATAAATATAATAAGTAACACGTTGTATTACTCATTAATTTTGTAACAAGTTTCCTCCAACACTGGACATGAATTCTCTGCAGAGGAAACAAAACCAGAGACAAACAAACAACTCTGACCTTTGACCTTGAGAGTCACTTTTGTCTCTCTCAGTAAGTCTCCGTCCTTGTTGTAGACTCTGCAGGTGTAGTCTCCTTCATCTCTCCTTGTGGGGTGTTTCAGGGTCAGACTGAGGTCTCCAGTCCTCAGCAGGTCTTCATTCATCTCTGTTCGTCCTCTGTAAACCTGGTGCTGTTCTTTAGGACCGTTCTCATACGCATGGACCTTCCTGTTGCCTCTGTCCGTCCACTCCACTCTGACGTCTTCAGACAGACCAGCTGTGGTCTTGAAGGGCAGCTGGACAGACTCCGCCCCCTCCTCCACCTCCACCTGTTGGACTGAGAGACAACAAACCACATGATGATGTCATCAGACAGCAGCAGCAGCAGGTTTTAATCTGACCTGAGTTACTTCCAAAACAATTACATAACAGCAGTTACTTGCATTTGGAAGTAATGTTTCTTTGCAGTATTCCTTAGAGAGTAATACGTTACTGATTACTTTTTAGTTACCTTCACCAAAATAAACACTGAGGACAAGTCATTACAATATGGAGACACGTTATAATCTGTCAGCAGCTGGATGAGGATCTGGCATCTGGGCTGCAGGCTCCTCTGACAAGGAGCTGCACTCTGTAGTGAGCAGGAACTTGATGTCGTCTTCTAGTTTTCTTACTCATCCAGTGAAGCTTCAACTTGGGCAGAGAGACAGCAGCCAGCAATGCATCCTGGGAGTCAAGAGCTGCTGCAAACTGGCTTCTCTATTTACAGCTGTGGAGCCTGAGGTGGTAATTCAACCTGTTTCTGATTGTAACACGTTACTGGACGGAGTAACTGTAATAATATTACGATAAATATAATAAGTATCACGTTGTATTACTCTATTACTGCCTAAAAGTTATATATTACTGTGACTTTAGTATAACTCATTAATTTTGTAACAAGTTACCTCCAACACTGAAAATGAATTCTCTGCAGAGGAAACAAAACCAGAGACAAACAAACAACTCTGACCTTCGACCCAGAAAAACACTTTTGTCTCTCTCAGTAAGTCTCCGTCCTTGTTGTAGACTCTGCAGGTGTATCCTCCTCTGTCTCTCCCTGTGGGGTGTTTCAGGGTCAGACTGAGGTCTCCAGTCCTCAGCAGGTCTTCATTCATCTCTGTTCGTCCTCTGTAAACCTGGTCCTGTTCTTTAGGACCGTTCTCATACACATGGACCTTCCTGTTGTCTCTGTCCGTCCACTCCACTCTGACGTCTTCAGACAGACCAGCTGTGGTCTGGAAGGGCAGCTGGACAGACTCCACCCCCTGCTCCACCCTCACCACCTGTTGGCCTGAGAAACAACAAACCACATGATGATGTCATCAGACAGCAGCAGCAGAGGCCTGTACCATGAAGCGAGGGTTCCTCTCAGCCTATCCAGCTGAACGATCCACAACACTGTCTCTCTGGATCAGCGGTACCACGACGCTGGTTATCACCTCGGTAACTCAACCCAGGTTTGTCTTATTGTGAATCGGTGAACGCACACGTATAAAGGGCGGGTTCAAGGCAGCAGACCAATCACAACCAGAGCACCGAAGCCTCAGAGAAGAGGTGAGCAAACATCTTATTTCTCCAGCGAGGAAGAAGAAAAAAAGAAGCCTGTGGTCCGAATTAAATGATTATGTTTATTTATTAGTTGTTGAATCGGTGCTGATAAAACTTGTAAGTGATGCTGCTCTGGATCTGATTCTTTCCTTCTGTTCTGACTCTTTTAAGCAGTGGCCAAACAACAGAACCGTTTTATAATATTATATATTTTCCATCTTTGCTGAGCATAAGGTTTGTTCTAAATTAAATAAAAGCCTGTCCCATATAGACGCGTGTCTCTACACACACACACACACACACACACCCTCAAAAAACAAAAACTACAACAATTGGCATCGTATGGATAATCATCTAACGGATTTGATCTATCCCGGAAAAACCTTTCATCCGTTGTTGTGAGACACGTGTGTGTTTTTTCATAATGTATCATAAACTGGATACAATCACCGCTACTCTGTCTGGAGCTTCGCTACTTTTATTTCCGTCTCCTTGGTAACAGTAACACCAGTGAGAGGACACGTCATTTTCCCTGATTGGCCGGTGGACGGAGCCTTTTACTGGATTCAGATCAATCCTGAAAGCTACGCCGACCTGGAGCAGGTTAGCCGTTCAGAGGAAGTTACCATGGTAACTCACCTCGCTAAGACGGTGATCCTGCTTCGTGGTACAGGCCTCAGGTTTTAATCTCTGACCTGAATCTACAGCTCTGATTTCAACTGTTTCATCTTTGACATGAATTCTCTGCAGAGGAGACAAAACCAGAGACAAACAAACAACTCTGACCTTTGACCCTGAGATTCACAGTTTTCTCTCTCATTAAGTCTCCGTCCTTGTTGTAGACTCTGCAGGTGTAGTCTCCTTCATCTCTCCTTGTGGGGTGTTTCAGGGTCAGACTGAGGTCTCCAGTCCTCAGCAGGTCTTCATTCATCTCTGTTTGGCCTCTGTAAAACCTGTGCTGTTCCTCAGAACTGTTCCCATACATATGGACCTTCATGTCTTTATCCATCCACTTCTCTTTGAGTTCAGCCGTCCACTCCACTCTGACGTCTTCAGACAGACCAGCTGTGGTCTTGAAGGGCAGCTGGACAGACTCCACCCCCTCCTCCACCTCCACCTGTTGGACTGAGAGACAACAAACCACATGATGATGTCATCAGACAGCAGCAGCAGGTTTTAATCTGACCTGAGTTACTTCTAAAATGTAATAGATTACATAAAAGTAGTTACCTGACAGTAATAAGTTTCTCTGCAATAAGAGAGTAATAAGTTACTGATTACTTTTTAGTTACTTCCACCAAAATAAACACTGAGGACAAGACATTACTACTCTACATCTTTACTGAAAGTGTTGGATATGATCAGAGTTTTGTTTGTTGGTTCGCACACACACACACACACACACACACACACACACACACACACACATACAAAATCTCCCACCCTGGGGCTGAAGTGTAGAAATGTGTCTTTGTTACCTGAATAACTAACAGAACCAGGACTGTTTCTGCATTAGTAAAAACTAAACTGTGTGAAAATCAGTTGAAAATTCAGTGAGTTGTGATTATTTTTCCTTGTGCATACACCTCCTCCTCCTTCTAGCGTTGTGAAGCTAAATACATGGGATGCCGTCGGAACGCGAGTGTTTAAAGAAAAAAGTAAATAAACAAACGTAGAGCTCCGTGGTTTCTTTATTGTTCATGGACGGAGCAAAAAAAAAGAGAGAGAGAAGAAGTTTACTGTCAGTATTAACGTTGCTCGTCACAACTGTAGTTTGTCATTATTGACGATGATTTGATCAGATTTGATCCAAGAACATTTGTTCTGAGTCTGTCCTTCACCCTGTGCTGCTGCTGACAGTAAACAGTAAATCATCAGTCCCAGACCGGACAGAGTCAACAACATCTTGTTGTCAAGGTAACGTGAAAAGGGGGTAAGTGCTGTTCTGTTCCCGTTTACAGCATCTGGGGCCCAGGGACCCCCATGGGTCATTGAGAGGGTTCACGGGGGTCCCCAACTCTTTCTGGAAATTTTACTACTTTTTTTGTAGAATGTTTAAAGTTTTGGAGAAATTTTTACCACTTTTTATTTTATTATTATTTTACCTTTTTTTTCTTAAAAATTTTAACACTTTTTTCTAGAAACGTTTTTTGAGAAATTTTTGTAACATTCTTCAGAACAAATATTTGTGTATTTCTGGTTTGCTCCAAAATGTTGTCCAATGGGGATTTGTGGTCTAGTTTGTGTCAATTTAGGGGTCTTTGATGTAAAAAAAAAAAAAAAAAGCTTGAGAACCACTGACTACAGCTACAGCTCTGTAGTCTCTGTCTCTCTCTCTCTCTCTCTCTTTCTCACACACACACACACACACACACACACACACACACACACACACACACACATCCTACCTTTTTTGATTAATCGCCTTTTTTGAATTTTAAGCCACCAGACGACACCAAGAGAAACTCCCAGTAGAACCAGTAGAACCAGGAGACCAGACACAACGGAGACTTCAGCTATGACGGAGAACTTTTCTGTGGATGAGATGAACATAAACAACAACGTGACCTTTACGTGACCTCTGTGACGCTGGTTCAAACTGACCTCAGACCTGTATCTATAGAGGGATTATTTGTTTACCAACAAGTCAGGATGCGTGCGTAACAAGACGGCAGAAAGAACTGGTTGTCATGGTTACCTTCCATGGATCTGGTTTAAGCGGTGTTAGCTAGTGATGTTGTCACCGTACTACAACAGTTCATCACCGAGTGAGTTGCCGATCGGCACAAGCCACAGACGCTCAGAGCATGGCGTCGGTTAACGGTTAAAAACAGCAATGTGCATCCAGGCAGCTATATAACAGTCATGTTCAGGAAAATACTCTTATACAATTACAAAACTTGGTGGCTCTGAGGACTGAGGTGCTGCCTGGTCAGAGACAAGGGAAGAGGACGGACATGTTTAAAAGTCTTCAGAAATGGCCGTTTGTCCTGTTTGTCGCGCCTCCTTCTACGAGTTTCCACGACTTGCTGCACGAGTTTACCCGGGTAAGGAAAATTAATTTGATTGGTCGTTATCGAGCGGGTGGGATATTCAACGCTTGGGGTGAGACCGAGCTCGGTGTGTGTGTGTTGTCTCAGACGTTTGATTGAAGGATGACGGATCCAATATCAGTGGCTGATGAATCGTGAGCAGGCTGACGTATAATCCGTGCACCTGCACTATCCAATGCGAAAAAAAATCTGAATACCTTTAAGTCTGGAACAACTGCATCCTGACTGCGAACTGCACCTGCATGGATGAGTATGTAGCCTAATTGAAAATAACATAACGTTAATTAATCTTATCTTGTTTTCCATTACTGTGTAACCTCGTCTTCAGTCTCTTGTTATTGTGGTAAACATTTCACAACTCATTCTCTGCAGGCATATCTAGCTTTGTCACCATTCAAACCAACGTGTCTAAAGTGTTTCCTATACATTCAT
Source organism: Trachurus japonicus (assembly GCF_045865225.1). Taxonomy (NCBI): domain Eukaryota; kingdom Metazoa; phylum Chordata; class Actinopteri; order Carangiformes; family Carangidae; genus Trachurus; species Trachurus japonicus. The sequence goes on from NC_140924.1 coordinate 14,294,474, forward strand.
TTATTCGTGACGTGGTGGCCACAAATAAATTACATCCGCCACAAATTGATTTTTCGGTTTTTGGCTCGACCAACGCAATATTGTTCCGTTCATTCATCTCCGCATAGCGCTCTTTCTCCGTTAATGGCGTTCACACACACAGAGGCGCATATGCATGACACGGTAAAAGCGAAACTCATATGGTCCGATCGTACCCGGTGTTATGCTGCAGCGCCCCCCCCCCCCTCCTCTCACCCAGACTTGAGCACTCCTCCTGGGCTACACAGTGTTGACTCGCTCTGCTGTCCTGTTTTTCCTGATTGACAGGTTCTAACCAATCACAAACAAGATGCTGTCCTTACCCTTTCCGTAATCTGAAATGTTTTTGTGTTTTGTGGAATGTCGTTGTGTTTTGACCCTCAGGGCCACCGTAGATAATCCCTCTATAGCTCTGACCTTTGACCTCTGACCTGTATCCTGTACTGTAGGTGTTACAGCTTGGTCGCACTGGACGCGGAACCGAAGCGCAGCGCCCTTGAGCGGAGGCAGTTTCAGATCGGCGCACATGTTAACCGGTCTGCCTGGTCGCACATCTCGCGCTGTGGAGCGCAGTGCGCGCGCCTGGAGCGCTTCAGTTCGGTTCATTTCTATTTTTCACGCGAGCCGCGCGCGCCAAGGGCGCCGTCTGTCAAGCTGGATAGACGTGGTCGTACCAGACAGGAAGACGGGCACAGAAAAGGCGAGAGAATCCGGTCAATTTTCAAAATAAAATAATTAAATGATGATTAATTAAGTTGTTGCTTGTCCATCTATACATATTTGACCGTTGCGTCTGCACATGAGACACACAAACACATGTTTAAAATGACGTGTGTGTGGAAAACCGAGTGAATACGAGTATGAACGACTGCAGTCGATGTCTGACCGGCGCGGAGAGAGGAGAAGTACTGTACGCTCCCAGTGCGACCACCCAAGCGCCCGAGAAGCCGCGCGCAGTGCGCGCGCCCAGCTTCCGCGTGCAGTGCGACCAAGGGGTAAGTGTGTGTTTCTGACCTTTGACCTTCAGCTGTATGTTTCTCAGTGTTCGTTTATTTCCAAACGCTGTGATGATGCAGGTGTAGTTTCCGCTGTCAGAGAGGAGGAGGTTCCTCAGAGTGAGACTGAGGTCTCCAGTGATCAGAGCTTCAGTCTTCATGGACGTTCTGCTGCTGTAAACCTGGTTCTGGTCTCTGAGGTCGTCACCCAGCTGGTGTCTCTGGTGGACGGTTGGAGGACGGAGGTCGTGGCGGCTCCATGTCACTGTGGGGTCTCTGGGTAAAGGAGAGTCCTCACAGGGCAGCAGGACAGACCTCCCACTGTAGAGCTCCACAGTGTCTCCATGCCAGGACACTGAGGACAGAGACAGGAACATAGAATATGGTCTTAAATACTAGTTTGATGATAAAGCAGAGTGGGTCTGTGGGTGTGGCTGACACTTGATTGACACAGTGATACTCTGCGCAGTCTGTCCTCATCATGGCACTAACAATGTTTATTAGTCATGACCCTGTTCATTTCAATCCATCATGTAGCCGGTGTAGGTGGGTCTGGTGTACAGTAGGTGGGTGTATAGAGCTTGGGACAGATCTACCCCTCGCTCCTCCACAGCTCCACCCCTTCTTCCATATATAGTATCTATTGGTTACAAAACCAAGATGGCGATGGCCAAATCACAAACTCCTGACTTCAAAACAACAGTTCACATGCCAGTGGGTGACACCACTTGGTACCGACTGACTCTGACTGAACCGTCTGGACCAACGTCAGTAAATCTGTGTGTAGATTTACACATAAATACCCACACTACTAAAACTCTCCTCCAGATTCATGAACGCTGCGGAAAACACAAATTTGATCGTGAGCACGTGTGTAAAATCATGAAGACCAACCCATCGTAAATTAACAGCACGCCCCCCGGCATTGATCTCCACCCATGAATAGCCATACTGTACAAGGAGACCATGACCACCATATAAGGAGGCACGTAGGTGCATCCTGTCCAACAAGGAAAAAGGGAGAGAGAGTGGGGAAAAAAAGAGAGATCGTGGATCAGAGTCATTCTGGGTGGAGTTAAAGCCCCAGTGTGTAAAATGGGGGAAAACCGTGACAACTGTGTTCAGATTCTAGATTGCAAAGCTCACTCAGTTGGTCAAGCTCAGCTCTTCCGTCGGCAAAGTGACGGTGACCTCCGAGGACAAACTAACTTTGACTGATTAGTACTATCATTTTTTAAATTTATTTAACACGTGCTGGTGTTTAGCTGCATTTTGAATAAAAAAAGTTCAACAGTGGGAGATCTAGCTGCCAATGCTGCTCAGCTGGAGCAGTGTGTGTCTTTTATAACGACAATAAAAAATTTAAAGAAAAATCATCATCGATCGGCCTTTCGATAGAGGACAAGCCTAGACACAGACACTCAATAGAGCGTTTGAACCAAGTTTGTCCCCTTTCGGCTACCATATTCAAAGATGGCGATGCAACATGGCAGCTGGAAAATAGTTTCATATGAAACATGAAAAAAAAAAACACATAAACTCCAACAGCCACTGGGGGAGGAGCCTCTTCACAGCCTCAGCTGTCTGCTGCAGAGGAGCGTGGCTGCATCAACATCTACATTATGAAGTTGTATGGGCCGGTTATATTGTTACAGATGAACCAGCCGTCTCTGCCAACTGCACTATTGCGCAGGATGAGGTGTGTGTCCAGTGAGCGTGTAGCAGCGTGTAGCAACACACACTTTACATCACATATCAGCTGCACATTTATGGAATTCAAGTTTTCCGTTATCATATATCAGGTTATTATCATCATTAGATAGAGTCTTGACCCCTAAAACCTGCCCCTCTCCAAATATTTCTACACGTGTGTCATTACGTGTTTCAAAGACAGTTGTGTATTGTGCATTTATAAATTTACACAAGCATGACACGCAGTCTAGAGCAGGTGTCGATTTTGTGAGAAGTTGAAAAGATCAGCTTTGATGAATGCAGAAAAACATGTTAATGTATGGCTGCACACAGTTTACACATAGATTTGTGCTGCTCACGTTTCATGAGAACTAATGAGTGTTTGAGTTGAGTGTGTGTGTTGGGGGGGCAGAGCACAAAGAGACAATTTATACTGACTTATCTACACACACACACCATCTGTGTTCTTAATCCCTTTGTGAAGAATGACACAGCAAGGAACAACAGCAAACAGGAGAACCAGGAGAAGCAGCAGAACCTGGAGAACCAGCAGAACCTGGAGAACCTTGACCCGGTCTGGATGACGTCCTGTAGTCGACACAATCAACAACAATATAAGATTCAAATATTAATAAAACATAAAAAAAGAAAAACACTTTGCTCAGTTCCACTGTGACCTCTTACCTGAGAAATAACCAAATATACACAATATATTTTCTAAATGTGTTCTGACCCAGACACAATAAACCAGGAGAGTCAGGAGGAGCAGGATGAACATTAGACCCAGTAGACCAGTGATCCAGTCAGGAGGAGGTTCTGTCACTGAGACAACATGAGATCAGATGTTAGTGTTGTTGTCAGTCAACAGAGAAGTGACTTCACCCCCATATATACACACACACTACTTACCATCTTTGTTCTCAGTCCCTTTATGAAGAAAGAAAATGCAAAGACCAACACCACAAGCAACCAGGAGAACCAGGAGAACCTGGAGAACCTGGAGAACCTTGATCCTGACTGGTCGAGATCCTGTAGTCGACACAAACAACAACATGAGATCAGAACATTTATAAACATTAACACAACATTTCTGAGCAATTCACACAACAACACTGAGTTTATTTCTACCCGACCTCTGACCTCAGTTAACAGCTCTGACGTAACACTGACTTGCATTAGTTTCCTGGATGCACACACACACACACACACACACACACACACACACACACACACACACACACACACAGATAACTTACTTATTTTCTTTGTCATTGTATACAGTATGCCAGTGTGAACAGCAGCAGTCAGTGAGAGCAGGAGACAACAGACACCAAAGACGATGTAGACCGATTCTTCATGACGTCCTGCAGTCGACACAAACAACAACATGAGATTAAAACATCACTACAAACAACAATGTGAAACATTAAAACACATTTCTGATGAGTCCATGACCTCTGACCTTTGACCTTCAGTGTAACTTGACTCTTCCTCTCCTCTCCCCCCCTCCCTCTGAGGATGCAGCTGTAGCTGCCACTGTCTCTGGTGGTGGGTCTCCTCAGAGTGAGGCTGAGGTCTCCGGTCCTCAGAGCGTCAGTCCTCATGGACGTCCGTCCTCTGTAGTCCTGGTTCTGGTCTCTGAGTTCAGCTCCGTCCGGCTGACGCTGGTGGACGGTTGAAGGACGGAGGTCGGAGCGGCTCCACACCACTGAAGGCTCGTCCAGGTCAAACGTAGGAAAGTCACAGGGCAGCAGGACAGACTCCTCCCCCTCATATGTCTCCAGAGCTGAGGCATGCTGGGAAACTGAGGACACAGACAGAGGTGAGACAGAAACCAGAAGATAATCAGACTCTGATGAAGATCCAGTGTTTGACCTGGAGCTGCAGTGAACCACCGACAGTCTCATCAACACAGACCTGAGGAACCAATCCTGTCCACCTGTGGGGACGGAGGTGGAGCTACATACACCTGGAAGCTTGTTAGTAAGAGTTAACATGGTGTCATGGTGATAATAATGAATCTGCTGGACTGTAGTGTTTTTGTATTGTATGTTGTAAAAGGTTTGTTTCTAACTCGAGGAAATCAATTTCTTCCCCATGAACAACTACAATTGGCTTTATGCACAGCTCCACTACTTCCTGATCTTAAAGGTACAATATGTAAGAAATCTAAAGCAACTGGCTGTAAAATCGTCCTAATATGTAACAGAGACTCAGGAATAATGTTCATATAACATACTGAACTCACCAACAACAATCCTACAGCCAAGATATTCGCATTAATTTTTTATTTTCTTTGCAGACCGCAAATCATGTTTATGTTTTGAATTTCTATGGTTGGCATGTGTCGCCACCCAGCCGCTTTCTCCCTGTCACAGCGTCAGTGGCATGTCAGCCTCCGGGCTGCCAGTTAGCTTCCACTGAGCTGCAAATACGGCTGGGAGATAAAACGAGATCGTGAAAAAAAAAAGATTGTGTTCTATTATCGATTATGGTCATATTTCCTTGATATCACATGGTAGAAGCGGCTTGTCGCTCTGTCGTTTAATAGGCTACACAGCTTGCTGTTGTGAGCATGTAGCCTAGTTAGTTTGAGCTGCTGCTAACGCTAAAGCTAAAGGGAAGAATTACAAAGTGAAAGTTAGAAAAGAGGGAGGAAATGTGGCGAAATAGAGCCGATGATAAATGAAGTGATTGTGAATGTGTGGAGCGGTTCCTGAGAGGAGTCTGTCCCGGTCAGGTCGCCTGTCTCCGGTCGTCATGTTTTATGATCCGACGTCAGAAAGTGGAGGAGAAACGGAGCGGCTCGTGTCGTTTATTCTGCGCTAAGACGTCTCATATGTTGGCTCATCTACGGCGTGATTAACACGCACTAAAGCTCCGGTAGATGCAGGGTTAAAGTGTGTGTGTGTGTGTGTGTGTGTCAGTGCTGCACACACAGACACAGTGTCGGAACGGTGAATGTAACAATAACTTAGAGGTCATCTGAGTGACGTGAACTCCGCTCGTAGATACTGTGAGTCAGAGCAATAAACTAGTTGATGAATATAGTTTTTTACTCTGCTTTGAGACTGACTGTGAGTGAGCAGAGCAGGTTAGTGCGTCGCTCTGCACTGCTGGTGGGTAGGGAAGGGACTGCAGCAACAATTTTGGCCACATTCTTACATATTGTACCTTTAAACCAGCTCCTGTCTTACATTATTGGACAAAGTGATTGATCCAGGTGTGTCTGTGAGGTCGTCAGTTTGTCCAATAATGTAAGACAGGAAATAAAGGAGCTGGCTAAAGTTCAGGAAGTAGTAGAGCTGTGCATGAAGCCTATTAATTGCTCATCACATCTCGCATGTTTTTAGCTATTTGTTTACCTTTTTTCCAACCTCGAAGCAAACTCTGTACAAGGCCTAGAAACAAACGGTTTTCGCGTGGTTGAGGAGTTGATTTCCAACGTGCTCCTTGAAAAAACAGCAAGTTACTTCACAGTTTCGTTTGTGAGCACGAAGGAGAAGGAAAAAATGGAACTCCCACTTTAGTTTCAGAGAAAAACGCATGCCGTTACGTCCAGCGGCCGACAAAACCAAGATCACACATTTTATAAAAAACATCATGTTTTCATTGTGGTTTTAAAAAGTTTTCGGAGGACTACCATATCGACACACAAGGTACTTGAGAGTTGTGTTATCATAATCTGTAAAAGAAAAACCAAAAAATCCACTAATCGTCCACTAATTGGAAGGTTGGTGGTTCGATTCCTAGCTCCTTCAGTCTGCATGTTCAAGTGTCCTAAACGTGTGCTCTCTTGCTCTGTTAATGATTTGCTCGAGCATTAGTGTTGTATGAAAAGGTGAATGCGACACACAGTGTAAAGCACTCTATAGAGACTAGAAAAGTGCTATATACATGAAGTCCATTTTACCAAAGAGCAACATGTGGTTCAGAAGCAGGACAGAGCTTTAGTTTACACCTACAGTTGATCACAGTATCAGGTCACCTCCTCTCAAACATGGCGCTCACAGCAAGAGTCTGTGTGTAGTTTATTTAAATGGAGTTAGATGAAGTTTTTCTCACCGTACAGCAGCGTCACAAACACCACAAACATCTTCATCTTCACAGTCCAGTTAAAACCGCTTCTTCTTGGACTGAGTAACGATCAGAACCGGACTGAACCAGGACTCTGCAGCGATGAACGCTTACTTTCAATTTCAACACAAAGTGAAGTTAGAACAGACCGACTCTCACAGTGTAGAACAGACAAATTTATTTCCTGTAGGGTCAATAAAGTAGTCATGTCCCTGTCATAAAGTCCACATTATCTGAAGTATCAAAGTTCAAGGTTCAGTTTATTGCAGTTTGCATGTTGACACATAACGAAATTCATATCAGCAGTACAATAAGAGTGAGTTGTGATTCATAGGCTATGTATAGTACTCGACTCCAGTACTTGAGTAAGAGTACAAATACTACTGGTCAAAATTTACTCCGTTACAAGTAAAAGTAGCTCCCCTTACGAAAGAAAAATATATTGCAATATATTAGAAAATATCATGTGATATATTAGGCAATATATTCCCATATATGGGATTTAATTTTTATATTTTCCAATATATTGCAATATATGCATGGATCATATATGTGTATATATTGAGAAATATATTGAAATAAAGACCAAAAAGGCACTATATTTTTAAATATTTTATATATTTATATATATATGCATGGATCATATATGTGTATATATTGAAAAATATATTGAAATCAAGGCCAAAAAGGCACTATATTTTTTTAATGTTTTATATATTTTCATATATATGCATGGATCATATATGTGTATATATTGAAAAATATATTGAGATCAAGGCCAAAAAGGCACTATATTTTTTAAATGTTTATATCTTATACAACATACACACACACACACACACATATATACACACACACATATATATATATATATATATATATATATACACATATATATATATATATATATATACACACACATATATACACATATATATATATATATACACACACATATATATATATATATATATATATATATATATATATATATATATATATATATATATATATGTGTGTGTGTAAAACATTTAAAAAATATAGTATATAGTATAGTATATGTGTATATTTATAACCCCCCCCCCCCTGTAACAAGTTAAGTAATTTATCTAACATCACAATTAGTCCGAAGCTGAAGGTAAAAATTCAATTAAAGTAAATATCCTGCATAGTTCTCCTCCTCTGTGTCCTCTGATCAGAGCGGTGACCCTAGCAACGGTGTGTTTTACTTAGCAATGGTCTGTGAACCGATTGCAGGTCAGGAATTATTTTTTTTATTAGATATAAAAATTAAAAATAAAATGTTACCACAATGAAACAAAATCCATTGGCTGTCTCATCGTGAGCATTTGAACATGATTGGTTGATCTGACTGACATAATGGCTCTTGGCCAATGACAGCTGTGCGCGCCTTTCCGGCGCCAAATTTGAAAATAACCGTTACTGCTGCTGTGAAACGGGAACCGCCGCGACGCACTTCAGTCGTTCAAGAATGACCAGTCATGTGGATTATTTTTACGATACGGATAAATGGACAAACAGTCGGCTGGAACCTGGTCCTAGCGAGAGCTTGAGTTAATTTAAATCCTGCAAAAAATACCAGGTAAGATATTTCTCTGTTATTATTGTGGCGTTGTTGGTGTCAGGGATTCAAACAGGCAGGCTCTGGTGAGAGGGAGGGGGCTGTGTAACGTTAACGGATGTGAAGTCCTGGACATGTCTCGACATGTCACCATGGAGGGTTTTTTTTTCTTATTCTCCTTGTTCTAACCAACGGTGAGGAGGATGTTTCAGCCGGTACATGGCTTCATTAACGTGTTACAGAGAAAAGGGTTAGAAAGAAAAGAGAGAAAAGCTAATCGCCATTAGCACATGAGCTATCCGGCTTTCAACCCCGTAGTAGCATTCTAGCGAGCGGCTAACTGGTAGCGTTAGCGGCTAACTGGTAGCATTAGCCACCGGTGTAGGCACCAAATGTGGAGGCTCCGGGCTGCCAAAACCGCCCTGACTAATCTGATGTTTGTTAAATCTACAAAACGAATTACCGAACAAACACCACCACTTCTGTGTGCACGCCTCTGCAACTAGTCATGGCTATCGTAGCCGTTAGCTTAGCTGCTGCTGACAGCTAACAGCAGCAGCTAAGCTAACACCAGGACGTCAGCTGTTAAAACCCTCCCGTTGTCGGACACAACATGAAACTACTCCAATTAGCTCAGTCATGTTGTAACAAAGATATCTGCTGGAAAAAATATTTTTTTCATGGGCTGTTTATTGAGTTATTTAAGACACTGTTTTGAACACTGTGTAAACATAAGTGAAAGTTCCTTTAGAACAGTGGTTCCCAAACGGGGGGGGGGGGGTAAACCGGCTTCGGAATGTGTTTTATTTTGAAAATTAACCGGATTCTTCCGCTGTTTCTTTGTGCGACTTCCTGCCCGGCTTGACAGGCTCGCTCGCGGCCATAGCTCGCGGCTCGCGCGCCGCGCCGCTGCTGCTGTGAACCGGAGCGACGTGGCTCCGGTGTGACACAGTCGTTAACATCAAAGGGCTCCGCTTCTCGCTGCTTCGCGGCTACTCGCGGCGCGTGCGTGTGTGTGTGTGAGAACCACTGCTTTAGAAAACGCACTCTGCTGCAGAAGAAAACAACATGAACTCTGCTAGTAACAGAAACTACTGGAGATGAGACACTACACTGACTGTGGCCTCTTAGCATGGTTACTAATACTCACTCCTGTTAATAAAAGTAAAGTATCACTGATATTAGTGTATACTCGGTTGATGAAGTATTAGTCATCCAGCTGAAAATGATATAGCCTGCAAATAAGCCATCATTAGTGAATCCAGTTTATACACACAGGTGTAATAAGTTCAATTCACCCTTCATAGGTTGGACAAAATAATAGAAACTTTAAAGTCAAAGATATGTGGCAGTAATTTTCATTAGGATATTAGTTCTAAATATAGTGTTATTTGAGTAATAATAATCAGGATCAGCCGCAAAATAAAAAAAAAAAAAATCATTCTATCCTTAATACTGTGACACAGCTAAAGATATTTTTGTCCTTGATTAATTAATGTTTTACTCTGTTTCTAATTGACTGAATACTCTTTGTTATGTCAATCTGTATTTTACACAGCCAAGGACCCACAGCAGTGCTCTACCCATGAGATCATCGTGCTGGAGAACCCGAAGTGACAATAGAGCAAAAGATGATGGGGTACAGACTTCAACATGCAAACAGGTAGGCAAACAGACCAAGAATTATGGCAAATGCATTTTGCTTCTTAAATTTTTTCATTAAACCTAGTTCAGATTAATTTCAGTTCAAGTTTTTAAAGTGATAGTTCACCCAAAATTGAAATTGCACTCATTATCTACTCACCCTCATGTCGACTAAGGGCTGGGAGGAGTTTCAGAGTCCTCAGTGGCTTCTCTCTTACAGGGGGTCTCGACGTAGCAGTGCATGTCCATATAACCGTTGCAAATGGATACCAACTGTCTTCATAACAAAAAGACACACCAAAAAACATCCAAATACCTCCATGCTGCTCGTATGTAATGTTCGTCTTGTATTGAAGCCCCGAAATGTGAAATTGTCCCAAAAACAATGAAATAAGTCAATTTTTCGAGCTTCTCGAAGCTCTTCTTCCCGGTTCGTCATATTTGGACGAACCAGGGTCTGTTCTCTTCCCAGTTCGTCCAAATATGACGAACCGGGAAGAGGAGCTTTGAGAAGTTTCCGCTACAAAACAAGCTTGAAAAATTGACTTATTCAATTTTTTCCGGGACAATTTCGCATTTCGGGGCTTCAATACAAGACGGACATTACATACGAGCAGCATGGAGGTATTTGGATGTTTTTTGGTGTGTCTTTTTGTTACCAAGACAGTTGGTATCCATTTGCAACCGTTATATTGACATGCACTGCTACGTCGAGACCCCCTGTAACTCAGAGAAGCCACGGAGGACTCTGAAACTTCTCCCAGCCCTTAGTCGACATGAGGGTGAGTAGATAATGAGTGAAATTTCAATCTTGGGTGAACTATCCCTTTAAATGTATAGCACCATCCCATACAGAAGTAATTGAAATTTCCACAGGACTGATGCTGGCTAGCCTCGCATCACCAGGCTCTTCAGACAAGCGAAGAGCCTGGTGTCAGTTACCTCCCAATTAGTCTGCATTCTGGTTCCTGTCTGTAGCTGATACCGAAATCACCAAATTCACCAAAATAAAAGTATTCACCAACATAAAACTTATAAAATAACAGGGTACCCGCGGGGTCTTAAAAACTTGAAAAAGTCTTAAATTTGATAACTATAAATTAAGGCCTTGAAAAGGTCTTAAATTTAGTTTACAAGTCTTAAATTTCATTCTCAAAGGTCTAGGGGTGTAACGGTACATGTATTTGTATTGAACCGATTCGGTACGGGGCGTTCGGTTCAGCACAGCGCTGTGAACGAGTGAGTTTCGGTACAGAAGTTGTGTGTGTTTACAGTCCGCCTGCAGCTACACGTGCAGCCCGTTTACGTCGTGGCTATCGCTAATGCTACTGCTAATGCTACCGCTAGCGAGAAAACAGAGGCTTGAAGACCCTCCTGCTTTTGGGAGGAATGGAGGTGGAGGTGGAGGTGGGGGGGCTGTGGCTCCTATCTCCTCTCTGTCTGTCTGCCTGTCCGTCTGTCTGTCTGTCTGTCTCTCTCTCTGTGTCTGTGTTGCGCACAAGCTCCAGTACATGTGGATCTGCTGCAGATGCGCCCAGAGCAGGCGCACGTCGCTGCTGTGTTGACACTACGCACTGTGCCTCGTGATGACCCGCGTTATTCATTCATTTATTTATTTATTTGCGGCCGAACGGTTGCATCGTCAGGCAGCCGTTGTGGCATTTGCCCACATTGCCCTATGGTCAGTCCGTCACTGGCTCGAACTGTTAGTGCTGCACTTTACATGTAAAAAAAAAAAAAAAAAAAAATCATTGTAAGGCTGTATGTTTTGTTATTTTGAGAATAATTTATTGAACTTATTAGGCAGCACTTTACAACAGTAGCCTTTTATATTTTTTTCATATTTTGTATAATGGCTTGGTTTAGTTTAATAAGTTTATTTGTATCAGGGACAGAATGTACCTACAACATAGCATTAGTAGGTGAGTAAAATAATTACATTTGACTAAAACATGTACATTTGGTTTAGAAAAATTCCTAATAAACAACAAGCAAATTTATGTTTTGCATTTTGTTCTCTTACCGAAAATGAACCGAACCGAGACCTCAAAACCGAGGTGCGTACCGAACCGTGATTTATGTGTATCGTTACACCCCTACAAAGGTCTTATTTTTTATCTATCTGCATGATACATCGCAACAACATAACTGTATCTACTTGCAAAAAATCATGGAATGCTGCGTTGGCAAACGTAAAATGACTGTTGCGAGGTTGGTCTTAAATTTCATTAGATGTGGTCTTAAAAAGGTCTTAAAAAGTCTTAAATTTGAGTTGCAAAATTCTGGGGGTACCCTGAATAAACATTAACTTGTAATACAATAAAAGCAAAATGTCAATTTAATGGCTCGGGGACTTTCTTGTAAATTATATTCCTTAAATTAAAGAGTTTTACCGCATTTTATTAGCTTTGTGCTTTTATTTTGAAGGAAAGGTCTGTCTCTCTCGCCCTGGATCCGTTTCCTACCAAAACAGCGGGTCAACGGCCCCAGACTAGATGCTGGCTGACTGAGTGATAGAGTTGAGGGAAATCATTGACTATACAGCTGAATACCGACTGAATACTAACATTAAACTAGTGGTCTATTATCTTGTTTTTACTGGTGTGGAGTCTGGACTCCAGTAGGGATAGGCATTTCAAGAGAAAGTATTTGATAATCGCGGAGTACTAATCGATTGACTCTTTGACACCCCCCTCCAAACCCCCTGTGAATGATCTGATGTTTGATGTTAGGTTGAACATTAGAATGAAGCAAAGGACGTCAGAGCATTTTATACAGATAATTTAAATAATATTTAAAAAATCTCTCTTTTTTTCTCTATTTTTCCCTAGATGCACCAAGGAGCCAGCTGATTACTACCAATTGGAGGGTGGACATCTCTTCATCTGCTACATACATACATCTGCTTTATCTGCTACATCAATTTTCTTTTGGCTATTTATTTTTTTTCCACAGTTCCAAAAGTATATGTATTGTCTGTTCAATGGCATTCTTTAAAAATGTTGCACTGTTCAGAAATGTAGAGTCAGTCACATTTCCTTTGTCTGACCATATGCCAGGCCTGTTGGCAGGGTTCTTACGGATCCTTAAAAAGTCTTAAAAGGCATTGAATTCATTAATCTAAAAACAAGGCCTTAATTGGCATTAAATGTCTTAAATCAATTTTTCAAAAGTCTTAAAAATGTTAACACTTGGTAAGTGGTATTTTATGGTGGCCGTCAACGCTAAATTTCTCACAGCCACCAGATTCCGAGTCAGTGGTGTTTTTTTGTTTTTTTTTCGGACTTTTTATGCATTTATTTTGAAAGGACAGCTGGAAAGAGACACAATCCAATGTTCATGTAGCAGTCACTTTACCTTGGATCACATAGGAAAGTGGGTAAAATTGTCCCTAACCCTATGTAATTGATGTGAGGTGTTTCTTTTTTTTTCTGCATTTGTGTTTATTATGAAGTTGGTCTTAAATTTAATTTCAAGCGGTTTTAAAAAAAGTCTTAAATTTAACTTGGCTTAAGCTGTAGGAACCCTGGTTGGGGTTTTAATAGGCCTGTATAGCTCCCTACCTCAAACTGGGTTCAGTATCTGTGCCTGATTAAAAGAAAATAAAGGTTGCTTTTGATAAATTACCCAGTCTGTGTTAATATGTGGTATAAAGGTTTGTGCACATATTGCAGTTTGCATATTTAAGTATTCATCCACAATATATTGAACACATATGTCATGTTTTTTGTTTCCATATAATTTTCCATATATTAAATATATTCCACAATATATTGAACACATAGCCATACATATATTTCATGTATAATTTTACATATATTTAAAATATATTCTACCATATATTGAACATACATGTGACACTATATCTTTTCATATATTATCAATACATTTTATCATATAAATCTGAATACATTATGGTGGATATTTATAAATATAAAATTGCATATATTTTGGGATATATAAACCCATATATTATATATTCAGGTTTAATATATTTCAATATATTGAAAGGGGCAGTTTTTTGTATATTTTGCAATATATTGCAATATATTACATCAATATATAATATGTTGTATAATATATGTGTCATCAATATATTTTTCCATATATTGCAATATATAATATATTGTATAATATATGTGTCATCAATATATTTTTCCATATATTTACAATATATAATATATTGGAAAATGTAATGGAAGAATAATATATTACAATATATTGCAAGTAATATATTGGTAAATATATTTTTCTTTCGTAAGGGTCAGTCGACATGTTACTCGAGTAAGAGTAAAAAAGTACTTGCTTTTAAAGGTACTTAAGTATCCAAAAGTACATGCTTTTAAATTTACTTTAAGTAAAAGTAAGAGTAAGAGTACATTTCTTATTTTTCACATCAATGAATTACTATAATTTTTTCTAGGTGAATTTAAGGACCTTTTAACTCTTGTTTCTGAGAATTAACTCTTTGAAACCAGCTGCACTGATGTGCTGCTTTTAGGGGTTAGGGTTTCCTTCTTTGACAAACACAGCTTGTGTCCAATAGGATTTTAGAAGAAAAAAAAAAAGAGCAGACCTGAAAGTAACAAGTACTTTTCAGCCTTCCTAGAAATTAGTACAAATCCTCTGGATATGTACTTAAGTACTGTACTCAAGTAAATTTACTCCGATACTGTCCATCACTGTGTATAGATCAAAATAATAATAAACATAATAATATTAATTAGTAGGCATATAACTGATAAATAATAAATACAGTAAATAAACATTACTAACAAGTGCAGTGATTAAAGACTGCAAATTTCATAGACATCCTGTCATTGTGGTAAAAAAGGATACAGTTTTTTAGTCTTCAGTGTTACAGAAAAAACACACGAACTTCACATGTGATGTGAACATTTTTGCACATGGGAATCATGTTATTTGCACATGGGAAACATGTGATTTTAGCCCAATTTTATGTTTCCATGTGAACCCATTTTCCACATGTGGTAACATGTTTTACACATGTACTCTACATGTTACCACATGTGGGAATTCGCATGTGCTTAACATAAAATTTGGCCAAAACCACATGTTTCCCATGCGAATAATATGATTACGATATGCAAAGTCTTTCACATGTGGAAAATCACATGTGAATAACATGTGAAGTGCATGTGTTTTTTTCTGTAAGGGAATCTGTGTTACTATATATCCCACAGTCTTACCAAGTGGGTCCAGCTGTGCACTCACATTAGTGTCCTGTCATGAGTTTAATTAGTTCTGTGACTTTTCTTTTTGTTCAAAATCAAAACTATTTGCTATGATCAGATCCATTTGTTTTCAGATTCAACTGGTAACGACAGGATCTTACATTCTTACATTATGTACATATATACATTACTTCTTGGTGAGATAGTTAACTGTTTACACAAAACATGAATAGCTCCTCTATGTGCTGAAGCTTGGACATTTGGTGTTATTCATTAAAAGTGACACTAGGTGGAGCTGCTGCAGCAGAGTTACAGCTGCAGTTTACAGTAACAGCAGCCTGTCGCCTCGATGCACATTACAGTAACGTGGATATTTAATCATTGGAAAATCAATAAAATAATTTATATTATCATAACCACTGTGTAAAAAAAAAAAAAGAAGAAGAAAGGGAGGGGGTGGCGGCTTTGTGTGGGTGTTTGTCTGTCTGTGTGTGACCAAGTGTCGTTTGTGTCAATGTCACAGCCACTTGAAGGCCACAGACTGGTTGACAGTTCAGTCTCATGACTGAGAAAAAAATGCACACACCAATCCACACATACAGACACACTTCCCGTGATGTCACAGGAGGCTGTGCTCTAACGGCAGGTTGTGATTGGCTGCAGTCTGGAGGTGTGGCCAGAGGAATATGAATGACTTCTAACAGTCTGTGCTGATGTAACTGTGACATCACAGATATGAGGAGGACGACCACCAATATGTCCATACGCAGGGGTGGAAAGTAACGAGTTACATTTACTCAAGTTACTGTAATTAAGTAGCTTTTTTGTGTACTTGTACTTTTTTGAGTAATTTTTAAAATCAGTACTTTTACTTTTACTTGAGTACATATTGTTGGAAGAAATTTACTTAGTTACATTTTAAATAGCTTAAGTTACAAAGTAAATTAAAGCCGCAAGCGGCGATGACGGGCCCTCGCTCGCCCATGCCACCGCGGGGCCTGAGGCATGTCGGGGCTGCAATGCTTCGTTCATCCACCAGGTGGCGCTAAGCAGTTGTGGGTAGGTGCGTTCAGGGACGGCCCCTCATCACTCATGTGAAGTTTGGAGTGAATCGGACAAAGCATGAAGGAATTATGAGCAGTTAAAGGTTCGTCCACCAGGGGGCAGTAATGGGATGCGTGCAGGTGTGTTCAGGGTCAGTCCCTCATCACACATGTGAAGTTTCGTGGAAATCGGACAATGTTGATGTAAAATATGGCACTTCCTGTTTCCACTAGGGGGCGAATGAGTGAGATCGCCTACCAGCATATGGAAACGTTGAGGTCGTGACCCTTGACCTGTGTACCAATTTTCATGTTGATACAAGTTCAATAAAGCCATCCAAAGGGCAAACGTATTGTCATGGCGAGGAATGGTCGCCGCGTCGCCACACGGACGCCATTACTCGTAGCTTCACAGTCTTCATAATGTAGCTTCACCAACTGGTTCTGCATGTTTTAGAAGTGGAATGAAGTTGATGGGGCAAAGTATGTACATTTTCCAAATTTTAGTACACTTCCTGTTACCACCGGGGGGCGCTATGAGTTACGTGGGAAGTTAATATATCGGGACGTTCAGGGCGGAGCCAACATCATGTCCAGCAAGTTTGAAGTTGATTGGATGAAGTATGTGGGCGTGAGAGCCACTCGTATGGACATGGCGAGAACGCCAAAGTCTGTTGAGCACAGGCAGCCACGCCCTTTGACCTACGGACTCACGGAGCACAAGATAAGCTCAGCTAGGTCTGGAGATGTGGTGTACCTAATTTGAACTTGATCGGGCAAATTCTGTGGGAGGAGTTAAGTTTAGGCGGGAAAAATCAAAACCAAAATGGCCGACTTCCTGTTGGGTTGAGGTCATGAGGTCAAGAGGCTTTTTTGTATATCTGGGTATAATACATATGTGTACCGAATTTTATGTGTGTACGACAAAGTAAGACGAATGGCGATGCCATTGACACGTGGTTGTAGGGGGCGCTATTCAGCCATTTTGCGCCGCCCATGTGCGGCACCACCAAAATATCGAATTTCGGAGAAGGCCGGACGTCCGTGCAAAAGTAGACGCATTTTCGCATTTGGGAAAGGGGCGAAATTGGGGCCAGAAGTTGCGTAAGAATAATAATAATAATTAAAGCCGCAAGCGGCGATGGCGGGCCCTCGCTCGCCCATGCCACCGCGGGGCCTGAGGCACGCCGGGGCCGTGGCGCGGAGCAGAAATGGAGAAAAAACCTGGAAGGAGGCCAAAATTGCAATGTTTCGTTCATCCACCAGGGGGCAGTCACCGCATGTGGTGTGGTGCTTTCAGGGGCCGCCCCTCATCACTCATGTGAAGTTTGGAGTGAATCGGACAAAGCATGAGGGAGTTATGAGCAGTTAATGGTTCGTCCACCAGGGGGCAGTAATGGGATGCGTGCAGCTGTGTTCAGAGTCAGTCCCTCATCACACATGTGAAGTTTCGTGGAAATCGGACAATGTTGATGTAAAATATAGTACTTCCTGTTTCCACTAGGGGGCGAATGAGTGAGATCGCCTATGAGTACATAGAAACGTTGAGGTCGTGACCCTGGACCTGTGTACCAATTTTCATGTTGATACGAGTTCAATAAAGCCATCCAAAGGGCAAACGTATTGTCATGGCGAGGAATGTTAGCCACGCCCCCACAGGGACGCCATTACGCGTAGCTTCACAGCGTTCATAACGTAACTTCACCAACTGGTTCTGCATGTTGTAGAAGTGGAATGAAGTTGATGGGATAAAGTATGTACATTTTCCAAATTTTAGTCCACTTCCTGTTACCACCGGGGGGCGCTATGAGTTACGTGGGAAGTTAATATATTGGGACGTTCAGGGCGGAGCCATCGTCATGTCCAGCAAGTTTGAAGTTGATTGGATGAAGTATGTGGGCGTGAGAGCCACACGTATGGACATGGCGAGAACGCCAAAGTCTGATGAGCGCTGGCAGCCACGCCCTTTGACCTACGGACTCACGGAGCACAAGATAAGCTCAGCTAGGTCTGGAGATGTGGTATACCTAATTTGAACTTGATCGGGCGAACGCTCTGGGAGAAGTTAATTTTTGGCGGGAAAAATCTACACCAAAATGGCCGACTTCCTGTTGGGTTGAGGTCATGAGGTCAAGAGGCTTTTTTGCATATCTGGTTATAATACATATGTGTACCAAATTTTATCAACATCGGACAAAGTCAGTCAAATTCCCTATGGGGATTTTGAAAGTTTGTAGGGGGCGCTATTTCGCCATTTCGCGTCGACCATGTGCGACCATCCAAAAATATCGAATTTCGGATCAGGCCGGACGTCCGTGCAAAAGTATATGCATTTTCGCATTTGGGAAAGGGGCGAAATTGAGGCACGAAATGTCGGAAGAATAATAATAATAATTAAAGCCGCAAGCGGCGATGGCGGGCCCTCGCTCGCCCATGCCACCGCGGGGCCTGAGGCACGCCGGGGCCGTGGCGCGGAGCAGAAATGGAGAAAAAACCCGGAAGGAGGCAAAAAACGCAATGTTTCGTTCATCCACCAGGGGGCAGTCACCGCATGTGGTCTGGTGCGTTCAGGGGCCGCCCCTCATCACTCGTGTGAAGTTTGGAGTGAATCGGACAAAGCATGAGTGAGTTATGAGCAGTTGAAGGTTCGTCCACTAGGGGGCAGTAATGCGATGCGTGCAGGTGTGTTCAGGGTCAGCCCCTCATCACACATGTGAGGTTTCGTGGAAATCGGACAAAGCATGAGGGAGTTATGAGCAGTTAAAGGTTCGTCCACTAGGGGGCAGTAATGGGATGCATGCAGGTGTGTTCAGGGTCAGTCCCTCATCACACATGTGAAGTTTCGTGGAAATCGGACAAAGCATGAGGGAGTTATGAGCAGTTAAAAGTTTGTCCACTAGGGGGCAGTAATGGGATGCATGTAGGTGTGTTCAGGGTCAGTCCCTCATCACACATGTGAAGTTTCGTGGAAATCGGACAATGTTGATGCAAAAAATGGCACTTCCTGTTTCCACTAGGGGGCGAATGAGTGAGATCGCCTATGAGTACATAGAAACGTTGAGGTCGTGACCCTGGACCTGTGTACCAATTTTCATGTTGATACGAGTTCAATAAAGCCATCCAAAGGGCAAACGTATTGTCATAGCGAGGAATGTTAGCCACGCCCCCACAGGGACGCCATTACTCGTAGCTTCACAGCGTTCATAATGTAGCTTCACCAACTGGTTCTGCATGTTGTAGAAGTGGAATGAAGTTGATGGGGCAAAGTATGTACATTTTCAAAATTTTAGTACACTTCCTGTTACCACCGGGGGGCGCTATGAGTTACGTGGGAAGTTAATATATCGGGACGTTCAGGGCGGAGCCATCGTCATGTCCAGCAAGTTTGAAGTTGATTGGATGAAGTATGTGGGCGTGAGAGCCACACGTATGGACATGGCGAGAACGCCAAAGTCTGATGAGCGCTGGCAGCCACGCCCTTTGACCTATGGACTCACGGAGCACATCGTAAGCTCAGCTAGGTCTGGAGATGTGGTATACCTAATTTGAACTTGATCGGGCGAACGCTCTGGGAGGAGTTAAGTTTAGGCGGGAAAAATCTACACCAAAATGGCCGACTTCCTGTTGGGTTGAGGTCATGAGGTCAAGAGGCTTTTTTGCATATCTGGTTATAATACATATGTGTACCAAATTTTATCAACATCGGACAAAGTCACTCAAATTCCCTATGGGGATTTTGAAAGTTTGTAGGGGGCGCTATTTCGCCATTTTGCGTCGACCATGTGCGACGACCCAAAAATATCGAATTTCGGATGAGGCCGGAGGGACATGCAAAGTTAGACAACTTTTCCAGTTGGGGAAAGGGGCGAAATTGGGGCATGAAGAGTCGCGTGAATAATAATAAGAATAATTAAAGCCGCAAGCGGCGATGATCGGGCCCTCGCGACTCCACGCCACCGCGGGGCCTGAGGCACGCGGGGGCTGTGGTGAGAAGGGAGAAAAACCCTGGCAGGAGCAAAAAAACGCAATATTTCGTTCATCCACCAGGGGGCGGTAACCAGATGTAGGCAGATGAGCTCAGGGGCGAACCTTCATCACACACGTGAAGTTTCGAGCAAATCGGAAAAAGCATGAAGGAGTTATGATGAGTTGATGGTTCATCCACCAGGGGGCAGTAATGGGATGCATGCAGGTGTGTTCAGGGTCAGTCCCTCATCACACATGTGAAGTTTGGAGTGAATCGGACAAAGCATGAGGAAGTTATGAGCAGTTAATGGTTCATCCACTAGGGGGCAGTAATGGGATGCGTACAGGTGTGTTCAGGGTCAGCCCCTCATCACACATGTGAAGTTTCGTGGAAATCGGACAATGTTGATGTAAAATATGCCACTTCCTGTTTCCACTAGGGGGCAACATGAGTGAGATCGCCTATGAGCATATGGAGACGTTGAGGTCGTGACCCTGGACCTGTGTACCAATTTTCATGTTGATACGAGTTCAATAAAGCCATCCAAAGGGCAAACGTATTGTCATGGCGAGGAATTGACGCCGCGTCGCCACACGGACGCCATTACTCGTAGCTTCACAGCGTTCATGATGTAGCTTCACCACCTTAGTCTGCATGTTTTAGAAGTGGAATGAAGTTGATGGGGTGAACTATGTGCCATCTGTACACGTTAAGGTAAAACCTGGCCACTTCCTGTTACCACCGGGGGGGCGCTATGAGTGACGTAGGAAATTAATATATGGGGACGTTCAGGGCGGAGCCGTCATCATGTCCAGCAAGTTTGAAGTTGATCGGATAAAGTATGTGGGCGTTAGAGCTGTTCGAAGGTGAAATGGCGAGCAAACGAAAAGTCGCCAAAATCCTCAAGGCCCCAGAAGCCACGCCCTTTGACGTAGAGACCTGCGGAGCACAACTTTTGATCAGAGTGGCATCTCGGTGGTCTCCAGCCAATTTGAAGTCAATCGGACAAAATCCCTAGGAGGAGATAGATCAAACAGGTCAAAAATTCAAATCAAAATGGCCGACTTCCTGTTGTGATTTCACCATGACATAAGAGGCTTTTTTGTGCGTCTTGCCATGTTCTATAAGCCCACCAAATTTCATGCGTCTAGGTGACACACAAAGGTGGGGCTGATGTTTTGAAATTTTGTAGGGGGCGCTATTTAGCCATTTGGCCACGCCCATTTCCAACGACTTTAAAATATCAAATTTTTCGCCAGTCCTGATGTGCATGCCAAAATTTACGCGTTTTGGGGCATGTTGAAGCCTCCAAAAATGCGATCCTTTTGAGAGAAAAAGAATGAAAGAATAATAATAAACAGAGCAATTACAATAGGGCTTTCGCTGGGCGACTTGCAGTCGCCGCTCGGGCCCTAATAAACATTACAATTTCAATAGGGCTTTCGCTGGGCGACTTGCAGTCGCCGCTCGGGCCCTAATTAAAGCCGCAAGCGGCGATGGCGGGCCCTCGCTCGCCCATGCCACCGCGTGGCCTGAGGCACGCCGGGGCCGTGGCGCGGAGCAGAAATGGAGAAAAAACCTGGAAGGAGGCCAAAATTGCAATGTTTCGTTCATCCACCAGGGGGCAGTAATGGTATGCGTGCAGGTGTGTTCAGAGTCAGTCCCTCATCACACATGTGAAGTTTGGAGTGAATCGGACAAAGCATGAAGGAGTTATGAGCAGTTAATGGTTCGTCCACCAGGGGGCAGTAATGGGATGTGTGCAGCTGTGTTCAGGGTCAGTCCCTCATCACACATGTGAAGTTTCGTGGAAATCGGACAATGTAGATGTAAAATATGGTACTTCCTGTTTCCACTAGGGGGCGAATGAGTGAGATCGCCTATGAGTACATAGAAACGTTGAGGTCGTGACCCTGGACCTGTGTACCAATTTTCATGTTGATAGGAGTTCAATAAAGCCATCCAAAGGGCAAACGTATTGTCATAGCGAGGAATGTTAGCCACGCCCCCACAGGGACGCCATTACTCGTAGCTTCACAGCGTTCATAATGTAACTTCACCAACTGGTTCTGCATGTTGTAGAAGTGGAATGAAGTTGATAGGGCAAAGTATGTACATTTTCCAAATTTTAGTACACTTCCTGTTACCACCGGGGGGCGCTATGAGTTACGTGGGAAGTTAATATATCGGGACGTTCAGGGCGGAGCCATCTTCATGTCCAGCAAGTTTGAAGTTGATTGGATGAAGTATGTGGGAGTGAGAGCCACACGTATGGACATGGCGAGAACGCCAAAGTCTGATGAGCGCTGGCAGCCACGCCCTTTGACCTACGGACTCACGGAGCACAACGAAAGCTCAGCTAGGTCTGGAGATGTGGTATACCTAATTTGAACTTGATTGGGCGAACGCTCTGGGAGAAGTTAATTTTTGGCGGGAAAAATCTACACCAAAATGGCCGACTTCCTGTTGGGTTGAGGTCATGAGGTCAAGAGGCTTTTTTGCATATCTGGTTATAATACATATGTGTACCAAATTTTATCAACATCGGACAAAGTCAGTCAAATTCCCTATGGGGATTTTGAAAGTTTGTAGGGGGCGCTATTTCGCCATTTCGCGTCGACCATGTGCGACCACCCAAAAATATCGAATTTCGGATCAGGCCGGACGTCCGTGCAAAAGTATACGCATTTTCGCATTTGGGAAAGGGGCGAAATTGAGGCACGAAATGTCGGAAGAATAATAATAATAATTAAAGCCGCAAGCGGCGATGGCGGGCCCTCGCTCGCCCATGCCACCGCGGGGCCTGAGGCACGCCGGGGCCGTGGCGCGGAGCAGAAATGGAGAAAAAACCCCGGAAGGAGGCCAAAAATGCAATGTTTCGTTCATCCACCAGGGGGCAGTCACCGCATGTGGTGTGGTGCGTTCAGGGGCCGCCCCTCATCACTCGTGTGAAGTTTGGAGTGAATCGGACAAAGCATGAGGGAGTTATGAGCAGTTAAAGGTTCGTCCACTAGGGGGCAGTAATGGGATGCGTGCAGGTGTGTTCAGGGTCAGCCCCTCATCACACATGTGAAGTTTCTTGGAAATCGGACAAAGCATGAGGGAGTTATGAGCAGTTAAAGGTTCGTCCACTAGGGGGCAGTAATGGCATGCGTGCAGGTGTGTTCAGGGTCAGCCCCTCATCACACATGTGAAGTTTCGTGGAAATCGGACAATGTTGATGCAAAAAATGGCACTTCCTGTTTCCACTAGGGGGCTACATGAGTGAGATCGCCTATGAGCATATGGAGACGTTGAGGTCGTGACCCTGGACCTGTGTACCAATTTTCATGATGATACGTGTTCATTAAAGCCATCATAAAGCCAAACGTATTTTCTTGGCGAGGGATCATCAGTTGCCATGACGCCACGCGGTCGCCATTACTCGTAGCTTCACAGCGTTCATAATGTAGCTTCACCAACTGGTTCTGCACGTTTTAGAAGTGGAATGAAGTTGATGGGGCCAACTATGTGGAATCAGTACACGTAATGTAAAAACTGGTCACTTCCTGTTACCACCGGGGGGCGCTATGAGTGACGTAGGAAATTAATATATCGGGACGTTCAGGGCGGAGCCATCGTCATGTCCAGCAAGTTTGAAGTAGCTACGATAAAGTATGTGGGCGTGAGAGCCATTCGTATTTACATGGCGAGCACCGAAACAGTCGCCAATGTGAATTGAGCCATAGCAGCCACGCCCTATGACCTACACACCTGCGGAGCACAAGATAAGGTCATCATGGGGTTTCGATGCTGGAAAAACAAATTTGAAGCCGATCGAGTGAAATCCCTAGGACGAGTTAGATCAAACGTAAGTAGTGGAAATGTCCAAAAATGGCCAAAAAATGGCAAAAATTGAAAATTAAAATCAAAATG
This sequence comes from Trachurus japonicus, assembly GCF_045865225.1. Classification (NCBI taxonomy): domain Eukaryota; kingdom Metazoa; phylum Chordata; class Actinopteri; order Carangiformes; family Carangidae; genus Trachurus; species Trachurus japonicus. The sequence continues at coordinate 14,318,602 of NC_140924.1, forward strand.
GCCGACTTCCTGTTGAGATTTTACCATGACGTTAAGAGACTTTTTTGTGCGTCTGGGGATGATGAATGTGTGTACCAAATTTCGTCTGCCTACGACAAAGTAACCCAATAGGCGAGGGCAAATTTAAAGTTTGTAGGGGGCGCTATTTCGCCATTTTGCGTCGACCATGTGCGACGACCCAAAAATATCGAATTTCGGATGAGGCCGGAGGGACATGCAAAGTTAGACAACTTTTCCAGTTTGGGAAAGGGGCGAAATTGGGGCATGAAAAGTCGCGTGAATAATAATAATAATAATAAGAATAATAAACATTACAATTTCAATATAGCATTTTTCCCCCTGGGTCTTCCATACCACATGATTACTTCACTACTTGATTACTTTGGGGTCACTTGCACATTGGGGTCACGTGCACGTTGGGGCATGAACGAATTACAATAGGGCTTTCGCTGGGCGACTTGCAGTCGCCGCTCGGGCCCTAATAATAAACATTACAATTTCAATATAGCAATTTTTCCCCGGGGGGTCTTCCATACCACATGATTACTTCACTACTTGATTACTTTGGGGTCACTTGCACTTTGGGGTCACTTGCACGTTGGGGCATGAACGAATTTCAATAGGGCTTTCGCCAGGCGACTTGCAGTCGCCGCTCGGGCCCTAATTAAAGCCGCAAGCGGCGATGGCGGGCCCTCGCTCGCCCATGCCACCGCGGGGCCTGAGGCACGCCGGGGCCGTGGCGCGGAGCAGAAATGGAGAAAAAACCTGGAAGGAGGCCAAAAACGCAATGTTTCGTTCATCCACCAGGGGGCAGTCACCGCATGTGGTGTGGTGCGTTCAGGGGCCGCCCCTCATCACTCGTGTGAAGTTTGGAGTGAATCGGACAAAGCATGAGGGAGTTATGAGCAGTTAAAGGTTCGTCCACTAGGGGGCAGTAATGAGATGCGTGCAGGTGTGTTCAGGGTCAGTCCCTCATCACACATGTGAAGTTTCGTGGAAATCGGACAAAGCATGAGGGAGTTATGAGCAGTTAAAGTTTTGTCCACTAGGGGCAGTAATGGGATGCGTGCAGGTGTGTTCAGGGTCAGCCCCTCATCACACATGTGAAGTTTCGTGGAAATCGGACAAAGCATGAGGGAGTTATGAGCAGTTAAAGGTCCGTCCACTAGGGGGCAGTAATGGGATGCGTGCAGGTGTGTTCAGGGTCAGCCCCTCATCACACATGTGAAGTTTCGTGGAAATCGGACAAAGCATGAGGGAGTTATGAGCAGTTAAAGGTCCGTCCACTAGGGGGCAGTAATGGGATGCGTGCAGGTGTGTTCAGGGTCAGCCCCTCATCACACATGTGAAGTTTCGTGGAAATCGGACAATGTTGATGCAAAAATGGCACTTCCGGTTTCCACTAGGGGGCCACATGAGCGACACCCCTATCAGATGGAAGAGGTCTCCACCCTGGACCTGTCTATCAAATTTCATGATGATACGAGTTCATTAAAGCCATCAAAAAGCCAAACGTATTTTCATGGCGAGGAATTGATGGTAGCCACGCCCCCACAGGGACGCCATTACTCGTAGCTTCACAGTGTTCATAATGTAGCTTCACCAACTGGTTCTGCATGTTTTAGAAGTGGAATGAAGTTGATGGGGTCAACTATGTATTTTTAATGAATTTTAGTTCACTTCCTGTTACCACCGGGGGGCGCTATGAGCGACGTAGGCAAATAATATGTCGGATCGTTCAGGGTCTCGCCATAGATTTTTGCACCAAGTTTGAAGCGTCTACGATCAACTATGTGGGCATGAGAGCCGTTCGTATTTACATGGCGAGCACCGAAACAGTCGCCAAACTTGGGGGCACGCCAGAGGCCAAGCCCTTTGAGCTACAGACCTGCGGAGCACAAGATAAGCTCAGCTAGGTATGACGATGTTGCGTACCTAATTTCAACTTGATCGGGCGAACGCTGTGGGAGGAGTTCAGTTTAGGCGGGAAAAATCAAAACCAAAATGGCCGACTTCCTGTTGGGTTGAGGTCATGAGGTCAAGAGGCTTTTTTGCATATCTGGGTATAATACATATGTGTACCAAATTTTGTGAGTGTAGGACAAAGTTAGCAAAATTCCCTATGGGCATTTTTGGACTTTGTAGGGGGCGCTATTCCGCCATTTTGCGTCGACCGTGTGCGACAACTCAAAAATATCGAATTTCGGATCCGGCCGGACGCCCATGCAAAAGTACACGCATTTTCGCCTTTGGGAAAGGGGTCAAAATGGCATTTTAAGAGCGCAAGAATAATAAAGAATAATAATAATAATTAAAGCCGCAAGCGGCTATGACGGGCCCTCGCTCCACGCCACTCAGCGTCCCGCTCCCACACCCCCCGGTCCCCGCTACCCCCGGGGCGCTCTTCGAAACCCCCACGTGCCACCGGAGGCGGGCGGCTGCGTCGAGGGCGGTCCCCTCATCAAACACGTGAAGTTTCGAGCTAATCGGACAATGTCGATGCAAAACACTACATTTCCTGTGTCCACAAGGGGGCTACTTGAGCGAGCTAGCCCACGATGAAACAGAGGTGTAGAGGGCGGGCCTCTGATCATGTCCCTAAATTTTGAAGTGACTACGATCAAGTATGTGGGCGTGGAAGGCAAACGTAATAGCATGGCGACTAAACGAGCAGTTGGCCAACTTTGTCGCCCCCTAGCAGCCACGCCGTTTGACGTAGAGAAAAGCTTTTAATAGTGTTTGACCAGCTCGGTCTCCTGATGACTTGTAGCGAATATGAAGTCAATCGGGCAAAATCCGTAGGAGGAGGCAGTTCACGGTGGAGCGCTATTCCTGTCTCCGCCACAAGGGGGCCATTAGCCGTAGCTTCATAGCATTCATGAAATAGCTTCACCAACTTGTTCGGCATGTTTTAGAAGTGGAATGAAGTTGATGGGGTCAACGATGTATTTTTAATGAATTTTAGCGCACTTCCTGTTACCACCGGGGGGCGCTATGAGTGACGTATGAAAGTAATATGTCGGATCGTTCAGGGTCACGCCCTCATCATGTGAACCAAGTTTGAAGCCGCAGCGATCAAATCTGTGGGCGTGATAGCATTGCAAACTTCTTAGCTGCTTCGTGGGACTTGGCCGTGCCCTAGCAGCCACGCCCTTTGACCAACACACCCCCGGAGCACAAGCCGTAATCAGCTCAGTCTGGAGATGTTCTGTACCCAATTTGAAGTGAATCGGGCGAACTGCCTCGGAGGAGTTCGTTTTGCGTCAAAGAAATGCTAACCAAAATGGCCGACTTCCTGTTGGGTTTAGGGCGTGGCTCCAATTCAATTTTTTGTATGTTTGGGTATGATACAGGTGTCTGTCGAGTTTCGTATGTGTACGACAAAGTAAGCGAAATTTGTCTATGGAGAATTTCGGAAAAACTTCAAGGGGGCGCTATTGAGGCATTTAACCACGCCCATGGGAAACGACTCTATCCGCTGAAAGAGCTCGCCATTCTTGACCTGTGTATGAAATTTCGTGAGGACACGACTTCGTTAAAGCCACGAAAAAGGCAAACGTAATTGTACGATAAAAAAATCGTCAGTCGCCGCGGCGGCACACGGCCGCCGTTCGTCGTATCTTCACAGCGTTCATAATGTAGCTTCAGCAACTGGTTCTGCATGTATTAGAAGTGGAATGAAGTTGATCGGGTGAAGTATGGATTTTTAATGAATTTTTGCGTACTTCCTGTTACCACCGGGGGGCGCTATGAGCCAGGCAGGAAGTCGATACATCAAAACGTTCAGGGAGGAGCCATCGTCATGTCCTTTGAATTTCAAGTGGCTACGACGAAGTATGTGCGCGTAATTGGCAAACGTAATTTAAATTGGGATGATACACTTTCGCCGCGGCGGCACACGGACGCCGTTGCTCGTAGGGTCAAAGCGTTCATGATGTAGCTTCACCATCCGGGTCTGCATGTTTTAGAAGTGGAATGAAGTCGATTTGGTCAACTACGTATTTTTAACGAATTTTTGTACGTTTCCTGTTACCACCGGGGGGCGCTATGAGCGACGTACGCAAATAATATGTCGGATCGTTCAGGGTCTCTCCATAGATTTGTGCACCAAGTTTGAAGCGTCTACGATGAAGTATGTGGGCATGAGAGCCGTTCGTATTTACATGGCGAGCACCGAAACAGTCCGCCAAACTTCGGGGCACGCCAGAGGCCAAGCGCTTTGAGCTACAGACCTGCGGAGCACAAGATAAGCTCAGCTAGGTCTGACGATGTTCTGAACCCAATTTGGAGCCGATCGGGCGTAATCCCTAGGAGGAGTTCGTTTTGCGTTTACAAACTTTGAAGCAAAATGGCGGACTTCCTGTTGGTTTTAGAGTATGTCATTTTATGAAATTTTTTGAAGATCTCGGGTTGATAGTTAAGTATACCAAGTTTCGTCCAAATCCGAGACGAAAAATGTAATTCCCTATGCGCGGTCTAGGGGCGCTGTGGTGCCATTTGGCCACGCCCACATGCGAGACCACCACAGTACGCCCGAGTTGCCACTGGTCCCAGGTGCGTGCAAAATCTCGTCCGTTTCTCGGCTTGGGAAAGGGGTCGAAATGGCGTTCGAAGTCGGATAAAATAAATAATAATAATAATAATAATAATAAACATTTGCATTTCAAGGTAGCGTTTTTTCTGCCAGGTCACTTGAGTACTTGATTACTTGCTTGGTTACTTGTTGCTTGTCGGTGATCGGTGTGGATGTCGAATTTCAATAGGGACCTCCCTGGGTCGTTGACACAGGCTCGGGCCCTAATTAAAGCCGCAAGCGGCTATGACGGGCCCTCGCTCCACGCCACTCGGCGTCCCCGCTACCTCCGGGCCGCTCTTCGAAAACCCCCGCGCGCAACCGGACGTGGGCGGCTGCGTCGAGGGCGGTCCCCTCGTCGAACACGCGACGTTTCGAGCAAAACGGACAACGTACGATGGAGTTACGGCAGGTTTACGGTTCGTCCACCAGGGGGCGGTAACGGGATGTGGGCCGTTGCGTACGGGGTCGTGACCTCATCACACATGTGAAGTTTCGAGCTGATCGGACAATGTCGATGCAAAACGCGACATTTCCTGTGTCCACAAGGGGGCGTATTGAGCGAGCTAGCGTACGATCAAATGGAGGCGTAGAGGGCGGGCCCCTGATCATGTACTGAAATTTTGAAGTGACTACGACCAAGTATGTGGGCGTGGAAGGCAAACGTAATAGCATGGCGACTAAACGAGCAGTTGACCAACTTTGTCGCCCCCTAGCAGCCACGCCGTTTGACGTAGAGAAAAGCTTTTAATAGTGTTTGACCAGCTCGGTCTCCTGATGATCTGTAGCGAATATGAAGTCAATCGGGCAAAATCCGTGGGAGGTGGCAGTTCACGATGGAGCGCTATTCCTGTCGCCGCCACAAGGGGGCCATTAGCCGTAGCGTCATAGCGTTCACGAAATACCTTCACCAACTTGTTCGGCATGTTTTAGAAGTGGAATGAAGTTGATGGGGGCAACTATGTATTTTTAATGAATTTTAGCGCACTTCCTGTTACCACCGGGGGGCGCTATGAGTGACGTAGGAAAATAATATGTCGGATCGTTCAGGGTCACGCCATCATCATGTGCACCAAGTTTGAAGCCGCTGCGATCAAATCTGTGGGCGTGATAGCATTTAAACCTTCTTAGCTGAATTCGGGAACTTGGCCGTGCCCTAGCAGCCACGCCCTTTGACCTACACACCTGCGGAGCACAAGCCGTAATCAGCTCAGTCTGGAGATGTTCTGTACCCAATTTGAAGTCAATCGGGCGAACTCCCTCGGAGGAGTTCGTTTTGCGTCAAAGAAATGCTAACCAAAATGGCCGACTTCCTGTTAGGTTTAGGGCGTGGCTCCAATTCAATTTTTTGTATGTTTGGGTATGATACACGTGTGTGTCGAGTTTCGTATGTGTACGACAAAGTAAGCGAAATTTGTCTATGGAGAATTTCGGAAAAACTTCTAGGGGGCGCTATTGAGGCATTTAGCCACGCCCATGGGAAACGACTCTATCCGCTGAAAGAGCTCGCCATTCTTGACCTGTGGATGAAATTTCGTGAGGACACGACTTCGTTAAAGCCACGAAAAAGGCAAACGTAATTGTACGATAAAAAATCGTCAGTCGCCGCGGCGGCACACGGACGCCGTTCGTCGTATCTTCACAGCGTTCATAATGTAGCTTCAGCAACTGGTTCTGCATGTATTAGAAGTGGAATGAAGTTGATCGGGTGAAGTATGGATTTTTAATGAATTTTTGCGTACTTCCTGTTACCACCGGGGGGCGCTATGAGCCAGGCAGGAAGTCGATACATCAAAACGTTCAGGGAGGAGCCAACGTCATGTCCTTTGAATTTCAAGTGGCTACGACGAAGTATGTGCGCGTGAAAGGCAAACGAAATTTAAATTGGGATGATACACTTTCGCCGCGGCGGCACACGGACGCCGTTGCTCGTAGGGTCAAAGCGTTCATGATGTAGCTTCACCATCCGGGTCTGCATGTACTAGAAGTGTAACGAAGTCGATTTGGTCAACTACGTATTTTTAACGAATTTTTGTACGTTTCCTGTTACCACCGGGGGGGCGCTATGAGCGACGTACGCAAATAATATGTCGGATCGTTCAGGGTCTCTCCATAGATTTTTGCACCAATTTTGAAGCGTCTACGATCAAGTATGAGGGCATGAGAGCCGTTCGTATTTACATGGCGAGCACCGAAACAGTCGCCAAACTTCGGGGCACGCCAGAGGCCAAGCGCTTTGAGCTACAGACCTGCGGAGCACAAGATAAGCTCAGCTAGGTCTGGCGATGTTCTGGACCCAATTTGGAGCCGATCGGGCGTAACCCCTCGGAGGAGTTCGTTTTGCGTTTACAAACTTTGAAGCAAAATGGCCAACTTCCTGTTGGGTTTCGGGCTTCGCTATAGGAGGATTTTGTGTTCATCTCGGGTTGATGAACATGTGTGGCGATTTTGGTCCGCTTTCGTTAACGTCATTTTTTTTCCCTATGGGTTTTTTTTGGGAAAATTGTAGGGGCGCTATTTAGCCATTTGGCCCCGCCCATATGCGACGCTGGCATCATATATCAATTTTCCGCGAAGCCCCACGAGGCTACAAAGTTTCGTTCGTTTCTCGGCTTGGCAAAGGGGTCAAAATGGCAATTGAATCGTCGGAAGAATAATAATAATAATAAAAAGAAACATTACAATATCTGGGGTTTTTGCTGCCAGGTCTATGCAGTACTTGAGTACTTGCTTGCTTACTTGTTGTTACTCGTCGGCTGGCAACGTCGACTAATGTGCATGTCGAAATAACAATAGGGACCTCCCTGGTCGTTGACACAGGCTCGGGCCCTAATTAAAGCCGCAAGCGGCTATGACGGGCCCTCGCTCCACGCCACTCGGCGTCCCCGCTACCCCCGGGCCGCTCTTCGAAAACCCCCGCGCGCAACCGGACGTGGGCGGCTGCGTCGAGGGCGGTCCCCTCGTCGAACACGTGACGTTTCGAGCAAAACGGACGACGTACGATGGAGTTACGGCAGGTTTACGGTTCGTCCACCAGGGGCGGTAACGGGATGTGGGCCGTTGCGTACGGGGTCGTGACCTCATCACACATGTGAAGTTTCGAGCCGATCGGACAATGTCGATGCAAAACGCGACATTTCCTGTGTCCACAAGGGGGCGTCTTGAGCGAGCTAGCGTACGATCAAATGGAGGCGTAGAGGGCGGGCCCCTGATCACGTACTGAAATTTTGAAGTGACTACGACCAAGTATGTGGGCGTGGAAGGCAAACGTAATAGCATGGCGACTAAACGAGCAGTTGACCAACTTTGTCGCCCCCTAGCGGCCACGCCGTTTCACGTAGAGAAAAGCTTTTAATAGTGTTTGACCAGCTCGGTCTCCTGATGATCTGTAGCGAATATGAAGTCAATCGGGCAAAATCCGTGGGAGGTGGCAGTTCACGATGGAGCGCTATTCCTGTCGCCGCCACAAGGGGGCCAGTAGCCGTAGCGTCATAGCGTTCACGAAATACCTTCACCAACTTGTTCGGCATGTTTTAGAAGTGGAATGAAGTTGATGGGGGCAACTATGTATTTTTAATGAATTTTAGCGCACTTCCTGTTACCACCGGGGGCGCTATGAGTGACGTAGGAAAATAATATGTCGGATCGTTCAGGGTCACGCCCTCATCATGTGCACCAAGTTTGAAGCTGCTGCGATCAAATCTGTGGGCGTGATAGCATTTAAACCTTTTTAGCTGAATTCGGGAACTTGGCCGTGCCCTAGCAGCCACGCCCTTTGACCTACACACCTGCGGAGCACAAGCCGTAATCAGCTCAGTCTGGAGATGTTCCGTGCCCAATTTGAAGTCAATCGGGCGAACTCCCTCGGAGGAGTTCGTTTTGCGTCAATGAAATGCTAACCAAAATGGCCGACTTCCTGTTGGGTCTAGGGCGTGGCTCCAATTCAATTTTTGGTATGTTTGGGTATGATACACGTATGTGTCGAGTTTCGTATGTGTACGACAAAGTAAGCGAAATTTGTCTATGGAGAATTTCGGAAAAACTTCAAGGGGGCGCTATTGAGGCATTTAGCCACGCCCATGGGAAACGACTCTATCCGCTGAAAGAGCTTGCCATTCTTGACCCGTGTATGAAATTTCGTGAGGACACGACTTCGTTAAAGCCACGAAAAAGGCAAACGTAATTGTACGATAAAAAATCGTCAGTCGCCGCGGCGGCACACGGACGCCGTTCGTCGTATCTTCGCAGCGTTCATAATGTAGCTTCAGCAACTGGTTCTGCATGTATTAGAAGTGGAATGAAGTTGATCGGGTGAAGTATGGATTTTTAATGAATTTTTGCGTACTTCCTGTTACCACCGGGGGGCGCTATGAGCCAGGCAGGAAGTCGATACATCAAAACGTTCAGGGAGGAGCCATCGTCATGTCCTTTGAATTTCAAGTGGCTACGACGAAGTATGTGCGTGTGAAAGGCAAACGTAATTTAAATTGGGATGATACACATTCGCCGCGGCGGCACACGGACGCCGTTGCTCGTAGGGTCAAAACGTTCATGATGTAGCTTCACCATCCGGGTCTGCATGTACTAGAAGTGTAACAAAGTCTATTTGGTGAACTACGTATTTTTAACGAATTTTTGTACGTTTCCTGTTACCACCGGGGGGCGCTATGAGCGACGTACGCAAATAATATGTCGGATCGTTCAGGGTCTCGCCATAGATTTTGGCACCAAGTTTGAAGCGTCTACGATCAAGTATGTGGGCATGAGAGCCAATCGTATTTACATGGCGAGCACCGAAACAGTCGCCAAACTTCGGGGCACGCCAGAGGCCAACCCCTTTGAGCTACAGACCTGCGGAGCACAAGATAAGCTCAGCTAGGTCTGACGATGTTCTCTACCCAATTTGGAGCCGATCGGGCGTAACCCCTCGGAGGAGTTCGTTTTGCGCAAACGAAATTTGAACCAAAATGGCCGACTTCCTGTTGGGTTTTGGGCTTCGCCATAAGAGGATTTTTTGTTCATCTCGCATTGATAAATATGTCTGCCGACTTTGGTCCGCTTTCGTTAACGTCATTTTTTTCCCTATGGGTTTTTGAAAAGTTTGTAGGGGGCGCTATTTTGCCATTTGGCCACGCCCACATGCGAGACCACCACTCAACGCTAAGTTGCCACAGGTCCCACGTGCGTCTAAAATTTGGTGAGTTTTCGTGCATGGGAAAGGGGTCGAAATGGCGTTCGAAGTGGGAGAATAATAATAATAATTAAAGCCGCAAGCGGCGATGGCGGGCCCTCGCTCGCCCATGCCACCGCGGGGCCTGAGGCACGCCGGGGCCGTGTCGCGGAGCAGAAATGGAGAAAAAACCTGGAAGGAGGCCAAAAACGCAATGTTTCGTTCATCCACCAGGGGGCAGTCACCGGATGTGGTGTGGTGCGTTCAGGGGCCGCCCCTCATCACTCGTGTGAAGTTTGGAGTGAATCGGACAAAGCATGAGGGAGTTATGAGCAGTTAAAGGTTCGTCCACTAGGGGGCAGTAATGAGATGCGTGCAGGTGTGTTCAGGGTCAGTCCCTCATCACACATGTGAAGTTTCGTGGAAATCGGACAAAGCATGAGGGAGTTATGAGCAGTTAAAGGTTTGTCCACTAGGGGGCAGTAATGGGATGCGTGCAGGTGTGTTCAGGGTCAGCCCCTCATCACACATGTGAAGTTTCGTGGACATCGGACAAAGCATGAGGAGTTATGAGCAGTTAAGGTCCGTCCACTAGGGGGCAGTAATGGGATGCGTGCAGGTGTGTTCAGGGTCAGCCCCTCATCACACATGTGAAGTTTCTTGGAAATCGGACAATGTTGATGCAAAAAATGGCACTTCCGGTTTCCACTAGGGGGCCACATGAGCGACACCCCTATCAGATGGAAGAGGTCTCCACCCTGGACCTGTGTATCAAATTTCATGATGATACGAGTTCATTAAAGCCATCAAAAAGCCAAACGTATTTTCATGGCGAGGAATTGATGGTAGCCACGCCCCCACAGGGACGCCATTACTCGTAGCTTCACAGTGTTCATAATGTAGCTTCACCAACTGGTTCTGCATGTTTTAGAAGTGGAATGAAGTTGATGGGGTCAACTATGTATTTTTAATGAATTTTAGTTCACTTCCTGTTACCACCGGGGGCGCTATGAGCGACGTAGGCAAATAATATGTCGGATCGTTCAGGGTCTCGCCATAGATTTTTGCACCAAGTTTGAAGCGTCTACGATCAACTATGTGGGCATGAGAGCCGTTCGTATTTACATGGCGAGCACCGAAACAGTCGCCAAACTTGGGGGCACGCCAGAGGCCAAGCCCTTTGAGCTACAGACCTGCGGAGCACAAGATAAGCTCAGCTAGGTATGACGATGTTGCATACCTAATTTCAACTTGATCGGGCGAACGCTGTGGGAGGAGTTCAGTTTAGGCGGGAAAAATCAAAACCAAAATGGCCGACTTCCTGTTGGGTTGAGGTCATGAGGTCAAGAGGCTTTTTTGCATATCTGGGTATAATACATATGTGTACCAAATTTTGTGAGTGTAGGACAAAGTTAGCAAAATTCCCTATGGGCATTTTTGGACTTTGTAGGGGGCGCTATTCCGCCATTTTGCGTCGACCATGTGCGACAACTCAAAAATATCGAATTTCGGATCCGGCCGGACGCCCATGCAAAAGTACACGCATTTTCGCCTTTGGGAAAGGGGTCAAAATGGCATTTTAAGAGCGCAAGAATAATAAAGAATAATAATAATAATAATAAACAGCGCGATTTCAAAAGGGCTTTCGCTGGGCGACTTGCAGTCGCCGCTCGGGCCCTAATAATAATAATAATAATAAACATTACAATATCTGGGGTTTTTGCTGCCAGGTCTATGCAGTACTTGAGTACTTGCTTGCTTACTTGTTGTTACTCGTCGGCTGGCACGTTGACTAATGTGCATGTCGAATAACAATAGGGACCTCCCTGGGTCGTTGACACAGGCTCGGGCCCTAATTAAAGCCGCAAGCGGCGATGACGGGCCCTCGCTCACCCATGCGACCGCGGGGCCTGAGGCACGCCGGGGATGTGGCGCGAAGGTGAAAGGGAGAAAAAACCAGGAAGGAGGCAAAAAAAAAGTAATATTTCGTTCATCCACTAGGGGGCAGTAATGGGATGCGTGCAGGTGTGTTCAGGGTCAGTCCCTCATCACACATGTGAAGTTTGGAGTGAATCGGACAAAGCATGAGGGAGTTATGAGCAGTTAATGGTTCGTCCACTAGGGGGCAGTAATGGTATGCGTGCAGGTGTGTTCAGGGTCAGTCCCTCATCACACATGTGAAGTTTCGTGGAAATCGGACAAAGCATGAGGGAGTTATCAGCAGTTAAAGGTTCGTCCACTAGGGGGCAGTAATGGGATGCGTGCAGGTGCGTTCAGGGTCAGTCCCTCATCACACATGTGAAGTTTCTTGGAAATCGGACAAAGCATGAGGGAGTTATGAGCAGTTAAAGGTTCGTCCACTAGGGGGCAGTAATGGGATGCGTGCAGGTGTGTTGAGGGTCAGTCCCTCATCACACATGTGAAGTTTCGTGGAAATCGGACAATGTTGATGTAAAATATGGCACTTCCTGTTTCCACTAGGGGGCGAAAGGAGTGAGATCGCCTACGACCATATAGAAATGCTGAGGTCGTGACCCTGGACCTGTGTACCAATTTTCATGTTGATACGAGTTCAATAAAGCCACCCAAAGGGCAAACGTATTGTCATGGCGAGGAATGATAGCCAGGCCCCCACACGGACGCCATTACTCGTAGCTTCACAGTCTTCATAATGTAGCTTCACCAACTGGTTCTGCATGTTTTAGAAGTGGAATGAAGTTGATGGGGCAAAGTATGTACATTTTCCAAATTTTAGTCCACTTCCTGTTACCACCGGGGGGCGCTATGAGTTACGTGGGAAGTTAATATATCGGGACGTTCAGGGCGGAGCCATCATCATGTCCAGCAAGTTTGAAGTTGATTGGATGAAGTATGTGGGCGTGAGAGCCACTCGTATGGACATGGCGAGCACGCCAAAGTGAATTGAGCGCTGACAGCCACGCCCTTTGACCTACGGACTCACGGAGCACAAGATAAGCTCAGCTAGGTCTGGAGATGTGGTGTACCTAATTTGAACTTGATCGGGCGAACGCTCTGGGAGGAGTTAATTTTAGGCGGAAAAAATCAAAACCAAAATGGCCGACTTCCTGTTGTGTTGAGGTCATGAGGTCAAGAGGATTTTTTGTATATCTGGGTATAATACACATGTCTACCGAATTTTGTGTGTGTATGACAAAGTAAGACGATGGCGATGCCATTGACACGTGTTTGTAGGGGGCGCTATTCAGCCATTTGGCCACGCCCATTTCCAACGACTTTAAAATATCAAATTTTTCGCGAGGCCTGATGTGCATGCCAAAATTCACGCGTTTTGGGGCATGTTGAGGCCCCCAAAAATGCGATTTTAGGGAGAATATAATAATAATAATAATAAACATAGCAATTACAATAGGGCTTTCGCTGGGCGACTTGCAGTCGCCGCTCGGGCCCTAATTAAAGCCGCAAGCGGCTATGACGGGCCCTCGCTCCACGCCACTCGGCGTCCCCGCTACCCCCCGGGCCGCTCTTCGAAAACCCCCGCGCGCAACCGGACGTGGGCGGCTGCGTCGAGGGCGGTCCCCTCGTCGAACACGTGACGTTTCGAGCAAATCGGACAACGTACGATGGAGTTACGGCAGGTTTACGGTTCGTCCACCAGGGGGCGGTAACGGGATGCGGGCCGTTGCGTACGGGGTCGTGACCTCATCACACATGTGAAGTTTCGAGCCGATCGGACAATGTCGATGCAAAACGCGACATTTCCTGTGTCCACAAGGGGGCGTCTTGAGCGAGCTAGCGTACGATCAAATGGAGGCGTAGAGGGCGGGCCCCTGATCACGTACTGAAATTTTGAAGTGACTACGACCAAGTATGTGGGCGTGGAAGGCAAACGTAATAGCATGGCGACTAAACGAGCAGTTGACCAACTTTGTCGCCCCCTAGCAGCCACGCCGTTTCACGTAGAGAAAAGCTTTTAATAGTGTTTGACCAGCTCGGTCTCCTGATGATCTGTAGCGAATATGAAGTCAATTGGGCAAAATCCGTGGGAGGTGGCAGTTCACGATGGAGCGCTATTCCTGTCGCCGCCACAAGGGGGCCATTAGCCGTAGCGTCATAGCGTTCACGAAATACCTTCATCAACTTGTTCGGCATGTTTTAGAAGTGGAATGAAGTTGATGGGGGCAACTATGTATTTTTTATGAATTTTAGCGCACTTCCTGTTACCACCGGGGGGCGCTATGAGTGACGTAGGAAAATAATATGTCGGATCGTTCAGGGTCACGCCATCATCATGTGCACCAAGTTTGAAGCTGCTGCGATCAAATCTGTGGGCGTGATAGCATTTAAACCTTTTTAGCTGAATTCGGGAACTTGGCCGTGCCCTGGTAGCCACGCCCTTTGACCTACACACCTGCGGAGCACAAGCCGTAATCAGCTAAGTCTGGAGATGTTCCGTGCCCAATTTGAAGTCAATCGGCCGAACTCCCTCGGAGGAGTTCGTTTTGCGTCAAAGAAATGCTAACCAAAATGGCCGACTTCCTGTTGGGTTTAGGGCGTGGCTCCAATTCAATTTTTGGTATGTTTGGGTATGATACACGTGTGTGGCGAGTTTCGTATGTGTACGACAAAGTAAGCGAAATTTGTCTATGGAGAATTTCGGAAAAACTTCAAGGGGGCGCTATTGAGGCATTTAGCCACGCCCATGGGAAACGACTCTATCCGCTGAAAGAGCTCGCCATTCTTGACCTGTGTATGAAATTTCGTGAGGAAACGACTTCGTTAAAGCCACGAAAAAGGCAAACGTAATTGTACGATAAAAAATCGTCAGTCGCCGCGGCGGCACACGGACGCCGTTCGTCGTATCTTCACAGCGTTCATAATGTAGCTTCAGCAACTAGTTCTGCATGTATTAGAAGTGGAATGAAGTTGATCGGGTGAAGTATGGATTTTTAATGAATTTTTGCGTACTTCCTGTTACCACCGGGGGGCGCTATGAGCCAGGCAGGAAGTCGATACATCAAAACGTTCAGGGAGGAGCCATCGTCATGTCCTTTGAATTTCAAGTGGCTACGACGAAGTATGTGCGCGTAATTGGCAAACGTAATTTAAATTGGGATGATACACATTCGCCGCGGCGGCACACGGTCGCCGTTGCTCGTAGGGTCAAAGCGTTCATGATGTAGCTTCACCATCCGGGTCTGCATGTACTAGAAGTGGAATTAAGTCGATTTGGTCAACTACGTATTTTTAACGAATTTTTGCACGTTTCCTGTTACCACCGGGGGGCGCTATGAGCGACGTCGGCAAATAATATGTCGGATCGTTCAGGGTCTCGCCATAGATTTTTGCACCAAGTTTGAAGCGTCTACGATCAAGTATGTGGGCATGAGAGCCGTTCGTATTTACATGGCGAGCACCGAAACAGTCGCCAAACTTCAAGGCACGCCAGAGGCCAAGCCCTTTGAGCTACAGACCTGCGGAGCACAAGATAAGCTCAGCTAGGTCTGACGATGTTCTCTGCCCAATTTGGAGCCGATCGGGCGTAATCTCTAGGAGGAGTTCGTTTTGCGTAAACGAAATTTGAACCAAAATGGCCGACTTCCTGTTGGGTTTTGGGCTTCGCCATAAGAGGATTTTTTGGTCATCTCGCATTGATAAATATGTCTGCCGACTTTGGTCCGCTTTCGTTAACGTCATTTTTTTCCCTATGGGTTTTTGAAAAGTTTGTAGGGGGCGCTATTTTTCCATTTGGCCACGCCCACATGCGAAACCACCACTCAACGCTAAGTTGCCACAGGTCCCACGTGCGTCTAAAATTTCATCCGTTTCTCGGCTTGGGAAAGGGGTCGAAATGGCGTTCGAAGTGGGAGAATAATAATAATAATTAAAGCCGCAAGCGGCTATGACGGGCCCTCGCTCCACGCCACTCGGCGTCCCCGCTACCCCCCGGGCCGCTCTTCGAAAACCCCCGCGCGCAACCGGACGCGGGCGGCTGCGTCGAGGGCGGTCCCCTCGTCGAACACGCGACGTTTCGAGCAAAACGGACGACGTACGATGGAGTTACGGCAGGTTTACGGTTCGTCCACCAGGGGGCGGTAACGGGATGCGGGCCGTTGGGTACGGGGTCGTGACCTCATCACACATGTGAAGTTTCGAGCCGATCGGACAATGTCGATGCAAAACGCGACATTTCCTGTGTCCACAAGGGGGCGTCTTGAGCGAGCTAGCGTACGATCAAATGGAGGCGTAGAGGGCGGGCCCCTGATCATGTACTGAAATTTTGAAGTGACTACGACCAAGTATGTGGGCGTGGAAGGCAAACGTAATAGCATGGCGACTAAACGAGCAGTTGACCAACTTTGTCGCCCCCTAGCGGCCACGCCGTTTCACGTAGAGAAAAGCTTTTAATAGTGTTTGACCAGCTCGGTCTCCTGATGATCTGTAGCGAATATGAAGTCAATCGGGCAAAATCCGTGGGAGGTGGCAGTTCACGGTGGAGCGCTATTCCTGTCGCCGCCACAAGGGGGCCATTAGCCGTAGCGTCACAGCGTTCACGAAATACCTTCACCAACTTGTTCGGCATGTTTTAGAAGTGGAATGAAGTTGATGGGGGCAACTATGTATTTTTAATTAATTTTAGCGCACTTCCTGTTACCACCGGGGGCGCTATGAGTGACGTAGGAAAATGATATGTCGGATCGTTCAGGTCACGCCATCATCATGTGCACCAAGGTTGAAGCCGCTGCGATCAAATCTGTGGGCGCGATAGCATTTAAACCTTTTTAGCTGAATTCGGGAACTTGGCCGTGCCCTAGCAGCCACGCCCTTTGACCTACACACCTGCGGAGCACAAGCCGTAATCAGCTCAGTCTGGAGATGTTCCGTGCCCAATTTGAAGTCAATCGGGCGAACTCCCTCGGACGAGTTCGTTTTGCGTCAAAGAAATGCTAACCAAAATGGCCGACTTCCTGTTGGGTTTAGGGCGTGGCTCCAATTCAATTTTTTGTATGTTTGGGTATGATACACGTGTGTGTCGAGTTTCGTATGTGTACGACAAAGTAAGCGAAATTTGTCTATGGAGAATTTCAGAAAAACTTCAAGGGGGCGCTATTGAGGCATTTAGCCACGCCCATGGGAAACGACTCTATCCGCTGAAAGAGCTCGCCATTCTTGACCTGTGTATGAAATTTCGTGAGGACACGACTTCGTTAAAGCCACAAAAAAGGCAAACGTAATTGTACGATAAAAAATCGCCAGTCGCCGCGGCGGCACACGGACGCCGTTCGTCGTAGCTTCACAGCGTTCATAATGTAGCTTCAGCAACTGGTTCTGCATGTATTAGAAGTGGAATGAAGTTGATCGGGTGAAGTATGGATTTTTAACGAATTTTTGCGTACTTCCTGTTACCACCGGGGGGCGCTATGAGCCAGGCAGGAAGTCGATATATCAAAACGTTCAGGGCGGAGCCAACGTCATGTCCTTTGAATTTCAACTGGCTACGACGAAGTATGTGCGCGTAATTGGGAAACGTAATTTTACGACAAAAAATCGGCAGTCGCCGCGGCGGCACACGGACGCCGTTGCTCGTAGGGTCAAAGCGTTCATGATGTAGCTTCACCATCCGGGTCTGCATGTACTAGAAGTGTAACGAAGTCGATTTGGTCAACTACGTATTTTTAACGAATTTTTGTACGTTTCCTGTTACCACCGGGGGGCGCTATGAGCGACGTACGCAAATAATATGTCGGATCGTTCAGGGTCTCTCCATAGATTTTTGCACCAAGTTTGAAGCGTCTACGATCAAGTATGAGGGCATGAGAGCCGTTTGTATTTACATGGCGAGCACCGAAACAGTCGCCAAACTTCGGGGCACGCCAGAGGCCAAGCGCTTTGAGCTACAGACCTGCGGAGCACAAGATAAGCTCAGCTAGGTCTGACGATGTTCTCTACCCAATTTGGAGCCGATCGGGCGTAACCCCTCGGAGGAGTTCGTTTTGCGTAAACCAACTTTGAAGCAAAATGGCCGACTTCCTGTTGGTTGTCGGGTATGTCCGTAATGAGATTTTTTGAAGATCTTTGGTTGATGAATATGTTTACCAAGTTTCGGACAAATCGGTGTCGCAGACTGCCATTTCCTATGCGCGGTCTAGGGGGCGCTGTGGTGCCATTTGGCCACGCCCACATGCGAGACCACCATAGAATCGCAATTTTTGGGCTTCCCCCCCTGCGTGTTAAATTTCATCCGTTTCTCGGCTTGGGAAAGGGGTCGAAATCTGGTTCGAACTCGCGGAATAATAATAATAATAATAATTAAAGCCGCAAGCGGCGATGGCGGGCCCTCGCTCGCCCATGCCACCGCGGGGCCTGAGGCACGCCGGGGCCGTGGCGCGGAGCAGAAATGGAGAAAAAACCTGGAAGGAGGCCAAAAATGCAATGTTTCGTTCATCCACCAGGGGGCAGTCACCGTATGTGGTCTGGTGCTTTCAGGGGCCGCCCCTCATCACTCATGTGAAGTTTGGAGTGAATCGGACAAAGCATGAGGGAGTTATGAGCAGTTAAAGGTTCGTCCACTAGGGGGCAGTAATGGTATGCGTGCAGGTGTGTTCAGGGTCAGTCCCTCATCACACATGTGAAGTTTCGTGGAAATCGGACAAAGCATGAGGGAGTTATGAGCTGTTAAAGGTTCGTCCACTAGGGGGCAGTAATGGGATGTGTGCAGGTGTGTTCAGGGTCAGTCCCTCATCACACATGTGAAGTTTCGTGGAAATCGGACAATGTTGATGCAAAAAATGGCACTTCCGGTTTCCACTAGGGGGCCACATGAGCGACACCCCTATCAGATGGAAGAGGTCTCCACCCTGGACCTGTGTATAAAGTTTCATGATGATACGAGTTCATTAAAGCCATCAAAAAGCCAAACGTATTTTCATGGCGAGGAATTAATGGTAGCCACGCCCCCACAGGGACGCCATTACTCGTAGCTTCACAGTCTTCATAATGTAGCTTCACCAACTGGTTCTGCATGTTTTAGAAGTGGAATGAAGTTGATGGGGTCAACTATGTATTTTTAATGAATTTTAGTTCACTTCCTGTTACCACCGGGGGGCGCTATGAGCGACGTAGGCAAATAATATGTCGGATCGTTCAGGGTCTCGCCATAGATTTTTGCACCAAGTTTTGAAGCGTCTACGATCAAGTATGTGGGCGTGACAGCCAATCGTATTACATGGCGAGCACGCCAAAGTGAATTGAGCGCTGGGAGCCACGCCCTTTGACCTACGGACTCACGGAGCACAAGATAAGCTCAGCTAGGTCTGGAGATGTGGTGTACCTAATTTCAACTTGATCGGGCGAATGCTGTGGGAGGAGTTCATTTTAGGCGGGAAAAATAAAAACCAAAATGGCCGACTTCCTGTTGGGTTGAGGTCATGAGGTCAAGAGGCTTTTTTGCATATCTGGGTATAATACATATGTGTACCAAATTTTGTATGCGTGGGACAAAGTGACCCGACTTCCCTATGGGGATTTTGAAAGTTTGTAGGGGGCGCTATTTAGCCATTTCGCGTCGACCGTGTGCAACCACCCCAAAATATCGAATTTCGGATCCGGCCGGACGTCCATGCAAAAGTAGACAACTTTTCCAGTTGGGGAAAGGGGCGAAATTGGGGCATGAAGTCGGGCAAGAATAATAATAATAATAAACAGCGCGATTTCAATAGGGCTTTCGCTGGGCGACTTGCAGTCGCCGCTCGGGCCCTAATTAAAGCCGCAAGCGGCGATGACGGGCCCTCGCTCACCCATGCGACCGCGGGGCCTGAGGCACGCCGGGGATGTGGCGCGAAGGTGAAAGGGAGAAAAAACCAGGAAGGAGGCAAAAAAAAAGTAATATTTCGTTCATCCACTAGGGGGCAGTAATGGGATGCGTGCAAGTGTGTTCAGGGTCAGTCCCTTATCACACATGTGAAGTTTGGAGTGAATCGGACAAAGCATGAGGGAGTTATGAGCAGTTAATGGTTCGTCCACTAGGGGCAGTAATGGGATGCGTGCAGGTGTGTTCAGGGTCAGTCCCTCATCACACATGTGAAGTTTCGTGGAAATCGGACAATGTTAATGTAAAATATGGCACTTCCTGTTTCCACTAGGGGGCGAATGAGTGAGATCGCCTATGAGCATATGGAGACGTTGAGGTCGTGACCCTGGACCTGTGTACCAATTTTTATGTTGATACGAGTTCAATAAAGCCATCCAAAGGGCAAACGTATTGTCATGGCGAGGAATGGTCGCCGCGTCGCCACACGGACGCCATTACTCGTAGCTTCACAGCGTTCATAATGTAACTTCACCAACTGGTTCTGCATGTTTTAGAAGTGGAATGAAGTTGATGGGGCAAAGTATGTACATTTTCCAAATTTTAGTCCACTTCCTGTTACCACCGGGGGGCGCTATGAGTTACGTGGGAAGTTAATATATCGGGACGTTCAGGGCGGAGCCATCATCATGTCCAGCAAGTTTGAAGTTGATTGGATGAAGTATGTGGGCGTGAGAGCCACTCGTATGGACATGGCGAGCACGCCAAAGTGAATTGAGCGCTGGCAGCCACGCCCTTTGACCTACGGACTCACGGAGCACAAGATAAGCTCAGCTAGGTCTGGAGATGTGGTGTACCTAATTTGAACTTGATCGGGCGAACGCTCTGGGAGGAGTTAATTTTAGGCGGGAAAAATCAAAACCAAAATGGCCGACTTCCTGTTGTGTTGAGGTCATGAGGTCAAGAGGATTTTTTGTATATCTGGGTATAATACATATGTGTACCGAATTTTGTGTGTGTATGACAAAGTAAGACGATGGCGATGCCATTGACACGTGTTTGTAGGGGGCGCTATTCAGCCATTTGGCCACGCCCATTTCCAACGACTTTAAAATATCAAATTTTTCGCGAGGCCTGATGTGCATGCCAAAATTCACGCGTTTTGGGGCATGTTGAGGCCCCCAAAAATGCGATTTTAGGGAGAATATAATAATAATTAAAGCCGCAAGCGGCGATGGCGGGCCCTCGCTCGCCCATGCCACCGCGTGGCCTGAGGCACGCCGG
Organism: Trachurus japonicus; assembly: GCF_045865225.1. Taxonomy (NCBI): domain Eukaryota; kingdom Metazoa; phylum Chordata; class Actinopteri; order Carangiformes; family Carangidae; genus Trachurus; species Trachurus japonicus. The sequence continues at coordinate 14,339,416 of NC_140924.1, forward strand.
GGCTATGGCGCGGAGCAGAAATGGAGAAAAAACCTGGAAGGAGGCCAAAAATGCAATGTTTCGTTCATCCACCAGGGGCAGTCACCGCATGTGGTGTGGTGCGTTCAGGGGCGGCCCCTCATCACTCATGTGAAGTCTGGAGTGAATCGGACAAAGCATGAGGGAGTTATGAGCAGTTAAAGGTTCGTCCACTAGGGGGCAGTAATGGGATGCGTGCAGGTGTGTTGAGGGTCAGCCCCTCATCACACATGTGAAGTTTCTTGGAAATCGGACAAAGCATGAGGGAGTTATGAGCAGTTAAAGGTTCGTCCACTAGGGGGCAGTAATGGGATGCGTGCAGGTGTGTTGAGGGTCAGCCCCTCATCACACATGTGAAGTTTCGTGGAAATCGGACAATGTTGATGCAAAAAATGGCACTTCCTGTTTCCACTAGGGGGCAACATGAGTGAGATCGCCTATGAGCATATGGAGACGTTGAGGTCGTGACCCTGGACCTGTGTGTCAAATTTCATGATGATACGAGTTCATTAAAGCCATCAAAAAGCCAAACGTATTTTCTTGGCGAGGGATCATCAGTTGCCATGACGCCACGCGGTCACCATTACTCGTAGCTTCACAGCGTTCATAATGTCGCTTCACCAACTGGTTCTGCACGTTTTAGAAGTGGAATGAAGTTGATGGGGTCAACTATGTGGAATCAGTACACGTAATGTAAAAACTGGTCACTTCCTGTTTCCACGGGGGGGCGCTATGAGTGACGTAGGAAATTAATATATCGGGACGTTCAGGGCGGAGCCATCGTCATGTCCAGCAAGTTTGAAGTAGCTACGATAAAGTATGTGGGCGTGAGAGCCATTCGTATTTACATGGCGAGCACCGAAACAGTCGCCAATGTGAATTGAGCCATAGCAGCCACGCCCTATGACCTACACACCTGCGGAGCACAAGATAAGGTCATCATGGGGTTTCGATGCTGGAAAACAAATTTGAAGCCGATCGAGTGAAATCCCTAGGACGGGTTCGCTCAAACGTAAGTAGTGGAAATGGCCAAAAATGGCCAAAAAATGGCAAAAATTGAAAATTAAAATCAAAATGGCCGACTTCCTGTTGAGATTTTACCATGACGTTAAGAGACTTTTTTGTGCGTCTGGGGATGATGAATGTGTGTACCAAATTTCGTCTGCCTACGACAAACTAACCCAATAGGCGAGGGCAAATTTAAAGTTTGTAGGGGGCGCTATTTCGGCATTTCGCGTCGACCATGTGCGACCACCCAAAAATATCGAATTTCGGATCCGGCCGGAGGGACATGCAAAAGTAGACAACTTTTCCAGTTGGGGAAAGGGGCGAAATTGGGGCATGAAGACGGGCAAGAATAATAATAATAATAAACAGCGCGATTTCAATAGGGCTTTCGCTGGGCGACTTGCAGTCGCCGCTCGGGCCCTAATAATAAACATAGCAATTACAATAGGGCTTTCGCTGGGCGACTTGCAGTCGCCGCTCGGGCCCTAATAAACATTACAATATCTGGGGTTTTTGCTGCCAGGTCTATGCAGTACTTGAGTACTTGCTTGCTTACTTGTTGTTACTCGTCGGCTGGCACGTTGACTAATGTGCATGTCGAATAACAATAGGGACCTCCCTGGGTCGTTGACACAGGCTCGGGCCCTAATTAAAGCCGCAAGCGGCGATGGCGGGCCCTCGCTCGCCCATGCCACCGCGGGGCCTGAGGCACGCCGGGGCCGTGGCGCGGAGCAGAAATGGAGAAAAAAACCCGGAAGGAGGCAAAAAATGCAATGTTTCGTTCATCCACCAGGGGGCAGTCACCGCAAGTGGTCTGGTGCATTCAGGGGCGGCCCCTCATCACTCATGTGAAGTTTGGAGTGAATCGGACAAAGCATGAGGGAGTTATGAGCAGTTAAAGGTTCGTCCACTAGGGGGCAGTAATGGGATGGGTGCAGGTGTGTTCAGGGTCAGTCCCTCATCACACATGTAAAGTTTTGTGGAAATCGGACAATGTTGATGTAAAATATGGCACTTCCTGTTTCCACTAGGGGGCGAAAGGAGTGAGATCGCCTACAACCATATAGAAACGTTGAGGTTGTGACCCTTGACCTGTGTACCAATTTTCATTTTGCTACGAGTTCAATAAAGCCACCCAAAGGGCAAACGTATTGTCATGGCGAGGAATTGTCGCCGCGCCCCCACACGGACGCCATTACTCGTAGCTTCACAGCGTTCATAATGTAGCTTCACCAACTGGTTCTGCATGTATTAGAAGTGGAATGAAGTTGATGGGGCAAAGAATGTACATTTTCCAAATTTTAGTACACTTCCTGTTACCACCGGGGGGCGCTATGAGTTACGTGGGAAGTTAATATATTGGGACGTTCAGGGCGGAGCCATCATCATGTCCAGCAAGTTTGAAGTTGATTGGATGAAGTATGTGGGCGTGAGAGCCACTCGTATGGACATGGCGAGCACGCCAAAGTGAATTGAGCGCTGGCAGCCACGCCCTTTGACCTACGGACTCACGGAGCACAAGATAAGCTCAGCTAGGTCTGGAGATGTGGTGTACCTAATTTGAACTTGATCGGGCGAACGCTCTGGGAGGAGTTAATTTTAGGCGGGAAAAATCTACACCAAAATGGCCGACTTCCTGTTGGGTTTAGGGCGTGGCTCCAATTCAATTTTTGGTATGTTTGGGTATGATACATGTGTGTGTCGAGTTTTGTATGTGTTCGACAAAGTAAGCGAAATTTGTCTATGAAGAATTTCGGAAAAACTTCAAGGGGGCGCTATTGAGGCATTTAGCCACGCCCATAGGAAACGACTCTATCTGCTGAAAGAACTCGCCATTCTTGACCCGTGTATGAAATTTCGTGAGGACACGACTTCGTTAAAGCCACGAAAAAGGCAAACGTAATTGTACGATAAAAAATCGTCAGTCGCCGCGGCGGCACACGGACGCCGTTCGTCGTATCTTCACAGCGTTCATAATGTAGCTTCAGCAACTGGTTCTGCATGTATTAGAAGTGGAATGAAGTTGATCGGGTGAAGTATAGATTTTTAATGAATTTTTGCGTACTTCCTGTTACCACCGGGGGCGCTATGAGCCAGGCAGGAAGTCGATACATCAAAACGTTCAGGGCGGAGCCAACGTCATGTCCTTTGAATTTCAAGTGGCTACGACGAAGTATGTGCGCGTAATAGGCAAACGTAATTTTACGACAAAAAATCGTCAGTCGCCGCGGCGGCACACGGACGCCGTTCGTCGTATCTTCAAAGCGTTCATAATGTAGCTTCAGCAACTGGTTCAGCATGTACTAGAAGTGGAACAAAGTCGATTTAGTGAACTACGTATTTTTAACGAATTTTTGTACGTTTCCTGTTACCACCGGGGGGCGCTATGAGCGACGTAGGCAAATAATATGTCGGATCGTTCAGGGTCTCGCCATAGATTTTTGCACCAAGTTTGAAGCGTCTACGATCAAGTATGTGGGCATGAGAGCCGTTCGTATTTACATGGCGAGCACCGAAACAGTCGCCAAACTTCGGGGCACGCCAGAGGCCAAGCGCTTTGAGCTACAGACCTGCGGAGCACAAGATAAGCTCAGCTAGGTCTGACGATGTTCTGGACCCAATTTGGAGCCGATCGGGCGTAACCCCTCGGACGAGTTCGTTTTGCGTAAACGAACTTTGAACCAAAATGGCCGACTTCCTGTTGGGTTTCGGGCTTCGCTATATGAGGATTTTTTGTTCATCTCGCATTGATAAATATGTGTGCCGATTTTGGTCCGCTTTCGTTAACGTCATTTTTTTCCCTATGGGTTTTTGGCAAAATTGTAGGGGGCGCTATTTAGCCATTTCGCGTCGACCATGTGCGACCACTCAAAAATATCGTTTTTTCGGATCCGGCCGGACACCCATGCAAAAGTAGACGCATTTTCGCCTTTGGGAAAGGGGCGAAATTGGGGTTTTAAGGGTGTGGGAATAATAATAATAATTAAAGCCGCAAGCGGCTATGACGGGCCCTCGCTCCACGCCACTCGGCGTCCCCGCTACCCCCGGGCCGCTCTTCGAAAACCCCCGCGCGCAACCGGACGCGGGCGGCTGCGTCGAGGGCGGTCCCCTCGTCGAACACGTGAAGTTTCGAGCAAATCGGACAACGTACGATGGAGTTACGGCAGGTTTACGGTTCGTCCACCAGGGGGCGGTAACGGGATGTGGGCCGTTGCGTACGGGGTCGTGACCTCATCACACATGTGAAGTTTCGAGCTGATCGGACAATGTCGATGCAAAACGCGACATTTCCTGTGTCCACAAGGGGGCGTCTTGAGCGAGCTAGCGTACGATCAAATGGAGGCGTAGAGGGCGGGCCCCTGATCATGTACTGAAATTTTGAAGTGACTACGACCAAGTATGTGGGCGTGGAAGGCAAACGTAATAGCATGGCGACTAAACGAGCAGTTGACCAACTTTGTCGCCTCCTAGCAGCCACGCCGTTTGACGTAGAGAAAAGCTTTTAACAGTGTTTGACCAGCTCGGTCTCCTGATGATCTGTAGCGAATATGAAGTCAATCGGGCAAAATCCGTGGGAGGTGGCAGTTCACGATGGAGCGCTATTCCTGTCGCCGCCACAAGGGGGCCATTAGCCGTAGCGTCATAGCGTTCACGAAATACCTTCACCAACTTGTTCGGCATGTTTGAGAAGTGGAATGAAGTTGATGGGGGCAACTATGTATTTTTAATGAATTTTAGCGCACTTCCTGTTACCACCGGGGGGCGCTATGAGTGACGTAGGAAAATAATATGTCGGATCGTTCAGGGTCACGCCATCATCATGTGCACCAAGTTTGAAGCTGCTGCGATCAAATCTGTGGGCGTGATAGCATTTAAACCTTTTTAGCTGAATTCGGGAAATTGGCCGTGCCCTAGTAGCCACGCCCTTTGACCTACACACCTGCGGAGCACAAGCCGTAATCAGCTCAGTCTGGAGATGTTCCGTGCCCAATTTGAAGTGAATCGGGCGAACTCCCTCGGAGGAGTTCGTTTTGCGTCAAAGAAATGCTAACCAAAATGGCCGACTTCCTGTTGGGGTTAGGGCGTGGCTCCAATTCAATTTTTTGTATGTTTGGGTATGATACACGTGTGTGTCGAGTTTCGGATGTGTACGACAAAGTAAGCGAAATTTGTCTATGGAGAATTTCGGAAAAACTTCAAGGGGGCGCTATTGAGGCATTTAGCCACGCCCATGGGAAACGACTCTATCCGCTGAAAGAGCTCGCCATTCTTGACCTGTGTATGAAATTTCGTGAGGACACGACTTCGTTAAAGGCACGAAAAAGGCAAACGTAATTGTACGATAAAAAATCGTCAGTCGCCGCGGCGGCACACGGACGCCGTTCGTCGTATCTTCACAGCGTTCATAATGTAGCTTCAGCAACTGGTTCTGCATGTATTAGAAGTGGAATGAAGTTGATCGGGTGAAGTATGGATTTTTAATGAATTTTTGCGTACTTCCTGTTACCACCGGGGGGCGCTATGAGCCAGGCAGGAAGTCGATACATCAAAACGTTCAGGGAGGAGCCATCGTCATGTCCTTTGAATTTCAAGTGGCTACGACGAAGTATGTGCACGTGAAAGGCAAACGAAATTTAAATTGGGATGATACACATTCGCCGCGGCGGCACACGGACGCCGTTGCTCGTAGGGTCAAAGCGTTCATGATGTAGCTTCACCATCCGGGTCTGCATGTACTAGAAGTGTAACGAAGTCGATTTGGTCAACTACGTATTTTTAACGAATTTTTGTACGTTTCCTGTTACCACCGGGGGGCGCTATGAGCGACGTCGGCAAATAATATGTCGGATCGTTCAGGGTCTCGCCATAGATTTTTGCACCAAGTTTGAAGCGTCTACGATCAAGTATGTGGGCATGAGAGCCATTCGTATTTACATGGCGAGCACCGAAACAGTCGCCAAACTTCGGGGCACGCCAGAGGCCAAGCCCTTTGAGCTACAGACCTGCGGAGCACAAGATAAGCTCAGCTAGGTCTGACGATGTTCTGAACCCAATTTGGAGCTGATCGGGCGTAACCCCTCGGAGGAGTTCGTTTTGCGTAAACCAACTTTGAAGCAAAATGGCCGACTTCCTGTTGGTTGTCGGGTATGTCCGTAATGAGATTTTTTGAAGATCTTGGGTTGATGAATATGTTTACCAAGTTTCGGACAAATCGGTGTCGCAGACTGCCATTTCCTATGCGCGGTCTAGGGGGCGCTGTGGTGCCATTTGGCCACGCCCACATGTGAGACCACCACAGAATCGCAATTTTTTGGCTTCCCCCCCTGCGTGTAAAATTTCATCCGTTTCTCGGCTTGGGAAAGGGGTCGAAATCACGTTCGAACTCGGGGAATAATAATAATAATAATAATAAAAATAATAATAAGAATAAACATTACAATATCTGGAGTTTTTGCTGCCAGGTCTATGCAGTACTTGGTTACTTGCTTGCTTACTTGTTGTTACTTGTCGGCTGGCACGTTGACTAATGTGCATGTCGAATAACAATAGGGACCTCCCTGGGTCGTTGACACAGGCTCGGGCCCTAATAATTAAAGCCGCAAGCGGCTATGACGGGCCCTCGCTCCACGCCACTCGGAGTCCCCGCTACCCCCGGGCCGCTCTTCGAAACCCCCGCGCGCAACCGGACGTGGGCGGCCGCGTCGAGGGCGGTCCCCTCGTCGAACACGTGAAGTTTCGAGCAAATCGGACGACGTACGATGGAGTTACGGCAGGTTTACGGTTCGTCCACCAGGGGGCGGTAACGGGATGTGGGCCGTTGCGTTCGGGGTCGTGACCTCATCACACATGTGAAGTTTCGAGCCGATCGGACAATGTCGATGCAAAACGCGACATTTCCTGTGTCCACAAGGGGGCGTATTGAGCGAGCTAGCGTACGATCAAATGGAGGCGTAGAGGGCCGGCCTCTGATCATGTACTGAAATTTTGAAGTGACTACGATCAAGTATGTGGGCGTGGAAGGCAAACGTAATAGCATGGCGACTAAACGAGCAGTTGACCAACTTTGTCGCCCCCTAGCGGCCACGCCGTTTGACGTAGAGAAAAGCTTTTAATAGTGTTTGACCAGCTCGGTCTCCTGATGACTTGTAGCGAATATGAAGTCAATCGGGCAAAATCCGTGGGAGGTGGCAGTTCGCGGTGGAGCGCTATTCCTGTCGCCGCCACAAGGGGGCCATTAGCCGTAGCGTCATAGCGTTCATGAAATACCTTCACCAACTTGTTCGGCATGTTTTAGAAGTGGAATGAAGTTGATGGGGTCAACGATGTATTTTTAATGAATTTTAGCGCACTTCCTGTTACCATCGGGGGGCGCTATGAGTGACGTAGGAAAATATTATGTCGGATCGTTCAGGGTCACGCCCTCATGATGTGCACCAAGTTTGAAGCTGCTGCGATCAAATCTGTGGGCGTGCTAGCATTGCAAACTTCTTAGCTGAATTCGGGAACTTGGCCGTGCCCTAGTAGCCACGCCCTTTGACCTACACACCTGCGGAGCACAAGCCGTAATCAGCTCAGTCTGGAGATGTTCTGTACCCAATTTGAAGTCAATCGGGCGAACTCCCTCGGAGGAGTTCGTTTTGCGTCAAAGAAATGCTAACCAAAATGGCCGACTTCCTGTTAGGTTTAGGGCGTGGCTCCAATTCAATTTTTTGTATGTTTGGGTATGATACACGTGTGTGTCGAGTTTCGTATGTGTACGACAAAGTAAGCGAAATTTGTCTATGGAGAAATTCGGAAAAACTTCTAGGGGGCGCTATTGAGGCATTTAGCCACGCCCATGGGAAACGACTCTATCCCCTGAAAGAGCTCGCCATTCTTGACCCGTGGATGAAATTTCGTGAGGACACGACTTCGTTAAAGCCACGAAAAAGGCAAACGTATTTGTACGATAAAAAATCGTCAGTCGCCGCGGCGGCACACGGACGCCGTTCGTCGTATCTTCACAGCGTTCATAATGTAGCTTCAGCAACTGGTTCTGCATGTATTAGAAGTGGAATGAAGTTGATCGGGTGAAGTATGGATTTTTAATGAATTTTTGCGTACTTCCTGTTACCACCGGGGGGCGCTATGAGCCAGGCAGGAAGTCGATACATCAAAACGTTCAGGGAGGAGCCAACGTCATGTCCTTTGAATTTCAAGTGGCTACGACGAAGTATGTGCGCGAGAAAGGCAAACGAAATTTAAATTGGGATGATACACTTTCGCCGCGGCGGCACACGGACGCCGTTGCTCGTAGGGTCAAAGCGTTCATGATGTAGCTTCACCATCCGGGTCTGCATGTACTAGAAGTGTAACGAAGTCGATTTGGCCAACTACGTATTTTTAACGAATTTTTGTACGTTTCCTGTTACCACCGGGGGGCGCTATGAGCGACGTACGCAAATAATATGTCGGATCGTTCAGGGTCTCTCCATAGATTTTTGCACCAAGTTTGAAGCGTCTACGATCAAGTATGAGGGCATGAGAGCCGTTCGTATTTACATGGCGAGCACCGAAACAGTCGCCAAACTTCGGGGCGCGCCACAGGCCAAGCGCTTTGAGCTACAGACCTGCGGAGCACAAGATAAGCTCAGCTAGGTCTGGCGATGTTCTGGACCCAATTTGGAGCCGATCGGGCGTAACCCCTAGGAGGAGTTCGTTTTGCGTAAACCAACTTTGAAGCAAAATGGCCGACTTCCTGTTAGTTTCAGGGTATGTCCGTACTGAGATTTTTTGAAGATCTCGGGTTGATGAATATGTTTACCAAGTTTCGGACAAATCGGTGTCGCAGACCCTCATTCCCTATGCGCGGTCTAGGGGGCGCTGTGGTGCCATTTGGCCACGCCCACATGCGAGACCACCACAGTACGCCGAGTTGCCACAGTCCCCACGTGCGTGTAAATTTTCATCCGTTTCTCGGCTTGGCAAAGGGGTCGAAATTGCGTTCGAAGAGGGCAAAAAAGAATAATAATAATAATTAAAGCCGCAAGCGGCGATGATCGGGCCCTCGCGACTCCGCGCCACCGCGGGGCCTGAGGCACGCGGGGGCTGTGGTGAGAAGGGAGAAAAACCCTGGCAGGAGCAAAAAAACGCAATATTTCGTTCATCCACCAGGGGGCGGTAACCAGATGTAGGCAGATGAGCTCCAGGGCGGACCTTCATCACACATGTGAAGTTTCGAGCAAATCGGTATAAGCATGAAGGAGTTATGAGCAGTTAATGGTTCATCCACTAGGGGGCAGTAATGGGATGCGTGCAGGTGTGTTCAGGGTCAGTCCCTCATCACACATGTGAAGTTTGGAGTGAATCGGACAAAGCATGAGGGAGTTATGAGCAGTTAATGGTTCATCCACCAGGGGGCAGTAATGGGATGCGTGCAGGTGTGTTCAGGGTCAGTCCCTCATCACACATGTGAAGTTTCGTGGAAATCGGACAATGTTGATGTAAAATATGCCACTTCCTGTTTCCACTAGGGGGCAACATGAGTGAGATCGCCTATGAGCATATGGAGACGTTGAGGTCGTGACCCTGGACCTGTGTACCAATTTTCATGTTGATACGAGTTAATTAAAGCCATCAAAAAGCCAAACGTATTTTAATGGCGAGGAATGGTCGCCGCGTCGCCACACGGACGCCATTACTCGTAGCTTCACAGCGTTCATAATGTAGCTTCACCACCTTAGTCTGCATGTTTTAGAAGTGGAATGAAGTTGATGGGGTGAACTATGTGCCATCTGTACACGTTAAGGTAAAACCTGGCCACTTCCTGTTACCACCGGGGGGCGCTATGAGTGACGTAGGAAATTAATATATCCGGACGTTCAGGGCGGAGCCGTCATCATGTCCAGCAAGTTTGAAGTTGATCGGATAAAGTATGTGGGCGTTAGAGCTGTTCGAAGGTGAAATGGCGAGCAAACGAAAAGTCGCCAAAATCCTCAAGGCCACAGAAGCCACGCCCTTTGACGTAGAGACCTGCGGAGCACAACTTTTGATCAGAGTGGCATCTCGGTGGTCTCTAGCCAATTTGAAGTCAATCGGACAAAATCTGTAGGAGAAGATAGATCAAACAGGTCAAAAGTTCAAATCAAAATGGCCGACTTCCTGTTGTGATTTCACCATGACATTAAGAGGCTTTTTTGTGTGTCTTGCCATGTTCTATAAGCTCACCAAATTTCATGCATGTAGGTGAAACGCAAAGGAGGGGCTGATGTTTTGAAATTTTCTAGGGGGCGCTATTCAGCCATTTGACCACGCCCATTCCCAACGACTTTAAAATATCAAATTTTTCGCGAGTCCTGATGTGCATGCCAAAATTTACGCATTTTGGGGCATGTTGAAGCCCCCAAAAATGCGATTTTAGGGAGAATATAATAATAATAATAATAATAAACATAGCAGAAACAATAGGGCCTTCGCCGACATCGTCGCTCGGGCCCTAATAATAATTAAAGCCGCAAGCGGCTATGACGGGCCCTCGCTCCACGCCACTCGGCGTCCCCGCTACCCCCGGGCCGCTCTTCGAAAACCCCCGCGCGCAACCGGACGCGGGCGGCTGCGTCGAGGGCGGTCCCCTCGTCGAACACGTGACGTTTCGAGCAAAACGGACAACGTACGATGGAGTTACGGCAGGTTTACGGTTCGTCCACCAGGGGGCGGTAACGGGATGTGGGCCGTTGCGTACGGGGTCGTGACCTCATCACACATGTGAAGTTTCGAGCCGATCGGACAATGTCGATGCAAAACGCGACATTTCCTGTGTCCACAAGGGGGCGTATTGAGCGAGCTAGCGTACGATCAAATGGAGGCGTAGAGGGCGGGCCCCTGATCATGTACTGAAATTTTGAAGTGACTACGACCAAGTATGTGGGCGTGGAAGGCAAACGTAATAGCATGGCGACTGAACGAGCAGTCGACCAACTTTGTCGCCCCCTAGCAGCCACGCCGTTTCACGTAGAGAAAAGCTTTTAATAGTGTTTGACCAGCTCGGTCTCCTGATGATCTGTAGCGAATATGAAGTCAATCGGGCAAAATCCGTGGGAGGTGGCAGTTCACGATGGAGCGCTATTCCTGTCGCCGCCACAAGGGGGCCATTAGCCGTAGCGTCATAGCGTTCACGAAATACCTTCACCAACTTGTTCGGCATGTTTTAGAAGTGGAATGAAGTTGATGGGGGCAACTATGTATTTTTAATGAATTTTAGCGCACTTCCTGTTACCACCGGGGGGGCGCTATGAGTGACGTAGGAAAATAATATGTCGGATCGTTCAGGGTCACGCCATCATCATGTGCACCAAGTTTGAAGCTGCTGCGATCAAATCTGTGGGCGTGATAGCATTTAAACCTTTTTAGCTGAATTCGGGAACTTGGCCGTGCCCTAGTAGCCACGCCCTTTGACCTACACACCTGCGGAGCACAAGCCGTAATCAGCTCAGTCTGGAGATGTTCCGTGCCCAATTTGAAGTCAATCGGGCGAACTCCCTCGGAGGAGTTCGTTTTGCGTCAAAGAAATGCTAACCAAAATGGCCGACTTCCTGTTGGGTTTAGGGCGTGGCTCCAATTCAATTTTTGGTATGTTTGGGTATGATACACGTGTGTGTCGAGTTTCTTATGTGTACGACAAAGTAAGCGAAATTTGTCTATGGAGAATTTCGGAAAAACTTCAAGGGGGCGCTATTGAGGCATTTAGCCACGCCCATGGGAAACGACTCTATCCGCTGAAAGAGCTCGCCATTCTTGACCTGTGGATGAAATTTCGTGAGGACACGACTTCGTTAAAGCCACGAAAAAGGCAAACGTAATTGTACGATAAAAAATCGTCAGTCGCCGCGGCGGCACACGGACGCCGTTCGTCGTATCTTCACAGCGTTCATAATGTAGCTTCAGCAACTGGTTCTGCATGTATTACAAGTGGAATGAAGTTGATCGGGTGAAGTATGGATTTTTAATGAATTTTTGCGTACTTCCTGTTACCACCGGGGGGCGCTATGAGCCAGGCAGGAAGTCGATACATCAAAACGTTCAGGGAGGAGCCATCGTCATGTCCTTTGAATTTCAAGTGGCTACGACGAAGTATGTGCGCGTGAAAGGCAAACGTAATTTAAATTGGGATGATACACATTCGCCGCGGCGGCACACGGACGCCGTTGCTCGTAGGGTCAAAGCGTTCATGATGTAGCTTCACCATCCGGGTCTGCATGTACTGGAAGTGTAACGAAGTCGATTTGGTCAACTACGTATTTTTAACGAATTTTTGTACGTTTCGTGTTACCACCGGGGGGCGCTATGAGCGACGTCGGCAAATAATATGTCGGATCGTTCAGGGTCTCGCCATAGATTTTTGCACCAAGTTTGAAGCGTCTACGATCAAGTATGTGGGCATGAGAGCCGTTCGTATTTACATGGCGAGCACCGAAACAGTCGCCAAACTTCGGGGCACGCCAGAGGCCAAGCGCTTTGAGCTACAGACCTACGGAGCACAAGATAAGCTCAGCTAGGTCTGACGATGTTCTGGACCCAATTTGGAGCCGATCGGGCGTAACCCCTCGGAGGAGTTCGTTTCGCGTAAACCAACTTTGAAGCAAAATGGCCGACTTCCTGTTGGTTTTAGGGTATGTCAGTATAGCAAATTTTTTGAAGATCTCGGGTTGATGAATAAGTTTACCAAGTTTCGGACAAATCGGTGACGCAGACCCTCATTCCCTATGCGCGGTCTAGGGGGCGCTGTGGCGCCAATAGGCCACGCCCACATGCGAAACCACCACTGAACGCTAAGTTGCCACAGGCCCCACGTGCGTCTAAAATGTCGGCCGTTTCTCGGCTTGGGAAAGGGGTCGAAATAGCGTTCGAAGTGGGAGAACGGGAATAATAATAATAATAATAAGAATAAACATTTGCATTTCGGGGAATTTTGCGCCAGGTCAGTGGAGTACTTGATTACTTGCTTGCTTACTTGTTGTTACTCGTCGGCTGGCACGTTGACTAATGTGCATGTCGAATAACAATAGGGACCTCCCTGGGTCGTTGACACAGGCTCGGGCCCTAATTAAAGCCGCAAGCGGCTATGACGGGCCCTCGCTCCACGCCACTCGGCCTCCCCGCTACCCCCGGGCCGCTCTTCGAAAACGCCCGCGCGCAACCGGACGCGGGCGGCCGCGTCGAGGGCGGTCCCCTCGTCGAACACGTGACGTTTCGAGCAAAACGGACAACGTACGATGGAGTTACGGCAGGTTTACGGTTCGTCCACCAGGGGGCGGTAACGGGATGTGGGCCGTTGCGTACGGGGTCGTGACCTCATCACACATGTGAAGTTTCGAGCCGATCGGACAATGTCGATGCAAAACGCGACATTTCCTGTGTCCACAAGGGGGCGTATTGAGCGAGCTAGCGTACGATCAAATGGAGGCGTAGAGGGCGGGCCCCTGATCATGTACTGAAATTTTGAAGTGACTACGACCAAGTATGTGGGCGTGGAAGGCAAACGTAATAGCATGGCGACTAAACGAGCAGTTGGCCAACTTTGTCGCCCCCTAGCAGCCACGCCGTTTGACGTAGAGAAAAGCTTTTAATAGTGTTTGACCAGCTCGGTCTCCTGATGATCTGTAGCGAATATGAAGTCAATCGGGCAAAATCCGTGGGAGGTGGCAGTTCACAGTGGAGCGCTATTCCTGTCGCCGCCACAAGGGGGCCATTAGCCGTAGCGTCATAGCGTTCACGAAATACCTTCACCAACTTGTTCGGCATGTTTTAGAAGTGGAATGAAGTTGATGGGGGCAACTATGTATTTTTAATTAATTTTAGCGCACTTCCTGTTACCACCGGGGGGCGCTATGAGTGACGTAGGAAAATAATATGTCGGATCGTTCAGGGTCACGCCCTCATCATGTGCACCAAGTTTGAAGCCGCTGCGATCAAATCTGTGGGCGTGATAGCATTTAAACCTTTTTAGCTGAATTCGGGAACTTGGCCGTGCGCTAGCAGCCACGCCCTTTGACCTACACACCTGCGGAGCACAAGCCGTAATCAGCTTGGTCTGGAGATGTTCTGTACCCAATTTGAAGTCAATCGGGCGAACTCCCTCGGAGGAGTTCGTTTTGCGTCAAAGAAATGCTAACCAAAATGGCCGACTTCCTGTTGGGTTTAGGGCGTGGCTCCAATTCAATTTTTTGTATGTTTGGGTATGATACACGTGTGTGTCGAGTTTCGTATGTGTACGACAAAGTAAGCGAAATTTGTCTATGGAGAAATTCGGAAAAACTTCTAGGGGGCGCTATTGAGGCATTTCGCCACGCCCATGGGAAACGACTCTATCCCCTAAAAGAGCTCGCCATTCTTGACCCGTGGATGAAATTTCGTGAGGACACGACTTCGTTAAAGCCACGAAAAAGGCAAACGTAATTGTACGATAAAAAATCGTCAGTCGCCGCGGCGGCACACGGACGCCGTTCGTCGTATCTTCACAGCGTTCATAATGTAGCTTCAGCAACTGGTTCTGCATGTATTAGAAGTGGAATGAAGTTGATCGGGTGAAGTATGGATTTTTAATGAATTTTTGCGTACTTCCTGTTACCACCGGGGGGCGCTATGAGCCAGGCAGGAAGTCGATACATCAAAACGTGCAGGGAGGAGCCAACGTCATGTCCTTTGAATTTCAAGTGGCTACGACGAAGTATGTGCGCGTGAAAGGCAAACGAAATTTAAATTGGGATGATACACTTTCGCCGCGGCGGCACACGGACGCCGTTGCTCGTAGGGTCAAAGCGTTCATGATGTAGCTTCACCATCCGGGTCTGCATGTACTAGAAGTGTAACGAAGTCGATTTGGTCAACTACGTATTTTTAACGAATTTTTGTACGTTTCCTGTTACCACCGGGGGGCGCTATGAGCGACGTACGCAAATAATATGTCGGATCGTTCAGGGTCTCTCCATAGATTTTTGCACCAAGTTTGAAGCGTCTACGATCAAGTATGAGGGCATGAGAGCCGTTCGTATTTACATGGCGAGCACCGAAACAGTCGCCAAACTTCGGGGCACGCCAGAGGCCAAGCGCTTTGAGCTACAGACCTGCGGAGCACAAGATAAGCTCAGCTAGGTCTGGCGATGTTCTGGACCCAATTTGGAGCCGATCGGGCGTAACCCCTCGGAGGAGTTCGTTTTGCGTAAACCAACTTTGAAGCAAAATGGCCGACTTCCTGTTGGTTTTAGGGTATGTCATTTTATGAAATTTTTTGAAGATCTCGGGTTGATGAATATGTTTACCAAGTTTCGGACAAATCGGTGTCGCAGACCCTCATTCCCTATGCGCGGTCTAGGGGGCGCTGTGGTGCCATTTGGCCACGCCCACATGCGAGACCACCACAGTACGCCGAGTTGCCACAGTCCCCACGTGCGTGTAAATTTTCCTCCGTTTCCCGGCTTGGGAAAGGGGTCGAAATCGCGTTCAAAGCGGCGGAAAAAGAATAATAATAATAATAATAAACATTACAATATCTGGGGTTTTTGCTGCCAGGTCTATGCAGTACTTGAGTACTTGCTTGCTTACTTGTTGTTACTCGTCGGCTGGCACGTCGACTAATGTGCATGTCGAATAACAATAGGGACCTCCCTGGGTCGTTGACACAGGCTCGGGCCCTAATTAAAGCCGCAAGCGGCTATGACGGGCCCTCGCTCCACGCCACTCGGCGTCCCCGCTACCCCCGCGCCGCTCTTCGAAAACCCCCGCGCGCAACCGGACGTGGGCGGCCGCGTCGAGGGCGGTCCCCTCGTCGAACACGTGACGTTTCGAGCAAAACGGACAACGTACGATGGAGTTACGGCAGGTTTACGGTTCGTCCACCAGGGGGCGGTAACGGGATGTGGGCCGTTGCGTACGGGATCGTGACCTCATCACACATGTGAAGTTTCGAGCTGATCGGACAATGTCGATGCAAAACGCGACATTTCCTGTGTCCACAAGGGGGCGTCTTGAGCGAGCTAGCGTACGATCAAATGGAGGCGTAGAGGGCGGGCCCCTGATCATGTACTGAAATTTTGAAGTGACTACGACCAAGTATGTGGGCGTGGAAGGCAAACGTAATAGCATGGCGACTAAACGAGCAGTTGACCAACTTTGTCGCCCCTAGCAGCCACGCCGTTTCACGTAGAGAAAAGCTTTTAATAGTGTTTGACCAGCTCGGTCTCCTGATGATCTGTAGCGAATATGAAGTCAATCGGGCAAAATCCGTGGGACGTGGCAGTTCACGATGGAGCGCTATTCCTGTCGCCGCCACAAGGGGGCCATTAGCCGTAGCGTCATAGCGTTCACGAAATACCTTCACCAACTTGTTCGGCATGTTTTAGAAGTGGAATGAAGTTGATGGGGGCAACTATGTATTTTTAATGAATTTTAGCGCACTTCCTGTTACCACCGGGGGGCGCTATGAGTGACGTAGGAAAATAATATGTCGGATCGTTCAGGGTCACGCCATCATCATGTGCACCAAGTTTGAAGCTGCTGCGATCAAATCTGTGGGCGTGATAGCATTTAAACCTTTTTAGCTGAATTCGGGAACTTGGCCGTGCCCTAGTAGCCACGCCCTTTGACCTACACACCTGCGGAGCACAAGCCGTAATCAGCTCAGTCTGGAGATGTTCCGTGCCCAATTTGAAGTAAATCGGGCGAACTCCCTCGGAGGAGTTCGTTTTGCGTCAAAGAAATGCTAACCAAAATGGCCGACTTCCTGTTGGGTTTAGGGCGTGGCTCCAATTCAATTTTTGGTATGTTTGGGTATGATACACGTGTGTGTCGAGTTTCGGATGTGTACGACAAAGTAAGCGAAATTTGTCTATGGAGAATTTCGGAAAAACTTCAAGGGGGCGCTATTGAGGCATTTAGCCACGCCCATGGGAAACGACTCTATCCGCTGAAAGAGCTCGCCATTCTTGACCTGTGTATGAAATTTCGTGAGGACACGACTTTGTTAAAGCCACGAAAAATGCAAACGTAATTGTACGATAAAAAATCGTCAGTCGCCGCGGCGGCAAACGGACGCCGTTCGTCGTATCTTCACAGCGTTCATAATGTAGCTTCAGCAACTGGTTCTGCATGTATTAGAAGTGGAATGAAGTTGATCGGGTGAAGTATGGATTTTTAATGAATTTTTGCGTACTTCCTGTTACCACCGGGGGGCGCTATGAGCCAGGCAGGAAGTCGATACATCAAAATGTTCAGGGCGGAGCCAACGTCATGTCCCTTGAATTTCAAGTGGCTACGACGAACTATGTGCGCGTAATTGGCAAACGTAATTTTACGACAAAAAATCGTCAGTCGCCGCGGCGGCACACGGACGCCGTTCGTCGTATCTTCACAGCGTTCATAATGTAGCTTCAGCAACTGGTTCAGCATGTACTAGAAGTGAAACAAAGTCGATTTGGTCAACTACGTATTTTTAACGAATTTTTGTACGTTTCCTGTTACCACCGGGGGGCGCTATGAGCGACTTCGGCAAATAATATGTCGGATCGTTCAGGGTCTCGCCATAGATTTTTGCACCAAGTTTGAAGCGTCTACGATCAAGTATGTGGGCATGAGAGCCATTCGTATTTACATGGCGAGCACCGAAACAGTCGCCAAACTTCGGGGCACGCCAGAGGCCAACCCCTTTGAGCTACAGACCTGCGGAGCACAAGATAAGCTCAGCTAGGTCTGACGATGTTCTGGACCCAATTTGGAGCCGATCGGGCGTAATCCCTCGGAGGAGTTCGTTTTGCGTAAAATAAATGCTAACCAAAATGGCCGACTTCCTGTTGGTTTTTGGGCTTCGCACGAAACAAATTTTTTTCATGTCTGGGTATGATACATATGTCTACCAAGTTTGGGCAGCCTGCGGGAAAAAAAATTTTGATCCCTATGGCCGGGGGTAAAAAGTTCTAGGGGGCGCTGTTGTGCCAATTTGCCCCGCCCACAAACGGCGATGGCATCAGAACGCATTTTAATCGAGACCCGACGTGTGTCCCAAATTTGGTGAGTTTTCGAGCGTGGCAAAGGGGTCAAATCGGGGTTTATTGACGAGGAATAATAATAATAATAATAATAAACATTTGCATTTCAAGATAGCGTTTTTTCCTGCCAGGTCACTTGAGTACTTGATTACTTGATTACTTGCTTGGTTACTTGTTGCTTGTCGGTGATCGGTGTGGATGTCGAATTACAATAGGGTCCTCCCTGGGACGTTGTCACAGGCTCGGGCCCTAATTAAAGCCGCAAGCGGCTATGACGGGCCCTCGCTCCACGCCACTCGGCGTCCCCGCTACCCCCGGGCCGCTCTTCGAAAACCCCCGCGCGCAACCGGACGCGGGCGGCCGCGTCGAGGGCGGTCCCCTCGTCGAACACGTGACGTTTCGAGCAAAACGGACAACGTACGATGGAGTTACGGCAGGTTTACGGTTCGTCCACCAGGGGGCGGTAACGGGATGTGGGCCGTTGCGTACGGGGTCGTGACCTCATCACACATGTGAAGTTTCGAGCCGATCGGACAATGTCGATGCAAAACGCGACATTTCCTGTGTCCACAAGGGGGCGTATTGAGCGAGCTAGCGTACGATCAAATGGAGGCGTAGAGGGCGGGCCCCTGATCATGTACTGAAATTTTGAAGTGACTACGACCAAGTATGTGGGCGTGGAAGGCAAACGTAATAGCATGGCGACTAAACGAGCAGTTGACCAACTTTGTCGCCCCCTAGCAGCCACGCCGTTTCACGTAGAGAAAAGCTTTTAATAGTGTTTGACCAGCTCGGTCTCCTGATGATCTGTAGCGAATATGAAGTCAATCGGGCAAAATCCGTGGGAGGTGGCTGTTCACGGTGGAGCGCTATTCCTGTCGCCGCCACAAGGGGGCCATTAGCCGTAGCGTCATAGCGTTCACGAAATACCTTCACCAACTTGTTCGGCATGTTTTAGAAGTGGAATGAAGTTGATGGGGGCAACTATGTATTTTTAACGAATTTTAGCGCACTTCCTGTTACCACCGGGGGGCGCTATGAGTGACGTAGGTAAATAATATGTCGGATCGTTCAGGGTCACGCCATCATCATGTGCACCAAGTTTGAAGCCGCTGCGATCAAATCTGTGGGCGTGATAGCATTTAAACCTTTTTAGCTGAATTCGGGAACTTGGCCGTGCCCTAGCAGCCACGCCCTTTGACCTACACACCTGCGGAGCACAAGCCGTAATCAGCTCAGTCTGGAGATGTTCCGTGCCCAATTTGAAGTCAATCGGGCGAACTCCCTCGGAGGAGTTCGTTTTGCGTCAAAGAAATGCTAACCAAAATGGCCGACTTCCTGTTGGGTTTAGGGCGTGGCTCCAATTCAATTTTTTGTATGTTTGGGTATGATACACGTGTGTGTCGAGTTTCGGATGTGTACGACAAAGTAAGCGAAATTTGTCTATGGAGAATTTCAGAAAAACTTCAAGGGGGCGCTATTGAGGCATTTAGCCACGCCCATGGGAAACGACTCCATCCCCTGAAAGAGCTCGCCATTCTTGACCTGTGTATGAAATTTCGTGAGGACACGACTTCGTTAAAGCCACGAAAAAGGCAAACGTAATTGTACGATAAAAAATCGTCAGTCGCCGCGGCGGCACACGGACGCCGTTCGTCGTATCTTCACAGCGTTCATAATGTAGCTTCAGCAACTGGTTCTGCATGTATTAGAAGTGGAATGAAGTTGATCGGGTGAAGTATGGATTTTTAACGAATTTTTGCGTACTTCCTGTTACCACCGGGGGGCGCTATGAGCCAGGCAGGAAGTCGATATATCAAAACGTTCAGGGCGGAGCCAACGTCATGTCCTTTGAATTTCAAGTGGCTACGACGAAGTATGTGCGCGTAATTGGGAAACGTAATTTTACGACAAAAAATCGGCAGTCGCCGCGGCGGCACACGGACGCCGTTGCTCGTAGGGTCAAAGCGTTCATGATGTAGCTTCACCATCCGGGTCTGCATGTACTAGAAGTGTAACGAAGTCGATTTGGTCAACTACGTATTTTTAACGAATTTTTGTACGTTTCCTGTTACCACCGGGGGGCGCTATGAGCGACGCACGCAAATAATATGTCGGATCGTTCAGGGTCTCTCCATAGATTTTTGCACCAAGTTTGAAGCGTCTACGATCAAGTATGAGGGCATGAGAGCCGTTCGTATTTACATGGCGAGCACCGAAACAGTCGCCAAACTTCGGGGCACGCCAGAGGCCAAGCGCTTTGAGCTACAGACCTGCGGAGCACAAGATAAGCTCAGCTAGGTCTGGCGATGTTCTGGACCCAATTTGGAGCCGATCGGGCGTAACCCCTAGGAGGAGTTCGTTTTGCGTTTACAAATTTTGAAGCAAAATGGCCGACTTCCTGTTGGGTTTCGGGCTTCGCTATAGGAGGATTTTGTGTTCATCTCGCATTGATGAACATGTGTGGCGATTTTGGTCCGCTTTCATTAACGTCATTTTTTTCCCTATGGGTTTTTGGGAAAATTGTAGGGGGCGCTATTTAGCCATTTGGCCCCGCCCATATGCGACGCTGGCATCATATATCAATTTTCGCGAAGCCCCACGAGGCTACAAAGTTTCGTTCGTTTCTCGGCTTGGCAAAGGGGTCAAAATGGCAATTGAATCGTCGGAAGAATAATAATAATAATAATTAAAGCCGCAAGCGGCTATGACGGGCCCTCGCTCCACGCCACTCGGCGTCCCCGCTACCCCCGGGCCGCTCTTCGAAAACCCCCGCGCGAAACCGGACGTGGGCGGCTGCGTCGAGGGCGGTCCCCTCGTCGAACACGTGACGTTTCGAGCAAAACGGACGACGTACGATGGAGTTACGGCAGGTTTACGGTTCGTCCACCAGGGGGCGGTAACGGGATGTGGGCCGTTGCGTACGGGGTCGTGACCTCATCACACATGTGAAGTTTCGAGCCGATCGGACAATGTCGATGCAAAACGCGACATTTCCTGTGTCCACAAGGGGGCGTATTGAGCGAGCTAGCGTACGATCAAATGGAGGCGTAGAGGGCGGGCCCCTGATCATGTACTGAAATTTTGAAGTGACTACGACCAAGTATGTGGGCGTGGAAGGCAAACGTAATAGCATGGCGACTAAACGAGCAGTTGACCAACTTTGTCGCCCCCTAGCGGCCACGCCGTTTCACGTAGAGAAAAGCTTTTAATAGTGTTTGACCAGCTCGGTCTCCCGATGATCTGTAGCGAATATGAAGTCAATCGGGCAAAATCCGTGGGAGGTGGCAGTTCACGGTGGAGCGCCATTCCTGTCGCCGCCACAAGGGGGCCATTAGCCGTAGCGTCATAGCGTTCACGAAATACCTTCACCAACTTGTTCGGCATGTTTTAGAAGTGGAATGAAGTTGATGGGGGCAACTATGTATTTTTAATGAATTTTAGCGCACTTCCTGTTACCACCGGGGGGCGCTATGAGTGACGTAGGAAAATAATATGTCGGTTCGTTCAGGGTCACGCCATCATCATGTGCACCAAGTTTGAAGCTGCTGCGATCAAATCTGTGGGCGTGATAGCATTTAAACCTTTTTAGCTGAATTCGGGAACTTGGCCGTGCCCTAGTAGCCACGCCCTTTGACCTACACACCCGCGGAGCACAAGCCGTAATCAGCTCAGTCTGGAGATGTTCCGTGCCCAATTTGAAGTCAATCGGGCGAACTCCCTCGGAGGAGTTCGTTTTGCGTCAAAGAAATGCTAACCAAAATGGCCGATTTCCTGTTGGGTTTAGGGCGTGGCTCCAATTCAATTTTTTGTATGTTTGGGTATGATACACGTGTGTGTCGAGTTTCGTATGTGTACGACAAAGTAAGCGAAATTTGTCTATGGAGAAATTCGGAAAAACTTCTAGGGGGCGCTATTGAGGCATTTAGCCACGCCCATGGGAAACGACTCTATCCGCTGAAAGAGCTCGCCATTCTTGACCTGTGGATGAAATTTCGTGAGGACACGACTTCGTTAAAGCCACGAAAAAGGCAAACGTAATTGTACGATAAAAAATCGTCAGTCGCCGCGGCGGCACACGGACGCCGTTCGTCGTATCTTCACAGCGTTCATAATGTAGCTTCAGCAACTGGTTCTGCATGTATTAGAAGTGGAATGAAGTTGATCGGGCGAAGTATGGATTTTTAATGAATTTTTGCGTACTTCCTGTTACCACCGGGGGGGCGCTATGAGCCAGGCAGGAAGTCGATACATCAAAACGTTCAGGGAGGAGCCATCGTCATGTCCTTAAAATTTCAAGTGGCTACGACGAAGTATGTGCGTGTGAAAGGCAAACGTAATTTAAATTGGGATGATACACATTCGCCGCGGCGGCACACGGACGCCGTTGCTCGTAGGGTCAAAGCGTTCACGATGTAGCTTCACCATCCGGGTCTGCATGTACTAGAAGTGTAACGAAGTCGATTTGGTCAACTACGTATTTTTAACGAATTTTTGTACGTTTCCTGTTACCACCGGGGGGCGCTATGAGCGACGTCGGCAAATAATATGTCGGATCGTTCAGGGTCTCGCCATAGATTTTTGCACCAAGTTTGAAGCGTCTACGATCAAGTATGTGGGCCTGAGAGCCGTTCGTATTTTCATGGCGAGCACCGAAACAGTCGCCAAACTTCGGGGCACGCCAGAGGCCAACCCCTTTGAGCTACAGATCTGCGGAGCACAAGATAAGCTCAGCTAGGTCTGACGATGTTCTGAACCCAATTTGGAGCCGATCGGGCGTAACCCCTCGGAGGAGTTCGTTTTGCGTAAACCAACTTTGAAGCAAAATGGCCGACTTCCTGTTGGTTGTCGGGTATGTCCGTAATGAGATTTTTTGAAGATCTTGGGTTGATGAATATGTTTACCAAGTTTCGGACAAATCGGTGTCGCAGACTGCCATTTCCTATGCGCGGTCTAGGGGGCGCTGTGGTGCCATTTGGCCACGCCCACATGCGAGACCACCACAGAATCGCAATTTTTTGGCTTCCCCCCCTGCGTGTAAAATTTCATCCGTTTCTCGGCTTGGGAAAGGGGTCGAAATCTTGTTCGAACTCGCGGAATAATAATAATAATAATAATAATAATAAACATTAGCATTTCGGGGAATTTTGCGCCAGGTCAGTGGAGTACTTGATTACTTGCTTGCTTACTTGTTGTTACTCGTCGGCTGGCACGTCGACTAATGTGGATGTCGAATAACAATAGGGACCTCCCTGGGTCGTTGACACAGGCTCGGGCCCTAATAATTAAAGCCGCAAGCGGCTATGACGGGCCCTCGCTCCACGCCACTCGGCGTCCCCGCTACCCCCGGGCCGCTCTTCGAAAACCCCCGCGCGCAACCGGACGTGGGCGGCTGCGTCGAGGGCGGTCCCCTCGTCGAACACGCGACGTTTCGAGCAAAACGGACAACGTACGATGGAGTTACGGCAGGTTTACGGTTCGTCCACCAGGGGGCGGTAACGGGATGCGGGCCGTTGGGTACGGGGTCGTGACCTCATCACACATGTGAAGTTTCGAGCCGATCGGACAATGTCGATGCAAAACGCGACATTTCCTGTGTCCACAAGGGGGCGTCTTGAGCGAGCTAGCGTACGATCAAATGGAGGCGTAGAGGGCGGGCCCCTGATCATGTACTGAAATTTTGAAGTGACTACGACCAAGTATGTGGGCGTGGAAGGCAAACGTAATAGCATGGCGACTAAACGAGCAGTTGACCAACTTTGTCGCCCCCTAGCAGCCACGCCGTTTCACGTAGAGAAAAGCTTTTAATAGTGTTTGACCAGCTCGGTCTCCTGATGATCTGTAGCGAATATGAAGTCAATCGGGCAAAATCCGTGGGAGGTGGCAGTTCACGGTGGAGCGCTATTCCTGTCGCCGCCACAAGGGGGCCATTAGCCGTAGCGTCACAGCGTTCACGAAATACCTTCACCAACTTGTTCGGCATGTTTTAGAAGTGGAATGAAGTTGATGGGGGCAACTATGTATTTTTAATTAATTTTAGCGCACTTCCTGTTACCACCGGGGGGCGCTATGAGTGACGTAGGAAAATAATATGTCGGATCGTTCAGGGTCACGCCATCATCATGTGCACCAAGTTTGAAGCCGCTGCGATCAAATCTGTGGGCGCGATAGCATTTAAACCTTTTTAGCTGAATTCGGGAACTTGGCCGTGCCCTAGCAGCCACGCCCTTTGACCTACACACCTGCGGAGCACAAGCCGTAATCAGCTCAGTCTGGAGATGTTCCGTGCCCAATTTGAAGTCAATCGGGCGAACTCCCTCGGAGGAGTTCGTTTTGCGTCAAAGAAATGCTAACCAAAATGGCCGACTTCCTGTTGGGTTTAGGGCGTGGCTCCAATTCAATTTTTTGTATGTTTGGGTATGATACACGTGTGTGTCGAGTTTCGTATGTGTACGACAAAGTAAGCGAAATTTGTCTATGGATAATTTCGGAAAAACTTCAAGGGGGCGCTATTGAGGCATTTAGCCACGCCCATGGGAAACGACTCTATCCGCTGAAAGAGCTCGCCATTCTTGACCCGTGTATGAAATTTCGTGAGGACACGACTTCGTTAAAGCCGCGAAAAAGGCAAACGTAATTGTACGATAAAAAATCGTCAGTCGCCGCGGCGGCACACGGACGCCGTTCGTCGTATCTTCACAGCGTTCATAATGTAGCTTCAGCAAGTGGTTCTGCATGTATTAGAAGTGGAATGAAGTTGATCGGGTGAAGTATGGATTTTTAACGAATTCTTGCGTACTTCCTGTTACCACCGGGGGGCGCTATGAGCCAGGCAGGAAGTCGATACATCAAAACGTTCAGGGCGGAGCCAACGTCATGTCCTTTGAATTTCAACTGGCTACGACGAAGTATGTGCGCGTAATTGGGAAACGTAATTTTACGACAAAAAATCGTCAGTCGCCGCGGCGGCACACGGACGCCGTTGCTCGTAGGGTCAAAGCGTTCATGATGTAGCTTCACCATCCGGGTCTGCATGTACTAGAAGTGTAACGAAGTCGATTTGGCCAACTACGTATTTTTAACGAATTTTTGTACGTTTCCTGTTACCACCGGGGGGCGCTATGAGCGACGTCGGCAAATAATATGTCGGATCGTTCAGGGTCTCTCCATAGATTTTTGCACCAAGTTTGAAGCGTCTACGATCAAGTATGTGGGCATGAGAGCCATTCGTATTTACATGGCGAGCACCGAAACAGTCGCCAAACTTCGGGGCACGCCAGAGGCCAATCCCTTTGAGCTACAGACCTGCGGAGTACAAGATAAGCTCAGCTAGGTCTGACGATGTTCTGAACCCAATTTGGAGCCGATCGGGCGTAATCCCTCGGAGGAGTTCGTTTTGCGTAAAATAAATGCTAACCAAAATGGCCGACTTCCTGTTGGTTTTTGGGCTTCGCACGAAACAAATTTTTTTCATGTCTGGGTATGATACATATGTGTACCAAGTTTGGGCAGCCTGCGAGAAAAAAAATTTTGATCCCTATGGCCGGGGGTCAAAAGTTCCAGGGGGCGCTGTTGTGCCAATTTGCCCCGCCCACAAACGGCGATAGCATCAGACGTCAATTTTCGCAAGTCCCGACGTGTGTCCCAAGTTTCGTCCGTTTCTCGGCTTGGCAAAGGGGTCAAATTGGGGTTTAAAGAGGGGGAATAATAATAATAATAATAATTAAAGCCGCAAGCGGCTATGACGGGCCCTCGCTCCACGCCACTCGGCGTCCCCGCTACCCCTGGGCCGCTCTTCGAAAACCCCCGTGCGCAACCGGACGCGGGCGGCCGCGTCGAGGGCGGTCCCCTCGTCGAACACGTGACGTTTCGAGCAAAACGGACAACGTACGATGGAGTTACGGCAGGTTTACGGTTCGTCCACCAGGGGGCGGTAACGGGATGTGGGCCGTTGCGTACGGGGTCGTGACCTCATCACACATGTGAAGTTTCGAGCTGATCGGACAATGTCGATGCAAAACGCGACATTTCCTGTGTCCACAAGGGGGCGTCTTGAGCGAGCTAGCGTACGATCAAATGGAGGCGTAGAGGGCGGGCCCCTGATCATGTACTGAAATTTTGAAGTGACTACGACCAAGTATGTGGGCGTGGAAGGCAAACGTAATAGCATGGCGACTAAACGAGCAGTTGACCAACTTTGTCGCCCCCTAGCAGCCACGCCGTTTCACGTAGAGAAAAGCTTTTAATAGTGTTTGACCAGCTCGGTCTCCTGATGATCTGTAGCGAATATGAAGTCAATCGGGCAAAATCCGTGGGAGGTGGCAGTTCACGATGGAGCGCTATTCCTGTCGCCGCCACAAGGGGGCCATTAGCTGTAGCGTCATAGCGTTCACGAAATACCTTCACCAACTTGTTCGGCATGTTTTAGAAGTGGAATGAAGTTGATGGGGTCAACTATGTATTTTTAATGAATTTTAGCGCACTTCCTGTTACCACCGGGGGGCGCTATGAGTGACGTAGGAAAATAATATGTCGGATCGTTCAGGGTCACGCCCTCATCATGTGCACCAAGTTTGAAGCCGCTGCGATCAAATCTGTGGGCGTGATAGCATTTAAACCTTTTTAGCTGAATTCGGGAACTTGGCCGTGCGCTAGCAGCCACGCCCTTTGACCTACACACCTGCGGAGCACAAGCCGTAATCAGCTCAGTCTGGAGATGTTCTGTACCCAATTTGAAGTCAATCGGGCGAACTCCCTCGGAGGAGTTCGTTTTGCGTCAAAGAAATGCTAACCAAAATGGCCGACTTCCTGTTAGGTTTAGGGCGTGGCTCCAATTCAATTTTTTGTATGTTTGGGTATGATACACGTGTGTGTCGAGTTTCGTATGTGTACGACAAAGTAAGCGAAATTTGTCTATGAAGAAATTCGGAAAAACTTCTAGGGGGCGCTATTGAGGCATTTAGCCACGCCCATGGGAAACGACTCTATCCCCTGAAAGAGCTCGCCATTCTTGACCCGTGGATGAAATTTCGTGAGGACACGACTTCGTTAAAGCCACGAAAAAGGCAAACGTAATTGTACGATAAAAAATCGTCAGTCGCCGCGGCGGCACACGGACGCCGTTCGTCGTATCTTCACAGCGTTCATAATGTAGCTTCAGCAACTGGTTCTGCATGTATTAGAAGTGGAATGAAGTTGATCGGGTGAAGTATGGATTTTTAACGAATTTTTGCGTACTTCCTGTTACCACCGGGGGGCGCTATGAGCCAGGCAGGAAGTCGATACATCAAAACGTTCAGGGAGGAGCCAACGTCATGTCCTTTGAATTTCAAGTGGCTACGACGAAGTATGTGCGCGTGAAAGGCAAACGAAATTTAAATTGGGATGATACACTTTCGCCGCGGCGGCACACGGACGCCGTTGCTCGTAGGGTCAAAGCGTTCATGATGTAGCTTCACCATCCGGGTCTGCATGTATTAGAAGTGTAACGAAGTCGATTTGGTCAACTACGTATTTTTAACGAATTTTTGTACGTTTCCTGTTACCACCGGGGGGCGCTATGAGCGACGTACGCAAATAATATGTCGGATCGTTCAGGGTCTCTCCATAGATTTTTGCACCAAGTTTGAAGCGTCTACGATCAAGTATGAGGGCATGAGAGCCGTTCGTATTTACATGGCGAGCACCGAAACAGTCGCCAAACTTCGGGGCACGCCAGAGGCCAAGCGCTTTGAGCTACAGACCTGCGGAGCACAAGATAAGCTCAGCTAGGTCTGACGATGTTCTGAACCCAATTTGGAGCCGATCGGGCGTAACCCCTCGGAGGAGTTCGTTTTGAGTAAACCAACTTTGAAGCAAAATGGCCGACTTCCTGTTGGTTTTAGGGTATGTCATTTTATGAAATTTTTTGAAGATCTCGGGTTGCTGAATATGTTTACCAAGTTTCGGACAAATCGGTGTCGCAGACCCTCATTCCCTATGCGCGGTCTAGGGGGCGCTGTGGTGCCATTTGGCCACGCCCACATGCGAGACCACCACTGAATCGCAATTTTCGGGCTTCCCCCCCTGCGTCGAAAGTTTCATCCGTTTCTCGGCTTGGGAAAGGGGTCGAAATCGCGTTCAAACGCGCGGAAGAATAATAATAATAATAATAATAAACATTTGCATTTCGGGGAATTTTGCGCCAGGTCAGTGGAGTACTTGATTACTTGCTTGCTTACTTGTTGTTACTCGTCGGCTGGCACGTCGACTAATGTGGATGTCGAATAACAATAGGGACCTCCCTGGGTCGTTGACACAGGCTCGGGCCCTAATTAAAGCCGCAAGCGGCTATGACGGGCCCTCGCTCCACGCCACTCGGCGTCCCCGCTACCCCCGGGCCGCTCTTCGAAAACCCCCGCGCGCAACCGGACATGGGCGGCTGCGTCGAGGGCGGCCCCCTCGTCGAACACGCGAAGTTTCGAGCAAAACGGACAACGTACGATGGAGTTACGGCAGGTTTACGGTTCGTCCACCAGGGGGCGGTAACGGGATGCGGGCCGTTGCGTACGGGGTCGTGACCTCATCACACATGTGAAGTTTCGAGCCGATCGGACAATGTCGATGCAAAACGCGACATTTCCTGTGTCCACAAGGGGGCGTATTGAGCGAGCTAGCGTACGATCAAATGGAGGCGTAGAGGGCCGGCCCCTGATCATGTACTGAAATTTTGAAGTGACTACGACCAAGTATGTGGGCGTGGAAGGCAAACGTAATAGCATGGCGACTAAACGAGCAGTTGGCCAACTTTGTCGCCCCCTAGCGGCCAAGCCGTTTCACGTAGAGAAAAGCTTTTAATAGCGTTTGACCAGCTCGGTCTCCTGATGATCTGTAGCGAATATGAAGTCAATCGGGCAAAATCCGTGGGAGGTGGCAGTTCACGATGGAGCGCTATTCCTGTCGCCGCCACAAGGGGGCCATTAGCCGTAGCGTCATAGCGTTCACGAAATACCTTCACCAACTTGTTCGGCATGTTTTAGAAGTGGAATGAAGTTGATGGGGTCAACGATGTATTTTTAATGAATTTTAGCGCACTTCCTGTTACCACCGGGGGGCGCTATGAGTGACGTAGGAAAATAATATGTCGGATCGTTCAGGGTCACGCCATCATCATGTGCACCAAGTTTGAAGCCGCTGCGATCAAATCTGTGGGCGTGATAGCATTTAAACCTTTTTAGCTGAATTCGGGAACTTGGCCGTGCGCTAGCAGCCACGCCCTTTGACCTACACACCTGCGGAGCACAAGCCGTAATCAGCTCAGTCTGGAGATGTTCCGTGCCCAATTTGAAGTCAATCGGGCGAACTCCCTCGGAGGAGTTCGTTTTGCGTCAAAGAAATGCTAACCAAAATGGCCGACTTCCTGTTGGGTTTAGGGCGTGGCTCCAATTCAATTTTTGGTATGTTTGGGTATGATACAGGTGTGTGTCGAGTTTCGTATGTGTACGACAAAGTAAGCGAAATTTGTCTATGGAGAATTTCGGAAAAACTTCTAGGGGCGCTATTGAGGCATTTAGCCACGCCCATGGGAAACGACTCTATCCGCTGAAAGAGCTCGCCATTCTTGACCCGTGGATGAAATTTCGTGAGGACACGCCTTCGTTAAAGCCACGAAAAAGGCAAACGTAATTGTACGATAAAAAATCGTCAGTCGCCGCGGCGGCACACGGACGCCGTTCGTCGTATCTTCACAGCGTTCATAATGTAGCTTCAGCAACTGGTTCTGCATGTATTAGAAGTGGAATGAAGTTGATCGGGTGAAGTATGGATTTTTAATGAATTTTTGCGTACTTCCTGTTACCACCGGGGGGCGCTATGAGCCAGGCAGGAAGTCGATACATCAAAACGTTCAGGGAGGAGCCAACGTCATGTCCTTTGAATTTCAAGTGGCTACGACGAAGTATGTGCGCGTAATTGGGAAACGTAATTTTACGACAAAAAATCGGCAGTCGCCGCGGCGGCACACGGACGCCGTTGCTCGTAGGGTCAAAGCGTTCATGATGTAGCTTCACCATCCGAGTCTGCATGTACTAGAAGTGTAACGAAGTCGATTTGGTCAACTACGTATTTTTAACGAATTTTTGTACGTTTCCTGTGACCACCGGGGGGCGCTATGAGCGACGTCGGCAAATAATATGTCGGATCGTTCAGGGTCTCGCCATAGATTTTTGCACCAAGTTTGAAGCGTCTACGATCAAGTATGTGGGCATGAGAGCCATTCGTATTTACATGGCGAGCACCGAAACAGTCGCCAAACTTCGGGGCACGCCAGAGGCCAACCCCTTTGAGCTACAGACCTGCGGAGCACAAGATAAGCTCAGCTAGGTCTGACGATGTTCTGAACCCAATTTGGAGCCGATCGGGCGTAACCCCTCGGAGGAGTTCGTTTTGCGTAAAATAAATGCTAACCAAAATGGCCGACTTCCTGTTGGTTTTTGGGCTTCGCACGAAACAAATTTTTTTCATGTCTGGGTATGATACATATGTGTACCAAGTTTGGGCAGCCTGCGAGAAAAAAAATTTTGGTCCCTATGGCCGGGGGTCAAAAGTTCAAGGGGGCGCTGTTGTGCCAATTTGCCCCGCCCACAAACGGCGATAGTATCAGATCGAAATTTTTTCAGGTCCCGACGTGTGTCCCAAATTTCGTCCGTTTCTCGTCTTGGCAAAGGGGTCAAATCTGCGTTCAAAGTCGCGGAATAATAATAATAATAATAATTAAAGCCGCAAGCGGCGATGGCGGGCCCTCGCTCGCCCATGCCACCGCGGGGCCTGAGGCACGCCGGGGCCGTGGCGCGGAGCAGAAAGGGAGAAATAACCAGGAAGGAGGCCAAAAATGCAATGTTTCGTTCATCCACCAGGGGGCAGTCACCGCATGTGGTCTGGTGTGTTCAGGGTCAGTCCCTCATCACACATGTGAAGTTTCTTGGAAATCGGACAAAGCATGAGGGAGTTATGAGCAGTTAAAGGTTCGTCCACCAGGGGGCAGTAATGGGATGCGTGCAGCTGTGTTCAGGGTCAGTCCCTCATCACACATGTGAAGTTTCGTGGAAATCGGACAAATCATGAGGGAGTTATGAGCAGTTAAAAGTTTGTCCACTAGGGGGCAGTAATGGTATGCGTGCAGGTGTGTTCAGGGTCAGTCCCTCATCACACATGTGAAGTTTCGTGGAAATCGGACAAAGCATGAGGGAGTTATGAGCAGTTAAAAGTTTGTCCACTAGGGGGCAGTAATGGTATGCGTGCAGGTGTGTTCAGGGTCAGTCCCTCATCACACATGTGAAGTTTCGTGGAAATCGGACAAAGCATGAGGGAGTTATGAGCAGTTAAAAGTTTGTCCACTAGGGGGCAGTAATGGTATGCATGCAGGTGCGTTCAGGGTCAGTCCCTCATCACACATGTGAAGTTTCGTGGAAATCGGACAATGTTGATGCAAAAAATGGCACTTCCTGTTTCCACTAGGGGGCCACATGAGCAACACCCCTATCAGATGGAAGAGGTCTCCACCCTGGACCTGTCTATCAAATTTCATGATGATACGAGTTCATTAAAGCCATCAAAAAGCCAAACGTATTTTCATGGCGAGGAATTGATGGTAGCCACGCCCCCACAGGGACGCCATTACTCGTAGCTTCACAGTCTTCATAATGTAGCTTCACCAACTGGTTCTGCATGTTTTAGAAGTGGAATTAAGTTGATGGGGTCAACTATGTATTTTTAATGAATTTTAGTTCACTTCCTGTTACCACCGGGGGGCGCTATGAGTTACATGGGAAGTTAATATATCAGAACGTTCAGGGTGGAGCCATCATCATGTCCAGCAAGTTTGAAGTTGATTGGATGAAGTATTTGGGCGTGAGAGCCAATCGTATTACATGGCGAGCACGCCAAAGTTAATTGAGCGCTGGCAGCCACGCCCTTTGACCTACGGACTCACGGCGCACAAGATAAGCTCAGCTAGGTCTGGAGATGTGGTGTACCTAATTTCAACTTGATCGGGCGAACGCTGTGGGAGGAGTTCGTTTTAGGCGGGAAAAATCAAAACCAAAATGGCCGACTTCCTGTTGGGTTGAGGTCATGAGGTCAAGAGGCTTTTTTGCATATCTGGGTATAATACATATGTGTACCAAATTTTATCAACATCGGACAAAGTTAGCAAAATTCCCTATGGGCATTTTTGGAATTTGTAGGGGGCGCTATTCCGCCATTTTGCGTCGACGGTGTGCGACCACCCAAAAATATCGAATTTCGGATCCGGCCGGACGCCCATGCAAAAGTAGACGCATTTTCGCCATTGGGAAAGGGGTCAAAATGGCGTTTTAAGGGTGTGGGAATAATAATAATAATAATAATAATAATAATAAACAGCGCGATTTCAATAGGGCTTTCGCTGGGCGACTTGCAGTCGCCGCTCGGGCCCTAATAATAAAAATAAACACTTGCATTTCGGGGAATTTTGCGCCAGGTCAGTGGAGTACTTGATTACTTGCTTGCTTACTTGTTGTTACTCGTCGGCTGGCACGTCGACTAATGTGGATGTCGAATAACAATAGGGACCTCCCTGGGTCGTTGACACAGGCTCGGGCCCTAATTAAAGCCGCAAGCGGCTATGACGGGCCCTCGCTCCACGCCACTCAGCGTCCCGCTCCCACACCCCCCGGTACCCGCTACCCCCAGGGCGCTCTTCGAAACCCCCGCGTGCCACCGGAGGCGGGCGGCTGCGTCGAGGGCGGTCCCCTCATCAAACACGTGAAGTTTCGAGCTAATCGGACAATGTCGATGCAAAACACGACATTTCCTGTGTCCACAAGGGGGCTACTTGAGCAAGCTTGCCAACGATGAAACGGAGGTGTAGAGGGCGGGCCTCTGATCATGTCCCTAAATTTTGAAGTGACTACGATCAAGTATGTGGGCGTGGAAGGCAAACGTAATAGCATGGCGACTAAACGAGCAGTTGGCCAACTTTGTCGCCCCCTAGCAGCCACGCCGTTTGACGTAGAGAAAAGCTTTTAATAGTCTTTGACCAGCTCGGTCTCCTGATGACTTGTAGCGAATATGAAGTCAATCGGGCAAAATCCGTAGGAGGAGTCAGTTCACGGTGGAGCGCTATTCCTTTCGCCGCCACAAGGGGGCCATTAGGCGTAGCTTCATAGCATTCATGAAAAAGCTTCACCAACTTGTTCGGCATGTTTTAGAAGTGGAATGAAGTTGATGGGGTCAACGATGTATTTTTAATGAATTTTAGCGCACTTCCTGTTACCACCGGGGGGCGCTATGAGTGACGTATGAAAGTAATATGTCGGATCGTTCAGGGTCACGCCCTCATCATGTGCACCAAGTTTGAAGCCGCAGCGATCAAATCTGTGGGCGTGATAGCATTTAAACCTTTTTAGCTGAATTCGGGAACTTGGCCGTGCGCTAGCAGCCACGCCCTTTGACCTACACACCTGCGGAGCACAAGCCGTAATCAGCTCAGTCTGGAGATGTTCCGTGCCCAATTTGAAGTCAATCGGGCGAACTCCCTCGGAGGAGTTCGTTTTGCGTCAAAGAAATGCTAACCAAAATGGCCGACTTTCTGTTGGGTTTAGGGCGTGGCTCCAATTCAATTTTTGGTATGTTTGGGTATGATACACGTGTGTGTCGAGTTTCGTATGTGTACGACAAAGTAAGCGAAATTTGTCTATGGAGAATTTCGGAAAAACTTCAAGGGGGCGCTATTGAGGCATTTAGCCACGCCCATGGGAAACGCCTCTATCCCATGAAAGAGCTCGCCATTCTTGACCTGTGTATGAAATTTCGTGAGGACACGACTTCGTTAAAGCCACGAAAAAGGCAAACGTAATTGTACGATAAAAAATCGTCAGTCGCCGCGGCGGCACACGGACGCCGTTCGTCGTAGCTTCACAGCGTTCATAATGTAGCTTCAGCAACTGGTTCTGCATGTATTAGAAGTGGAATGAAGTTGATCGGGTGAAGTATGGATTTTTAATGAATTTTTGCGTACTTCCTGTTACCACCGGGGGGGCGCTATGAGCCAGGCAGGAAGTCGATACATCAAAACGTTCAGGGAGGAGCCATCGTCATGTCCTTTGAATTTCAAGTGGCTACGACGAAGTATGTGCACGTGAAAGGCAAACGAAATTTAAATTGGGATGATACACATTCGCCGCGGCGGCACACGGACGCCGTTGCTCGTAGGGTCAAAGTGTTCATGATGTAGCTTCACCATCCGGGTCTGCATGTACTGGAAGTGTAACAAAGTCGATTTGGTCAACTACGTATTTTTAACGAATTTTTGTACGTTTCCTGTGACCACCGGGGGGCGCTATGAGCGACGTCGGCAAATAATATGTCGGATCGTTCAGGGTCTCGCCATAGATTTTTGCACCAAGTTTGAAGCGTCTACGATCAAGTATGTGGGCATGAGAGCCGTTCGTATTTACATGGCGAGCACCGAAACAGTCGCCAAACTTCGGGGCACGCCAGAGGCCAAGCGCTTTGAGCTACAGACCTGCGGAGCACAAGATAAGCTCAGCTAGGTCTGACGATGTTCTGAACCCAATTTGGAGCCGATCGGGCGTAATCCCTAGGAGGAGTTCGTTTTGCGTAAAAAAAAAAGCTAACCAAAATGGCCGACTTCCTGTTGGTTTTTGGGCTTCGCCCGAAGCAAATTTTTTTCATGTCTGGGTATGATACATATGTGTACCAAGTTTCGTCAACCTGCGGCAAAAAAAATTTTGATCCCTATGGCAAGGGGTCCAAAGTTCTAGGGGGCGCTGTTTCACCATTTGGCCCCGCCCACAAACGGCAATGCCAAAATATCAAATTTTTCGCAAGACTGGATGCGCGTGCAAAATTTCATTCGAATTTGAGCATGTTAAAGGGGCGAAATTGGCGATTTCGGAGGCGGAAAAATAATAATAATAATAATAAACATTTGCATTTCAAGATAGCGTTTTTTCCCTGCCAGGTCACTTGAGTACTTGATTACTTGCTTGGTTACTTGTTGCTTGTCGGTGATCGGTGTGGATGTCGAATTACAATAGGGACCTCCCTGGGTCGTTGACACAGGCTCGGGCCCTAATAATAAAAAGAAACATTACAATATCTGGGGTTTTTGCTGCCAGGTCTATGCAGTACTTGAGTACTTGCTTGCTTACTTGTTGTTACTCGTCGGCTGGCACGTCGACTAATGTGCATGTCGAATAACAATAGGGACCTCCCTGGGTCGTTGACACAGGCTCGGGCCCTAATTAAAGCCGCAAGCGGCTATGACGGGCCCTCGCTCCACGCCACTCGGCGTCCCCGCTACCCCCGGGCCGCTCTTCGAAAACCCCCGCGCGCAACCGGGCGTGGGCGGCTGCGTCGAGGGCGGTCCCCTCGTCGAACACGTGACGTTTCGAGCAAAACGGACAACGTCGATGGAGTTACAGCAGGTTTACGGTTCGTCCACCAGGGGGCGGTAACGGGATGTGGGCCGTTGCGTACGGGGTCGTGACCTCATCACACATGTGAAGTTTCGGGCCGATCGGACAATGTCGATGCAAAACGCGACATTTCCTGTGTCCACAAGGGGGCGTATTGAGCGAGCTAGCGTACGATCAAACGGAGGCGTAGAGGGCGGGCCCCTGATCATGTACTGAAATTTTGAAGTGACTACGACCAAGTATGTGGGCGTGGAAGGCAAACGTAATAGCATGGCGACTAAACGAGCAGTTGACCAACTTTGTCGCCCCCTAGCAGCCACGCCGTTTGACGTAGAGAAAAGCTTTTAATAGTGTTTGACCAGCTCGGTCTCCTGATGATGTGTAGCGAATATGAAGTCAATCGGGCAAAATCCGTGGGAGGTGGCAGTTCACGATGGAGCGCTATTCCTGTCGCCGCCACAAGGGGGCCATTAGCCGTAGCGTCATAGCGTTCACGAAATACCTTCACCAACTTGTTCGGCATGTTTTAGAAGTGGAATGAAGTTGATGGGGGCAACTATGTATTTTTAATGAATTTTAGCGCACTTCCTGTTACCACCGGGGGGCGCTATGAGTGACGTAGGAAAATAATATGTCGGATCGTTCAGGGTCACGCCATCATCATGTGCACCAAGTTTGAAGCTGCTGCGATCAAATCTGTGGGCGTGATAGCATTTAAACCTTTTTAGCTGAATTCGGGAACTTGGCCGTGCCCTAGCAGCCACGCCCTTTGACCTACACACCTGCGGAGCACAAGCCGTAATCAGCTCAGTCTGGAGATGTTCCGTGCCCAATTTGAAGTCAATCGGGCGAACTCCCTCGGAGGAGTTCGTTTTGCGTCAAAGAAATGCTAACCAAAATGGCCGACTTCCTGTTGGGTTTAGGGCGTGGCTCCAATTCAATTTTTGGTATGTTTGGGTATGATACACGTGTGTGTCGAGTTTCGTATGTGTACGACAAAGTAAGCGAAATTTGTCTATGGAGAATTTCGGAAAAACTTCAAGGGGGCGCTATTGAGGCATTTAGCCACGCCCATGGGAAACGACTCTATCCGCTGAAAGAGCTCGCCATTCTTGACCCGTGGATGAAATTTCGTGAGGACACGACTTCGTTAAAGCCACGAAAAAGGCAAACGTAATTGTACGATAAAAAATCGTCAGTCGCCGCGGCGGCACACGGACGCCGTTCGTCGTATCTTCACAGCGTTCATAATGTAGCTTCAGCAACTGGTTCTGCATGTATTAGAATTGGAATGAAGTCGATCGGGTGAAGTATGGATTTTTAACGAATTTTTGCGTACTTCCTGTTACCACCGGGGGCGCTATGAGCCAGGCAGGAAGTCGATACATCAAAACGTTCAGGGAGGAGCCAACGTCATGTCCTTTGAATTTCAAGTGGCTACGACGAAGTATGTGCGCGTGAAAGGCAAACGAAATTTAAATTGGGATGATACACTTTCGCCGCGGCGGCACACGGACGCCGTTGCTCGTAGGGTCAAAGCGTTCATGATGTAACTTCACCATCCGGGTCTGCATGTACTAGAAGTGTAACGAAGTCGATTTGGTCAACTACGTATTTTTAACGAATTTTTGTACGTTTCCTGTTACCACCGGGGGGCGCTATGAGCGACGTACGCAAATAATATGTCGGATCGTTCAGGGTCTCTCCATAGATTTTTGCACCAAGTTTGAAGCGTCTACGAACAAGTATGAGGGCATGAGAGCCGTTCGTATTTACATGGCGAGCACCGAAACAGTCGCCAAACTTTGGGGCACGCCAGAGGCCAAGCGCTTTGAGCTACAGACCTGCGGAGCACAAGATAAGCTCAGCTAGGTCTGGCGATGTTCTGGACCCAATTTGGAGCCGATCGGGCGTAACCCCTCGGAGGAGTTCGTTTTGCGTAAACCAACTTTGAAGCAAAATGGCCGACTTCCTGTTGGTTGTCGGGTATGTCCGTAATGAGATTTTTTGAAGATCTTGGGTTGATGAATATGTTTACCAAGTTTCGGACAAATCGGTGTCGCAGACTGCCATTTCCTATGCGCGGTCTAGGGGGCGCTGTGGTGCCATTTTGCCACGCCCACATGCGAGACCACCACAGAATCGCAATTTTTGGGCTTCCCCCCCGGCGTGTAAAATTTCATCCGTTTCCCGGCTTGGGAAAGGGGTCGAAATCGCGTTCGAACTCGGGGAATAATAATAATAATAATAAGAATAAACATTTGCATTTCGGGGAATTTTGCGCCAGGTC
The DNA here is from genome assembly GCF_045865225.1 of Trachurus japonicus. Classification (NCBI taxonomy): domain Eukaryota; kingdom Metazoa; phylum Chordata; class Actinopteri; order Carangiformes; family Carangidae; genus Trachurus; species Trachurus japonicus. The sequence goes on from NC_140924.1 coordinate 14,377,209, forward strand.
AGTGGAGTACTTGATTACTTGCTTGCTTACTTGTTGTTACTCGTCGGCTGGCACGTCGACTAATGTGGATGTCGAATAACAATAGGGACCTCCCTGGGTCGTTGACACAGGCTCGGGCCCTAATTAAAGCCGCAAGCGGCTATGACGGGCCCTCGCTCCACGCCACTCGGCGTCCCCGCTACCCCCGGGCCGCTCTTCGAAAACCCCCGCACGCAACCGGACGCGGGCGGCTGCGTCGAGGGCGGTCCCCTCGTCGTACACGTGACGTTTCGAGCAAAACGGACAACGTACGATGGAGTTACGGCAGGTTTACGGTTCGTCCACCAGGGGGCGATAACGGGATGTGGGCCGTTGCATACGGGGTCGTGACCTCATCACACATGTGAAGTTTCGAGCCGATCGGACAATGTCGATGCAAAACGCGACATTTCCTGTGTCCACAAGGGGGCGTCTTGAGCGAGCTAGCGTACGATCAAATGGAGGCGTAGAGGGCCGGCCCCTGATCATGTACTGAAATTTTGAAGTGACTACGACCAAGTATGTGGGCGTGGAAGGCAAACGTAATAGCATGGCGACTAAACGAGCAGTTGGCCAACTTTGTCGCCCCCTAGCAGCCACGCCGTTTGACGTAGAGAAAAGCTTTTAATAGTGTTTGACCAGCTCGGTCTCCTGATGATGTGTAGCGAATATGAAGTCAATCGGGCAAAATCCGTGGGAGGTGGCAGTTCACGATGGAGCGCTATTGCTGTCGCCGCCACAAGGGGGCCATTAGCCGTAGCGTCATAGCGTTCACGAAATACCTTCACCAACTTGTTCGGCATGTTTTAGAAGTGGAATGAAGTTGATGGGGGCAACTATGTATTTTTAATGAATTTTAGCGCACTTCCTGTTACCACCGGGGGGCGCTATGAGTGACGTAGGAAAATAATATGTCGGATCGTTCAGGGTCACGCCATCATCATGTGCACCAAGTTTGAAGCTGCTGCGATCAAATCTGTGGGCGTGATAGCATTTAAACCTTTTTAGCTGAATTCGGCAACTTGGCCGTGCCCTAGTAGCCACGCCCTTTGACCTACACACCTGCGGAGCACAAGCCGTAATCAGCTCAGTCTGGAGATGTTCCGTGCCCAATTTGAAGTCAATCGGGCGATCTCCCTCGGAGGAGTTCGTTTTGCGTCAAAGAAATGCTAACCAAAATGGCCGACTTCCTGTTGGGTTTAGGGCGTGGCTCCAATTCAATTTTTTGTATGTTTGGGTATGATACACGTGTGTGTCGAGTTTCGTATGTGTACGACAAAGTAAGCGAAATTTGTCTATGGAGAATTTCAGAAAGACTTCAAGGGGGCGCTATTGAGGCATTTAGCCACGCCCATGGGAAACGACTCTATCCGCTGAAAGAGCTCGCCATTCTTGACCTGTGTATGAAATTTCGTGAGGACACGACTTCGTTAAAGCCACGAAAAAGGCAAACGTAATTGTACGATAAAAAATCGTCAGTCGCCGCGGCGGCACACGGACGCCGTTCGTCGTAGCTTCACAGCGTTCATAATGTAGCTTCAGCAACTGGTTCTGCATGTATTAGAAGTGGAATGAAGTTGATCGGGTGAAGTATGGATTTTTAACGAATTTTTGCGTACTTCCTGTTACCACCGGGGGGCGCTATGAGCCAGGCAGGAAGTCGATATATCAAAACGTTCAGGGCGGAGCCAACGTCATGTCCTTTGAATTTCAAGTGGCTACGACGAAGTATGTGCGCGTAATTGGGAAACGTAATTTTACGACAAAAAATCGGCAGTCGCCGCGGCGGCACACGGACGCCGTTGCTCGTAGGGTCAAAGCGTTCATGATGTAGCTTCACCATCCGGGTCTGCATGTACTAGAAGTGTAACAAAGTCGATTTGGTCAACTACGTATTTTTAACGAATTTTTGTACGTTTCCTGTTACCACCGGGGGCGCTATGAGCGACGTCGGCAAATAATATGTCGGATCGTTCAGGGTCTCGCCATAGATTTTTGCACCAAGTTTGAAGCGTCTACGATCAAGTATGTGGGCATGAGAGCCATTCGTATTTACATGGCGAGCACCGAAACAGTCGCCAAACTTCGGGGCACGCCAGAGGCCAAGCGCTTTGAGCTACAGACCTGCGGAGCACAAGATAAGCTCAGCTAGGTCTGACGATGTTCTGAACCCAATTTGGAGCCGATCGGGCGTAACCCCTAGGAGGAGTTCGTTTTGCGTTTACAAACTTTGAAGCAAAATGGCCGACTTCCTGTTGGGTTTCGGGCTTCGCTATAGGAGGATTTTGTGTTCATCTCGCATTGATGAACATGTGTGGCGATTTTGGTCCGCTTTCGTTAACGTCATTTTTTTCCCTATGGGTTTTTGGGAAAATTGTAGGGGGCGCTATTTAGCCATTTGGCCCCGCCCATATGCGACGCTGGCATCATATATCAATTTTCGCGAAGCCCCACGAGGCTACAAAGTTTCGTTCGTTTCTCGGCTTGGCAAAGGGGTCAAAATGGCAATTGAATCGTCGGAAGAATAATAATAATAATTAAAGCCGCAAGCGGCTATGACGGGCCCTCGCTCCACGCCACTCGGCGTCCCCGCTACCCCCGGCCCGCTCTTCGAAAACCCCCGCGCGCAACCGGACGTGGGCGGCCGCGTCGAGGGCGGTCCCCTCGTCGAACACGTGACGTTTCGAGCAAATCGGACAACGTACGATGGAGTCACGGCAGGTTTACGGTTCGTCCACCAGGGGGCGGTAACGGGATGTGGGCCGTTGCGTACGGGGTCGTGACCTCATCACACATGTGAAGTTTCGAGCCGATCGGACAATGTCGATGCAAAACGCGACATTTCCTGTGTCCACAAGGGGGCGTATTGAGCGAGCTAGCGTACGATCAAATGGAGGCGTAGAGGGCGGGCCCCTGATCATGTACTGAAATTTTGAAGTGACTACGACCAAGTATGTGGGCGTGGAAGGCAAACGTAATAGCATGGCGACTAAACGAGCAGTTGACCAACTTTGTCGCCCCCTAGCAGCCACGCCGTTTCACGTAGAGAAAAGCTTTTAATAGGGTTTGACCAGCTCGGTCTCCTGATGATCTGTAGCGAATATGAAGTCAATCGGGCAAAATCCGTGGGAGGTGGCAGTTCACGATGGAGCGCTATTCCTGTCGCCGCCACAAGGGCGCCATTAGCCGTAGCGTCATAGCGTTCACGAAATACCTTCACCAACTTGTTCGGCATGTTTTAGAAGTGGAATGAAGTTGATGGGGGCAACTATGTATTTTTAATGAATTTTAGCGCACTTCCTGTTACCACCGGGGGGCGCTATGAGTGACGTAGGAAAATAATATGTCGGATCGTTCAGGGTCACGCCGTCATCATGTGCACCAAGTTTGAAGCTGCTGCGATCAAATCTGTGGGCGTGATAGCATTTAAACCTTTTTAGCTGAATTCGGGAACTTGGCCGTGCCCTAGTAGCCACGCCCTTTGACCTACACACCTGCGGAGCACAAGCCGTAATCAGCTCAGTCTGGAGATGTTCCGTGCCCAATTTGAAGTGAATCGGGCGAACTCCCTCGGAGGAGTTCGTTTTGCGTCAAAGAAATGCTAACCAAAATGGCCGACTTCCTGTTGGGTTTAGGGCGTGGCTCCAATTCAATTTTTGGTATGTTTGGGTATGATACACGTGTGTGTCGAGTTTCGTATGTGTACGACAAAGTAAGCGAAATTTGTCTATGGAGAATTTCGGAAAAACTTCAAGGGGGCGCTATTGAGGCATTTAGCCACGCCCATGGGAAACGACTCTATCCGCTGAAAGAGCTCGCCATTCTTGACCTGTGTATGAAATTTCGTGAGGACACGACTTCGTTAAAGCCACGAAAAAGGCAAACGTAATTGTACGATAAAAAATCGTCAGTCGCCGCGGCGGCACACGGACGCCGTTCGTCGTATCTTCACAGCGTTCATAATGTAGCTTCAGCAACTGGTTCTGCATGTATTAGAAGTGGAATGAAGTCGATCGGGTGAAGTATGGATTTTTAACGAATTTTTGCGTACTTCCTGTTACCACCGGGGGGCGCTATGAGCCAGGCAGGAAGTCGATACATCAAAACGTTCAGGGCGGAGCCAACGTCATGTCCTTTGAATTTCAAGTGGCTACGACGAAGTATGTGCGCGTAATTGGGAAACGTAATTTTACGACAAAAAATCGTCAGTCGCCGCGGCGGCACACGGACGCCGTTGCTCGTAGGGTCACAGCGTTCATAATGTAGCTTCACCATCCGGGTCTGCATGTACTAGAAGTGTAACGAAGTCGATTTGGTCAACTACGTATTTTTAACGAATTTTTGTACGTTTCCTGTTACCACCGGGGGGCGCTATGAGCGACGTAGGCAAATAATATGTCGGATCGTTCAGGGTCTCTCCATAGATTTTTGCACCAAGTTTGAAGCGTCTACGATCAAGTATGTGGGCATGAGAGCCGTTCGTATTTACATGGCGAGCACCGAAGCAGTCGCCAAACTTCGGGGCACGCCAGAGGCCAAGCGCTTTGAGCTACAGACCTGCGGAGCACAAGATAAGCTCAGCTAGGTCAGACGATGTTCTGGGACCCAATTTGGAGCCGATCGGGCGTAACCCCTCGGACGAGTTCGTTTTGCGTAAAATAAATGCTAACCAAAATGGCCGACTTCCTGTTGGTTTTTGGGCTTCGCACGAAACAAATTTTTTTCATGTCTGGGTATGGTACATATGTGTACCAAGTTTGGGCAGCCTGCGGGAAAAAAAATTTTGGTCCCTATGGCCGGGGGTCAAAAGTTCAAGGGGGCGCTGTTGTGCCAATTTGCCCCGCCCACAAACGGCGATAGCATCAGACGTCAATTTTCGCAAGACCCGACGTGTGTCCCAAATTTCGTGAGTTTTCGAGCGTGGCAAAGGGGTCAAATCGGGGTTTAAAGTCGCGGAATAATAATAATAATAATAATTAAAGCCGCAAGCGGCGATGGCGGGCCCTCGCTCGCCCATGCCACCGCGGGGCCTGAGGCACGCCGGGGCTGTGGCGCGGAGCAGAAATGGAGAGAAAACCTGGAAGGAGGCCAAAATTGCAATGTTTCGTTCATCCACCAGGGGGCAGTCACCGCATGTGGTGTGGTGCGTTCAGGGGCGGCCCCTCATCACTCATGTGAAGTTTGGAGTGAATTGGACAAAGCATGAGGGAGTTATGAGCAGTTAATGGTTCATCCACTAGGGGGCAGTAATGGGATGCATGTAGGTGTGTTCAGGGTCAGTCCCTCATCACACATGTGAAGTTTCGTGGAAATCGGACAATGTTGATGTAAAATATGGTACTTCCTGTTTCCACTAGGGGGCGAATGAGTGAGATCGCCTATGAGTACATAGAAACGTTGAGGTCGTGACCCTGGACCTGTGTACCAATTTTCATGTTGATACGAGTTCATTAAAGCCATCCAAAGGGCAAACGTATTGTCATAGCGAGGAATGTTAGCCACGCCCCCACAGGGATGCCATTACTCATAGCTTCACAGTCTTCATAATGTAGCTTCATCAACTGGTTCTGCATGTTTTAGAAGTGGAATGAAGTTGATGGGGTCAACTATGTATTTTTAATGAATTTTAGTTCACTTCCTGTTACCACCGGGGGGCGCTATGAGTTACGTGGGAAGTTAATATATCGGGACGTTCAGGGCGGAGCCATCGTCATGTCCAGCAAGTTTGAAGTTGATTGGATGAAGTATGTGGGCGTGAGAGCCACTCGTATGGACATGGCGAGCACGCCAAAGGTTCTTGAGCCTGGCAGCCACGCCCTTTGACCTACGGACTCACGGAGCACAAGATAAGCTCAGCTAGGTCTGATGATGTTGCGTACCTATTTTCAACTTGATCGGGCGAACGCTGTGGGAGGAGTTAAGTTTAGGCGGGAAAAATCAAAACCAAAATGGCCGACTTCCTGTTGGGTTGAGGTCATGAGGTCAAGAGGCTTTTTTGCATATCTGGATACAATACATATGTGTACCAAATTTTATCAACATCGGACAAAGTTAGCAAAATTCCCTATGGGCATTTTGAAAATTTAAAGGGGGCGCTATTTCGCCATTTGGCCCCGCCCATGTGCGACAACCCTATCAGATGTAAATTTTGGGCCGTCTGCACATGCATGCAAATTTATATAACTTTCTGAGCATGGGAAAGTCCCCAAAAATGCGATTCATTTCGCGTAAGAATAATAAAAATAATAATAATAAACAGCGCGATTTCAATAGGGCTTTCGCTGGGCGACTTGCAGTCGCCGCTCGGGCCCTAATTAAAGCCGCAAGCGGCTATGACGGGCCCTCGCTCCACGCCACTCCGCGTCCCCGCTACCCCCGGGCCGCTCTTCGAAAACCCCCGCGCGCAACCGGACGCGGGCGGCTGCGTCGAGGGCCGTCCCCTCGTCGAACACGTGAAGTTTCGAGCAAATCGGACAACGTACGATGGAGTTGCGGCAGGTTTACGGTTCGTCCACCAGGGGGCGGTAACGGGATGTGGGCCGTTGCGTTCGGGGTCGTGACCTCATCACACGTGTGAAGTTTCGAGCCGATCGGACAATGTCGATGCAAAACACGACATTTCCTGTGTCCACAAGGGGGCGTATTGAGCGAGCTAGCGTACGATCAAATGGAGGCGTAGAGGGCGGGCCCCTGATCATGTACTGAAATTTTGAAGTGACTACGACCAAGTATGTGGGCGTGGAAGGCAAACGTAATAGCATGGCGACTAAACGAGCAGTTGACCAACTTTGTCGCCCCCTAGCAGCCACGCCGTTTCACGTAGAGAAAAGCTTTTAATAGTGTTTGACCAGCTCGGTCTCCCGATGATCTGTAGCGAATATGAAGTCAATCGGGCAAAATCCGTGGGAGGTGGCAGTTCACGATGGAGCGCTATTCCTGTCGCCGCCACAAGGGGGCCATTAGCCGTAGCGTCATAGCGTTCACGAAATAGCTTCACCAACTTGTTCGGCGTGTTTTAGAAGTGGAATGAAGTTGATGGGGGCAACTATGTATTTTTAATGAATTTTAGCGCACTTCCTGTTACCACCGGGGGGCGCTATGAGTGACGTAGGAACATAATATGTCGTATCGTTCAGGGTCACGCCCTCATCATGTGCACCAAGTTTGAATCCGCTGCGATCAAATCTGTGGGCGTGATAGCATTGCAAACTTCTTAGCTGAATTCGGCAACTTGGCCGTGCCCTAGCAGCCACGCCCTTTTGACCTACACACCTGCGGAGCACAAGCCGTAATCAGCTCAGTCTGGAGATGTTCTGTACCCAATTTGAAGTCAATCGGGCGAACTCCCTCGGAGGAGTTCGTTTTGCGTCAAAGAAATGCTAACCAAAATGGCCGACTTCCTGTTGGGTTTAGGGCGTGGCTCCAATTCAATTTTTTGTATGTTTGCGTATGATACACGTGTGTGTCGAGTGTCGTATGTGTACGACAAAGTAAGCGAAATTTGTCTATGGAGAAATTCGGAAAAACTTCTAGGGGGCGCTATTGAGGCATTTAGCCACGCCCATGGGAAACGACTCTATCTGCTGAAAGAGCTTGCCATTCTTGACCCGTGGATGAAATTTCGTGAGGACACGACTTCGTTAAAGCCACGAAAAAGGCAAACGTAATTGTACGATAAAAAATCGTCAGTCGCCGCGGCGGCACACGGACGCCGTTCGTCGTATCTTCACAGCGTTCATAATGTAGCTTCAGCAACTGGTTCTGCATGTATTAGAAGTGGAATGAAGTATATCGGGTGAAGTATGGATTTTTAATGAATTTTTGCGTACTTCCTGCTACCACCGGGGGGCGCTATGAGCCAGGCAGGAAGTCGATACATCAAAACGTTCAGGGCGGAGCCAACGTCATGTCCTTTGAATTTCACGTGGCTACGACGAAGTATGTGCGCGTAATTGGGAAACGTAATTTTACGACAAAAAATCGGCAGTCGCCGCGGCGGCACACGGACGCCGTTGCTCGTAGGGTCAAAGCGTTCATGATGTAGCTTCACCATCCGGGTCTGCATGTACTAGAAGTGTAACGAAGTCGATTTGGTCAACTACGTATTTTTAACGAATTTTTGTACGTTTCCTGTGACCACCGGGGGGCGCTATGAGCGACGTAGGCAAATAATATGTCGGATCGTTCAGGGTCTCGCCATAGATGTTTGCACCAAGTTTGAAGCGTCTACGATCAAGTATGTGGGCATGAGAGCCGTTCGTATTTACATGGCGAGCACCGAAACAGTCGCCAAACTTCGGGGCACGCCAGAGGCCAACCCCTTTGAGCTACAGACCTGCGGAGCACAAGATAAGCTCAGCTAGGTCTGACGATGTTCTGAACCCAATTTGGAGCCGATCGGGCGTAATCCCTCGGAGGAGTTCGTTTTGCGTAAAATAAATGCTAACCAAAATGGCCGACTTCCTGTTGGTTTTTGGGCTTCGCACGAAACAAATTTTTTTCATGTCTGGGTATGATACATATGTGTACCAAGTTTGGGCAGCCTGCGAGAAAAAAAATTTTGGTCCCTATGGCCGGGGGTCAAAAGTTCAAGGGGGCGCTGTTGTGCCAATTTGCCCCGCCCACAAACGGCGATAGTATCAGATCGAAATTTTTTCAGGTCCCGACGTGTGTCCCAAATTTCGTCCGTTTCTCGGCTTGGCAAAGGGGTCAAATCGAGGTTCAAAGTCGCGGAAAAATAATAATAATAATAAAAATTAAAGCCGCAAGCGGCTATGACGGGCCCTCGCTCCACGCCACTCGGCGTCCCCGCTACCCCCGGGCCGCTCTTCGAAAACCCCCGCGCGCAACCGGACGCGGGCGGCTGCGTCGAGGGCGGTCCCCTCGTCGAACACGCGACGTTTCGAGCAAAACGGACGACGTACGATGGAGTTACGGCAGGTTTACGGTTCGTCCACCAGGGGGCGGTAACGGGATGCGGGCCGTTGGGTACGGGGTCGTGACCTCATCACACATGTGAAGTTTCGAGCCGATCGGACAATGTCGATGCAAAACGCGACATTTCCTGTGTCCACAAGGGGGCGTCTTGAGCGAGCTAGCGTACGATCAAATGGAGGCGTAGAGGGCGGGCCCCTGATCATGTACTGAAATTTTGAAGTGACTACGACCAAGTATGTGGGCGTGGAAGGCAAACGTAATAGCATGGCGACTAAACGAGCAGTTGACCAACTTTGTCGCCCCCTAGCGGCCACGCCGTTTGACGTAGAGAAAAGCTTTTAATAGTGTTTGACCAGCTCGGTCTCCTGATGATCTGTAGCGAATATGAAGTCAATCGGGCAAAATCCGTGGGAGGTGGCAGTTCACGGTGGAGCGCTATTCCTGTCGCCGCCACAAGGGGGCCATTAGCCGTAGCGTCACAGCGTTCACGAAATACCTTCACCAACTTGTTCGGCATGTTTTAGAAGTGGAATGAAGTTGATGGGGGCAACTATGTATTTTTAATTAATTTTAGCGCACTTCCTGTTACCACCGGGGGGCGCTATGAGTGACGTAGGAAAATAATATGTCGGATCGTTCAGGGTCACGCCATCATCATGTGCACCAAGGTTGAAGCCGCTGCGATCAAATCTGTGGGCGCGATAGCATTTAAACCTTTTTAGCTGAATTCGGGAACTTGGCCGTGCCCTAGCAGCCACGCCCTTTGACCTACACACCTGCGGAGCACAAGCCGTAATCAGCTCAGTCTGGAGATGTTCCGTGCCCAATTTGAAGTCAATCGGGCGAACTCCCTCGGACGAGTTCGTTTTGCGTCAAAGAAATGCTAACCAAAATGGCCGACTTCCTGTTGGGTTTAGGGCGTGGCTCCAATTCAATTTTTTGTATGTTTGGGTATGATACACGTGTGTGTCGAGTTTCGTATGTGTACGACAAAGTAAGCGAAATTTGTCTATGGAGAATTTCAGAAAAACTTCAAGGGGGCGCTATTGAGGCATTTAGCCACGCCCATGGGAAACGACTCTATCCGCTGAAAGAGCTCGCCATTCTTGACCTGTGGATGAAATTTCGTGAGGACACGACTTTGTTAAAGCCACGAAAAAGGCAAACGTAATTGTACGATAAAAAATCGTCAGTCGCCGCGGCGGCACACGGACGCCGTTCGTCGTAGCTTCACAGCGTTCATAATGTAGCTTCAGCAACTGGTTCTGCATGTATTAGAAGTGGAATGAAGTTGATCGGGTGAAGTATGGATTTTTAACGAATTTTTGCGTACTTCCTGTTACCACCGGGGGGCGCTATGAGCCAGGCAGGAAGTCGATACATCAAAACGTTCAGGGCGGAGCCAACGTCATGTCCTTTGAATTTCAAGTGGCTACGACGAAGTATGTGCGAGTAATTGGGAAACGTAATTTTACGACAAAAAATCGGCAGTCGCCGCGGCGGCACACGGACGCCGTTGCTCGTAGGGTCAAAGCGTTCATGATGTAGCTTCACCATCCGGGTCTGCATGTACTAGAAGTGTAACGAAGTCGATTTGGTCAACTACGTATTTTTAACGAATTTTTGTACGTTTCGTGTTACCACCGGGGGGCGCTATGAGCGACGTCGGCAAATAATATGTCGGATCGTTCAGGGTCTCGCCATAGATTTTTGCACCAAGTTTGAAGCGTCTACGATCAAGTATGTGGGCATGAGAGCCATTCGTATTTACATGGCGAGCACCGAAACAGTCGCCAAACTTCGGGGCACGCCAGAGGCCAACCCCTTTGAGCTACAGACCTGCGGAGCACAAGATAAGCTCAGCTAGGTCTGACGATGTTCTGAACCCAATTTGGAGCCGATCGGGCGTAATCCCTCGGAGGAGTTCGTTTTGCGTTTACAAACTTTGAAGCAAAATGGCGGACTTCCTGTTGGTTTTAGAGTATGTCATTTTATGAAATTTTTTGAAGATCTCGGGTTGATAGTTAAGTATACCAAGTTTCGTCCAAATCCGAGACGAAAAATGTAATTCCCTATGCGCGGTCTAGGGGGCGCTGTGGTGCCATTTGGCCACGCCCACATGCGAGACCACCACAGGACGCCGAGTTGCCACAGGTCCCAGGTGCGTGCAAAATCTCGTCCGTTTCTCGGCTTGGGAAAGGGGTCGAAATGGCGTTCGAAGTCGGATAATAATAATAATAATAATAATAATAAACATTTGCATTTCAAGGTAGCGTTTTTTCCTGCCAGGTCACTTGAGTACTTGATTACTTGCTTGGTTACTTGTTGCTTGTCGGTGATCGGTGTGGATGTCGAATTTCAATAGGGACCTCCCTGGGTCGTTGACACAGGCTCGGGCCCTAAAAATTAAAGCCGCAAGCGGCTATGACGGGCCCTCGCTCCACGCCACTCGGCGTCCCCGCTACCCCCGGGCCGCTCTTCGAAAACCCCCGCGCGCAACCGGACGCGGGCGGCTGCGTCGAGGGCGGTCCCCTCGTCGAACACGCGACGTTTCGAGCAAAACGGACGACGTACGATGGAGTTACGGCAGGTTTACGGTTCGTCCACCAGGGGGCGGTAACGGGATGCGGGCCGTTGGGTACGGGGTCGTGACCTCATCACACATGTGAAGTTTCGAGCCGATCGGACAATGTCGATGCAAAACGCGACATTTCCTGTGTCCACAAGGGGGCGTCTTGAGCGAGCTAGCGTACGATCAAATGGAGGCGTAGAGGGCGGGCCCCTGATCATGTACTGAAATTTTGAAGTGACTACGACCAAGTATGTGGGCGTGGAAGGCAAACGTAATAGCATGGCGACTAAACGAGCAGTTGACCAACTTTGTCGCCCCCTAGCGGCCACGCCGTTTCACGTAGAGAAAAGCTTTTAATAGTGTTTGACCAGCTCGGTCTCCTGATGATCTGTAGCGAATATGAAGTCAATCGGGCAAAATCCGTGGGAGGTGGCAGTTCACGGTGGAGCGCTATTCCTGTCGCCGCCACAAGGGGGCCATTAGCCGTAGCGTCACAGCGTTCACGAAATACCTTCACCAACTTGTTCGGCATGTTTTAGAAGTGGAATGAAGTTGATGGGGGCAACTATGTATTTTTAATTAATTTTAGCGCACTTCCTGTTACCACCGGGGGGCGCTATGAGTGACGTAGGAAAATAATATGTCGGATCGTTCAGGGTCACGCCATCATCATGTGCACCAAGGTTGAAGCCGCTGCGATCAAATCTGTGGGCGCGATAGCATTTAAACCTTTTTAGCTGAATTCGGGAACTTGGCCGTGCCCTAGCAGCCACGCCCTTTGACCTACACACCTGCGGAGCACAAGCCGTAATCAGCTCAGTCTGGAGATGTTCCGTGCCCAATTTGAAGTCAATCGGGCGAACTCCCTCGGACGAGTTCGTTTTGCGTCAAAGAAATGCTAACCAAAATGGCCGACTTCCTGTTGGGTTTAGGGCGTGGCTCCAATTCAATTTTTTGTATGTTTGGGTATGATACACGTGTGTGTCGAGTTTCGTATGTGTACGACAAAGTAAGCGAAATTTGTCTATGGAGAATTTCAGAAAAACTTCAAGGGGGCGCTATTGAGGCATTTAGCCACGCCCATGGGAAACGACTCTATCCGCTGAAAGAGCTCGCCATTCTTGACCTGTGTATGAAATTTCGTGAGGACACGACTTCGTTAAAGCCACAAAAAAGGCAAACGTAATTGTACGATAAAAAATCGCCAGTCGCCGCGGCGGCACACGGACGCCGTTCGTCGTAGCTTCACAGCGTTCATAATGTAGCTTCAGCAACTGGTTCTGCATGTATTAGAAGTGGAATGAAGTTGATCGGGTGAAGTATGGATTTTTAACGAATTTTTGCGTACTTCCTGTTACCACCGGGGGGCGCTATGAGCCAGGCAGGAAGTCGATATATCAAAACGTTCAGGGCGGAGCCAACGTCATGTCCTTTGAATTTCAACTGGCTACGACGAAGTATGTGCGCGTAATTGGGAAACGTAATTTTACGACAAAAAATCGGCAGTCGCCGCGGCGGCACACGGACGCCGTTGCTCGTAGGGTCAAAGCGTTCATGATGTAGCTTCACCATCCGGGTCTGCATGTACTAGAAGTGTAACGAAGTCGATTTGGTCAACTACGTATTTTTAACGAATTTTTGTACGTTTCCTGTTACCACCGGGGGCGCTATGAGCGACGTACGCAAATAATATGTCGGATCGTTCAGGGTCTCTCCATAGATTTTTGCACCAAGTTTGAAGCGTCTACGATCAAGTATGAGGGCATGAGAGCCGTTTGTATTTACATGGCGAGCACCGAAACAGTCGCCAAACTTCGGGGCACGCCAGAGGCCAAGCGCTTTGAGCTACAGACCTGCGGAGCACAAGATAAGCTCAGCTAGGTCTGACGATGTTCTCTACCCAATTTGGAGCCGATCGGGCGTAACCCCTCGGAGGAGTTCGTTTTGCGTAAACCAACTTTGAAGCAAAATGGCCGACTTCCTGTTGGTTGTCGGGTATGTCCGTAATGAGATTTTTTGAAGATCTTTGGTTGATGAATATGTTTACCAAGTTTCGGACAAATCGGTGTCGCAGACTGCCATTTCCTATGCGCGGTCTAGGGGGCGCTGTGGTGCCATTTGGCCACGCCCACATGCGAGACCACCATAGAATCGCAATTTTTGGGCTTCCCCCCCTGCGTGTTAAATTTCATCCGTTTCTCGGCTTGGGAAAGGGGTCGAAATCTGGTTCGAACTCGCGGAATAATAATAATAATAATAATTAAAGCCGCAAGCGGCGATGGCGGGCCCTCGCTCGCCCATGCCACCGCGGGGCCTGAGGCACGCCGGGGCCGTGGCGCGGAGCAGAAATGGAGAAAAAACCTGGAAGGAGGCCAAAAATGCAATGTTTCGTTCATCCACCAGGGGGCAGTCACCGTATGTGGTCTGGTGCTTTCAGGGGCCGCCCCTCATCACTCATGTGAAGTTTGGAGTGAATCGGACAAAGCATGAGGGAGTTATGAGCAGTTAAAGGTTCGTCCACTAGGGGGCAGTAATGGTATGCGTGCAGGTGTGTTCAGGGTCAGTCCCTCATCACACATGTGAAGTTTCGTGGAAATCGGACAAAGCATGAGGGAGTTATGAGCTGTTAAAGGTTCGTCCACTAGGGGGCAGTAATGGGATGTGTGCAGGTGTGTTCAGGGTCAGTCCCTCATCACACATGTGAAGTTTCGTGGAAATCGGACAATGTTGATGCAAAAAATGGCACTTCCGGTTTCCACTAGGGGGCCACATGAGCGACACCCCTATCAGATGGAAGAGGTCTCCACCCTGGACCTGTGTATAAAGTTTCATGATGATACGAGTTCATTAAAGCCATCAAAAAGCCAAACGTATTTTCATGGCGAGGAATTAATGGTAGCCACGCCCCCACAGGGACGCCATTACTCGTAGCTTCACAGTCTTCATAATGTAGCTTCACCAACTGGTTCTGCATGTTTTAGAAGTGGAATGAAGTTGATGGGGTCAACTATGTATTTTTAATGAATTTTAGTTCACTTCCTGTTACCACCGGGGGGCGCTATGAGCGACGTAGGCAAATAATATGTCGGATCGTTCAGGGTCTCGCCATAGATTTTTGCACCAAGTTTGAAGCGTCTACGATCAAGTATGTGGGCGTGACAGCCAATCGTATTACATGGCGAGCACGCCAAAGTGAATTGAGCGCTGGGAGCCACGCCCTTTGACCTACGGACTCACGGAGCACAAGATAAGCTCAGCTAGGTCTGGAGATGTGGTGTACCTAATTTCAACTTGATCGGGCGAATGCTGTGGGAGGAGTTCATTTTAGGCGGGAAAAATAAAAACCAAAATGGCCGACTTCCTGTTGGGTTGAGGTCATGAGGTCAAGAGGCTTTTTTGCATATCTGGGTATAATACATATGTGTACCAAATTTTGTATGCGTGGGACAAAGTGACCCGACTTCCCTATGGGGATTTTGAAAGTTTGTAGGGGGCGCTATTTAGCCATTTCGCGTCGACCGTGTGCAACCACCCCAAAATATCGAATTTCGGATCCGGCCGGACGTCCATGCAAAAGTAGACAACTTTTCCAGTTGGGGAAAGGGGCGAAATTGGGGCATGAAGTCGGGCAAGAATAATAATAATAATAAACAGCGCGATTTCAATAGGGCTTTCGCTGGGCGACTTGCAGTCGCCGCTCGGGCCCTAATTAAAGCCGCAAGCGGCTATGACGGGCCCTCGCTCCACGCCACTCGGCGTCCCCGCTACCCCCGGGCCGCTCTTCGAAAACCCCCGCGCGCTACCGGACGTGGGCGGCCGCGTCGAGGGCGGTCCCCTCGTCGAACACGTGAAGTTTCGAGCAAAACGGACAACGTACGATGGAGTTACGGCAGGTTTACGGTTCGTCCACCAGGGGGCGGTAACGGGATGTGGGCCGTTGCGTACGGGGTCGTGACCTCATCACACACGTGAAGTTTCGAGCCGATCGGACAATGTCGATGCAAAACGCGACATTTCCTGTGTCCACAAGGGGGCGTCTTGAGCGAGCTAGCGTACGATCAAACGGAGGCGTAGAGGGCGGGCCCCTGATCATGTACTGAAATTTTGAAGTGACTACGACCAAGTATGTGGGCGTGGAAGGCAAACGTAATAGCATGGCGACTAAACGAGCAGTTGACCAACTTTGTCGCCCCCTAGCAGCCACGCCGTTTCACGTAGAGAAAAGCTTTTAATAGTGTTTGACCAGCTCGGTCTCCTGATGATCTGTAGCGAATATGAAGTCCATCGGGCAAAATCCGTGGGAGGTGGCAGTTCACGATGGAGCGCTATTCCTGTCGCCGCCACAAGGGGGGCATTAGCCGTAGCGTCATAGCGTTCACGAAATACCTTCACCAACTTGTTCGGCATGTTTTAGAAGTGGAATGAAGTTGATGGGGGCAACTATGTATTTTTAATGAATTTTAGCGCACTTCCTGTTACCACCGGGGGGCGCTATGAGTGACGTAGGAAAATAATATGTCGGATCGTTCAGGGTCACGCCATCATCATGTGCACCAAGTTTGAAGCTGCTGCGATCAAATCTGTGGGCGTGATAGCATTTAAACCTTTTTAGCTGAATTCGGGAACTTGGCCGTGCCCTAGTAGCCACGCCCTTTGACCTACACACCTGCGGAGCACAAGCCGTAATCAGCTCAGTCTGGAGATGTTCCGTGCCCAATTTGAAGTCAATCGGGCGAACTCCCTCGGAGGAGTTCGTTTTGCGTCAAAGAAATGCTAACCAAAATGGCCGACTTCCTGTTGGGTTTAGGGCGTGGCTCCAATTCAATTTTTTGTATGTTTGGGTATGATACACGTGTGTGTCGAGTTTCGTATGTGTACGACAAAGTAAGCGAAATTTGTCTATGGAGAATTTCGGAAAAACTTCAAGGGGGCGCTATTGAGGCATTTAGCCACGCCCATGGGAAACGACTCTATCCGCTGAAAGAGCTCGCCATTCTTGACCTGTGTATGAAATTTCGTGAGGACACGACTTCGTTAAAGCCACGAAAAAGGCAAACGTAATTGGACGATAAAAAATCGTCAGTCGCCGCGGCGGCACACGGACGCCGTTCGTCGTATCTTCACAGCGTTCATAATGTAGCTTCAGCAACTGGTTCTGCATGTATTAGAAGTGGAATGAAGTTGATCGGGTGAAGTATGGATTTTTAATGAATTTTTGCGTACTTCCTGTTACCACCGGGGGCGCTATGAGCCAGGCAGGAAGTCGATACATCAAAACGTTCAGGGAGGAGCCATCGTCATGTCCTTTGAATTTCAAGTGGCTACGACGAAGTATGTGCGCGTGAAAGGCAAACGAAATTTAAATTGGGATGATACACATTCGCCGCGGCGGCACACGGACGCCGTTGCTCGTAGGGTCAAAGCGTTCATGATGTAGCTTCACCATCCGGGTCTGCATGTACTAGAAGTGTAACGAAGTCGATTTGGTCAACTACGTATTTTTAACGAATTTTTGTACGTTTCCTGTTACCACCGGGGGGCGCTATGAGCGACGTACGCAAATAATATGTCGGATTGTTCAGGGTCTCGCCATAGATTTTTGCACCAAGTTTGAAGCGTCTACGATCAAGTATGTGGGCATGAGAGCCGTTCGTATTTACATGGCGAGCACCGAAACAGTCGCCAAACTTCGGGGCACGCCAGAGGCCAACCCCTTTGAGCTACAGACCTGCGGAGCACAAGATAAGCTCAGCTAGGTCTGACGATGTTCTGGACCCAATTTGGAGCCGATCGGGCGTAACCCCTCGGAGGAGTTCGTTTTGCGTAAAATAAATGCTAACCAAAATGGCCGACTTCCTGTTGGTTTTTGGGCTTCGCACGAAACAAATTTTTTTCATGTCTGGGTATGATACATATGTGTACCAAGTTTGGGCAGCCTGCGAGAAAAAAAATTTTGGTCCCTATGGCCGGGGGTCAAAAGTTCAAGGGGGCGCTGTTGTGCCAATTTGCCCCGCCCACAAACGGCGATAGTATCAGATCGAAATTTTTTCAGGTCCCGACGTGTGTCCCAAATTTCGTCCGTTTCTCGGCTTGGCAAAGGGGTCAAATCGAGGTTCAAAGTCGCGGAAAAATAATAATAATAATAATAAAAATAAACACTTGCATTTCGGGGAATTTTGCGCCAGGTCAGTGGAGTACTTGATTACTTGCTTGCTTACTTGTTGTTACTCGTCGGCTGGCACGTCGACTAATGTGGATGTCGAATAACAATAGGGACCTCCCTGGGTCGTTGACACAGGCTCGGGCCCTAATAATAAACATTACAATATCTGGGGTTTTTGCTGCCAGGTCTATGCAGTACTTGAGTACTAGCTTGCTTACTTGTTGTTACTCGTCGGCTGGCACGTTGACTAATGTGCATGTCGAATAACAATAGGGACCTCCCTGGGTCGTTGACACAGGCTCGGGCCCTAATTAAAGCCGCAAGCGGCTATGACGGGCCCTCGCTCCACGCCACTCGGCGTCCCCGCTACCCCCGGGCCGCTCTTCGAAAACCCCCGCGCGCAACCGGACGCGGGCGGCTGCGTCGAGGGCGGTCCCCTCGTCGAACACGTGACGTTTCGAGCAAAACAGACAACGTACGATGGAGTTACGGCAGGTTTACGGTTCGTCCACCAGGGGGCGGTAACGGGATGTGGGCCGTTGCGTACGGGGTCGTGACCTCATCACACATGTGAAGTTTCGAGCCGATCGGACAATGTCGATGCAAAACGCAACATTTCCTGTGTCCACAAGGGGGCATATTGAGCGAGCTAGCGTACGATCAAATGGAGGCGTAGAGGGCGGGCCCCTGATCATGTACTGAAATTTTGAAGTGACTACGACCAAGTATGTGGGCGTGGAAGGCAAACGTAATAGCATGGCGACTAAACGAGCAGTTGGCCAACTTTGTCGCCCCCTAGCGGCCACGCCGTTTCACGTAGAGAAAAGCTTTTAATAGTGTTTGACCAGCTTGGTCTCCTGATGATCTGTAGCGAATATGAAGTCAATCGGGCAAAATCCGTGGGAGGTGGCAGTTCACGATGGAGCGCTATTCCTGTCGCCGCCACAAGGGGGCCATTAGCCGTAGCGTCATAGCGTTCACGAAATACCTTCACCAACTTGTTCGGCATGTTTTAGAAGTGGAATGAAGTTGATGGGGTCAACGATGTATTTTTAATGAATTTTAGCGCACTTCCTGTTACCACCGGGGGGCGCTATGAGTGACGTAGGAAAATAATATGTCGGATCGTTCAGGGTCACGCCATCATCATGTGCACCAAGTTTGAAGCTGCTGCGATCAAATCTGTGGGCGTGCTAGCATTGCAAACTTCTTAGCTGAATTCGGCAACTTGGCCGTGCCCTAGTAGCCACGCCCTTTTGACCTACACACCTGCGGAGCACAAGCCGTAATCAGCTCAGTCTGGAGATGTTCCGTGCCCAATTTGAAGTCAATCGGGCGAACTCCCTCGGAGGAGTTCGTTTTGCGTCAAAGAAATGCTAACCAAAATGGCCGACTTCCTGTTAGGTTTAGGGCGTGGCTCCAATTCAATTTTTGGTATGTTTGGGTATGATACACGTGTGTGTCGAGTTTCGTATGTGTACGACAAAGTAAGCGAAATTTGTCTATGGAGAATTTCGGAAAAACTTCAAGGGGGCGCTATTGAGGCATTTAGCCACGCCCATGGGAAACGACTCTATCCGCTGAAAGAGCTCGCCATTCTTGACCTGTGTATGAAATTTCGTGAGGACACGACTTCGTTAAAGCCACGAAAAAGGCAAACGTAATTGGACGATAAAAAATCGTCAGTCGCCGCGGCGGCACACGGACGCCGTTCGTCGTATCTTCACAGCGTTCATAATGTAGCTTCAGCAACTGGTTCTGCATGTATTAGAAGTGGAATGAAGTCGATCGGGTGAAGTATGGATTTTTAACGAATTTTTGCGTACTTCCTGTTACCACCGGGGGGCGCTATGAGCCAGGCAGGAAGTCGATACATCAAAACGTTCAGGGAGGAGCCATCGTCATGTCCTTTGAATTTCAAGTGGCTACGACGAAGTATGTGCACGTGAAAGGCAAACGAAATTTAAATTGGGATGATACACATTCGCCGCGGCGGCACACGGACGCCGTTGCTCGTAGGGTCAAAGCGTTCATGATGTAGCTTCACCATCCGGGTCTGCATGTACTAGAAGTGTAACGAAGTCGATTTGGTCAACTACGTATTTTTAACGAATTTTTGTACGTTTCCTGTGACCACCGGGGGGCGCTATGAGCGACGTCGGCAAATAATATGTCGGATCGTTCAGGGTCTCGCCATAGATTTTTGCACCAAGTTTGAAGCGTCTACGATCAAGTATGTGGGCATGAGAGCCATTCGTATTTACATGGCGAGCACCGAAACAGTCGCCAAACTTCGGGGCACGCCAGAGGCCAACCCCTTTGAGCTACAGACCTGCGGAGCACAAGATAAGCTCAGCTAGGTCTGACGATGTTCTGAACCCAATTTGGAGCCGATCGGGCGTAACCCCTCGGAGGAGTTCGTTTTGCGTTTTCAAACTTTGAAGCAAAATGGCCGACTTCCTGTTGGGTTTCGGGCTTCGCTATAGGAGGATTTTGTGTTCATCTCGCATTGATGAACATGTGTGGCGATTTTGGTCCGCTTTCGTTAACGTCATTTTTTTCCCTATGGGTTTTTGGGAAAATTGTAGGGGGCGCTATTTAGCCATTTGGCCCCGCCCATATGCGACGCTGGCATCATATATCAATTTTCGCGAAGCCCCACGAGGCTACAAAGTTTCGTTCGTTTCTCGGCTTGGCAAAGGGGTCAAAATGGCAATTGAATCGTCGGAAGAATAATAATAATAAAAAGAAACATTACAATATCTGGGGTTTTTGCTGCCAGGTCTATGCAGTACTTGAGTACTTGCTTGCTTACTTGCTGTTACTCGTCGGCTGGCACGTCGACTAATGTGCATGTCGAATAACAATAGGGACCTCCCTGGGTCGTTGACACAGGCTCGGGCCCTAATAATTAAAGCCGCAAGCGGCTATGACGGGCCCTCGCTCCACGCCACTCGGCGTCCCCGCTACCCCTGGGCCGCTCTTCGAAAACCCCCGCGCGCAACCGGACGTGGGCGGCTGCGTCGAGGGCGGTCCCCTCGTCGAACACGTGACGTTTCGAGCAAAACGGACAACGTACGATGGAGTTACGGCAGGTTTACGGTTCGTCCACCAGGGGGCGGTAATGGGATGTGGGCCGTTGCGTTCGGGGTCGTGACCTCATCACACATGTGAAGTTTCGAGCTGATCGGACAATGTCGATGCAAAACGCGACATTTCCTGTGTCCACAAGGGGGCGTATTGAGCGAGCTAGCGTACGATCAAATGGAGGCGTAGAGGGCGGGCCCCTGATCATGTACTGAAATT
The DNA here is from genome assembly GCF_045865225.1 of Trachurus japonicus. Classification (NCBI taxonomy): domain Eukaryota; kingdom Metazoa; phylum Chordata; class Actinopteri; order Carangiformes; family Carangidae; genus Trachurus; species Trachurus japonicus. The sequence continues at coordinate 14,398,205 of NC_140924.1, forward strand.
TTGAAGTGACTACGACCAAGTATGTGGGCGTGGAAGGCAAACGTATTAGCATGGCGACTAAACGAGCAGTTGACCAACTTTGTCGCCCCCTAGCAGCCACGCCGTTTGACGTAGAGAAAAGCTTTTAATAGTGTTTGACCAGCTCGGTCTCCTGATGATCTGTAGCGAATATGAAGTCAATCGGGCAAAATCCGTGGGAGGTGGCAGTTCACGATGGAGCGCTATTCCTGTCGCCGCCACAAGGGGCCATTAGCCGTAGCGTCATAGCGTTCACGAAATACCTTCACCAACTTGTTCGGCATGTTTTAGAAGTGGAATGAAGTTGATGGGGGCAACTATGTACTTTTAATGAATTTTAGCGCACTTCCTGTTACCACCGGGGGGCGCTATGAGTGACGTAGGAAAATAATATGTCGGATCGTTCAGGGTCATGCCATCATCATGTGCACCAAGTTTGAAGCTGCTGCGATCAAATCTGTGGGCGTGATAGCATTTAAACCTTTTTAGCTGAATTCGGGAACTTGGCCGTGCCCTAGTAGCCACGCCCTTTGACCTACACACCTGCGGAGCACAAGCCGTAATCAGCTCAGTCTGGAGATGTTCCGTGCCCAATTTGAAGTCAATCGGGTGAACTCCCTCGGAGGAGTTCGTTTTGCGTCAAAGAAATGCTAACCAAAATGGCCGACTTCCTGTTGGGTTTAGGGCGTGGCTCCAATTCAATTTTTGGTATGTTTGGGTATGATACACGTGTGTGTCGAGTTTCGTATGTGTACGACAAAGTAAGCGAAATTTGTCTATGGAGAATTTCGGAAAAACTTCAAGGGGGCGCTATTGAGGCATTTAGCCACGCCCATGGGAAACGACTCTATCCGCTGAAAGAGCTCGCCATTCTTGACCTGTGTATGAAATTTCGTGAGGACACGACTTCGTTAAAGCCACGAAAAAGGCAAACGTAATTGTACGATAAAAAATCGTCAGTCGCCGCGGCGGCACACGGACGCCGTTCGTCGTATCTTCACAGCGTTCATAATGTAGCTTCAGCAACTGGTTCTGCATGTATTAGAAGTGGAATGAAGTTGATCGGGTGAAGTATGGATTTTTAATGAATTTTTGCGTACTTCCTGTTACCACCGGGGGGCGCTATGAGCCAGGCAGGAAGTCGATACATCAAAACGTTCAGGGAGGAGCCATCGTCATGTCCTTTGAATTTCAAGTGGCTACGACGAAGTATGTGCACGTGAAAGGCAAACGAAATTTAAATTGGGATGATACACATTCGCCGCGGCGGCACACGGACGCCGTTGCTCGTAGGGTCAAAGCGTTCATGATGTAGCTTCACCATCCGGGTCTGCATTTACTAGAAGTGTAACGAAGTCGATTTGGTCAACTACGTATTTTTTACGAATTTTTGTACGTTTCCTGTTACCACCGGGGGGCGCTATGAGCGACGTCGGCAAATAATATGTCGGATCGTTCAGGGTCTCGCCATAGATTTTTGCACCAAGTTTGAAGTGTCTACGATCAAGTATGTGGGCATGAGAGCCGTTCGTATTTTCATGGCGAGCAACGAAACAGTCGCCAAACTTCGGGGCACGCCAGAGGCCAAGCGCTTTGAGCTACAGACCTGCGGAGCACAAGATAAGCTCAGCTAGGTCTGACGATGTTCTGGACCCAATTTGGAGCCGATCGGGCGTAACCCCTCGGAGGAGTTCGTTTTGCGTAAACCAACTTTGAAGCAAAATGGCCGACTTCCTGTTGGTTGTCGGGTATGTCCGTAATGAGATTTTTTGAAGATCTTGGGTTGATGAATATGTTTACCAAGTTTCGGACAAATCGGTGTCGCAGACTGCCATTTCCTATGCGCGGTCTAGGGGGCGCTGTGGTGGCATTTGGCCACGCCCACATGCGAGACCACCACAGAATCGCAATTTTTGGGCTTCCCCCCCTGCGTGTAAAATTTTATCCGTTTCTCGGCTTGGGAAAGGGGTCGAAATCTGGTTCGAACTCGCGGAATAATAATAATAATAATAATAATAATAAACATTTGCATTTCGGGGAATTTTGCGCCAGGTCAGTGGAGTACTTGATTACTTGCTTGCTTACTTGTTGTTACTCGTCGGCTGGCACGTCGACTAATGTGGATGTCGAATAACAATAGGGACCTCCCTGGGTCGTTGACACAGGCTCGGGCCCTAATTAAAGCCGCAAGCGGCGATGGCGGGCCCTCGCTCGCCCATGCCACCGTGGGGCCTGAGGCACGCCGGGGCCGTGGCGCGGAGCAGAAATGGAGAAAAACCTGGAAGGAGGCCAAAAATGCAATGTTTCGTTCATCCACCAGGGGGCAGTCACCGCATGTGGTCTGGTGCGTTCAGGGGCCGCCCCTCATCACTCGCGTGAAGTTTGGAGTGAATCAGACAAAGCATGAGGGAGTTATGAGCAGTTAAAGGTTCGTCCACTAGGGGGCAGTAATGGGATGCGTGCAGGTGTGTTCAGGGTCAGCCCCTCATCACACATGTGAAGTTTTGTGGAAATCGGAGAAAGCATGAGGGAGTTATGAGCAGTTAATGGTTCGTCCACTAGGGGGCAGTAATGGTATGCGTGCAGGTGTGTTCAGGGTCAGTCCCTCATCACACATGTGAAGTTTCTTGGAAATCGGACAAAGCATGAGGGAGTTATGAGCAGTTAAAGGTTCGTCCACTAGGGGGCAGTAATGGGATGCATGCAGGTGTGTTCAGGGTCAGCCCCTCATCACACATGTGAAGTTTCGTGGAAATCGGACAATGTTGATGTAAAATATGGCACTTCCTGTTTCCACTAGGGGGCAACATGAGTGAGATCGCCTACGAGCATATGGAAACGTTGAGGTCGTGACCCTGGACCTGTGTACCAATTTTCATGTTGATATGAGTTCAATAAAGCCATCCAAAGGGCAAACGTATTGTCATGGCGAGGAATGGTCGCCGCGTCGCCACACGGACGCCATTACTCGTAGCTTCACAGCGTTCATGATGTAGCTTCACCAACTGGTTCTACATGTTTTAGAAGTGGAATGAAGTTGATGGGGCAAAGTATGTACATTTTCCAAATTTTAGTACACTTCCTGTTACCACCGGGGGGCGCTATGAGTTACGTGGGAAGTTAATATATCGGGACGTTCAGGGCGGAGCCATCATCATGTCCAGCAAGTTTGAAGTTGATTGGATGAAGTATGTGGGCGTGAGAGCCACTCGTATGTACATGGCGAGCACGCCAAAGTGAATTGAGCGCTGGCAGCCACGCCCTTTGACCTACGGACTCACGGAGCACAAGATAAGCTCAGCTAGGTCTGGAGATGTGGTGTACCTAATTTCAACTTGATCGGGCGAACGCTGTGGGAGGAGTTCGTTTTAGGCGGGAAAAATCAAAATCAAAATGGCCGACTTCCTGTTGGGTTGAGGTCATGAGGTCAAGAGGCTTTTTTGCATATCTGGGTATAATACATATGTGTACCGAATTTTATCGACATCGGACAAAGTCACTCAAATTCCCTATGGGGATTTTGAAAGTTTGTAGGGGGCGCTATTTCGCCATTTCGCGTCGACCATGTGCGACCACCCAAAAATATCGAATTTCGGATCAGGCCGGACGTCCGTGCAAAAGTACACGCGTTTTCGCATTTGGGAAAGGGGCGAAATTGAGGCACGAAGTCGGAGAAGAATAATAATAATAAACAGCGCGATTTCAATAGGGCTTTCGCTGGGCGACTTGCAGTCGCCGCTCGGGCCCTAATAAAAAGAAACATTACAATATCTGGGGTTTTTGCTGCCAGGTCTATGCAGTACTTGAGTACTTGCTTGCTTACTTGTTGTTACTCGTCGGCTGGCACGTCGACTAATGTGCATGTCGAATAACAATAGGGACCTCCCTGGGACGTTGTCACAGGCTCGGGCCCTAATTAAAGCCGCAAGCGGCGATGATCGGCCCTCGCTCGACCCATGCGACCGCGGGGGCCTGAGGCGTGCGGGGGCCGTGGCGCGAAGCGAGAATGGCGAAAAAGCGCTGCGGGAGCGGAAAAACGCAACGTGCGGTTCGTCCACTAGGTGGCGCTACGAAGCCAGAAGCGGGTAGCGGCGTTCAGGAGCTGACCGGGATCAAGCCCCTGACGTTTGATGTGAATCGGACAATGTAAATGTAAAACCGGTCACTTCCTGTTACCACCAGGGGGCGCATTTGTATGAATCCAGATGTGGGTAGGTGTGATCAGGGGCTGACCAGGATCACACATGTCAGGTTTGAAGTTAATCGGACAATGTAAATGTAAAACAGGTCACTTCCTGTTACCACCAGGGGGCGCATTTGTATGAACCCAGATGTGGGTAGGTGTGTTTAGGGGCAGTGGCTCATCAAATATGTAAAATTTGAAGTCGATCGGACAAGTTAAGTGTAAACCAGGTCACTTCCTGTTACCACCGGGGGCGCATTGAGTAAAGTGGGCGTGCCATTCAGCGGAACGTTCAGGGTGGAGCCATCATCATCTTCAGCAAGTTTGAAGCTGATAGGATGAAGTATGTGGGCGTTAGAGCTGTTAGAAGGTGAAATGGCGAGGAAACATGAAGTCGCCAAAAATTGGCAAGGCCGCAGAAGCCACGCCCTTTGACGTAGAGACCTATGGAGCACAAGGTTGGATCAGCATGGCATCTCGATAACCTGTAGGCAATTTGAAGTAGATCGGGCGAAATTAGTGGGAGGAGTTAAAGATTTTAATGTAAAAAATGGTCACTTCCTGTTACCACCGGGGGGCGCTTTGAGTAAAGTGAGATATTGATATATCGGGCGAATCAGTGACTCACCCCCATAATTTCCTTCAAGTTTGAAGTTGATAGGATAAAGCATGTGGGCGTGACAGCCAACCGAATGTTGGTGGCGATCGAGCCTATGTTTGGCGCCCATTGGAAGCCACGCCCTTTGACGTATTGACCTACGGAGCACAAGCTGTACTCAGCTAGGTCTGAAGATGTTGTCTATCAAATTTGGAGCGTGTCGTGCGAACCGTTTCGGACGAGTTAATTTGGCGCCAAAAACGACCAATTCAAAATGGCCGACTTCCTGTTGACATTTCACCATGACATTAAGAGGCTTTTTTGTATATCTGGGTATGGTACATATGTGTACCGAATTTTGTAGGTCTACGCCAAAGTAAGCAAAATTGTCTATGGGACTTTTCAAAATTTGTAGGGGGCGCTATTTCGCCATGTTGCGTCGGACATGTGCGACCACCACATATATCGAATTTCGGATCAGGCCGGACGTCCGGGCAAAAGTTCACGCATTTTCGAAGTCGGGAAAGGGGCCAAATTGGGGCATTTAGGTGACGGAATAATAAGAATAATAATAAACAGCGCGATTTCAATAGGCCTTCGCCGGGCGAGTGCTACTCGCCGCTCGGGCCTAATTAAAGCCGCAAGCGGCTATGACGGGCCCTCGCTCCACGCCACTCGGCGTCCCCGCTACCCCCGGGCCGCTCTTCGTAAACCCCCGCGCGCAACCGGACGTGGGCGGCTGCGTCGAGGGCGGTCCCCTCGTCGAACACGTGACGTTTCGAGCAAAACGGACAACGTACGATGGAGTTACGGCAGGTTTACGGTTCGTCCACCAGGGGGCGGTAACGGGATGTGGGCCGTTGCGTACGGGGTCGTGACCTCATCACACATGTGAAGTTTCGAGCTGATCGGACAATGTCGATGCAAAACGCGACATTTCCTGTGTCCACAAGGGGGCGTATTGAGCGAGCTAGCGTACGATCAAATGGAGGCGTAGAGGGCGGGCCTCTGATCATGTACTGAAATTTTGAAGTGACTACGACCAAGTATGTGGGCGTGGAAGGCAAACGTAATAGCATGGCGACTAAACGAGCAGTTGACCAACTTTGTCGCCCCCTAGCAGCCACGCCGTTTCACGTAGAGAAAAGCTTTTAATAGTGTTTGACCAGCTCGGTCTCCTGATGATCTGTAGCGAATATGAAGTCAATCGGGCAAAATCCGTGGGAGGTGGCAGTTCACGATGGAGCGCTATTCCTGTCGCCGCCACAAGGGGGCCATTAGCCGTAGCGTCATAGCGTTCACGAAATACCTTCACCAACTTGTTCGGCATGTTTTAGAAGTGGAATGAAGTTGATGGGGGCAACTATGTATTTTTAATGAATTTTAGCGCACTTCCTCTTACCACCGGGGGGCGCTATGAGTGACGTAGGAAAATAATATGTCGGATCGTTCAGGGTCACGCCCTCATCATGTGCACCAAGTTTGAAGCTGCTGCGATCAAATCTGTGGGCGTGATAGCATTTAAACCTTTTTAGCTGAATTCGGGAACTTGGCCGTGCCCTAGTAGCCACGCCCTTTGACCTACACACCTGCAGAGCACAAGCCGTAATCAGCTCAGTCTGGAGATGTTCCGTGCCCAATTTGAAGTGAATCGGGCGAACTCCCTCGGAGGAGTTCGTTTTGCGTCAAAGAAATGCTAACCAAAATGGCCGACTTCCTGTTGGGTTTAGGGCGTGGCTCCAATTCAATTTTTGGTATGTTTGGGTATGATACACGTGTGTGTCGAGTTTCGTATGTGTACGACAAAGTAAGCGAAATTTGTCTATGGAGAATTTCGGAAAAAATTCAAGGGGGCGCTATTGAGGCATTTAGCCACGCCCACGGGAAACGACTCTATCCGCTAAAAGAGCTCGCCATTCTTGACCTGTGTATGAAATTTCGTGAGGACACGACTTCGTTAAAGCCACGAAAAAGGCAAACGTAATTGTACGATAAAAAATCGTCAGTCGCCGCGGCGGCACACGGACGCCGTTCGTCGTATCTTCACAGCGTTCATAATGTAGCTTCAGCAACTGGTTCTGCATGTATTAGAAGTGGAATGAAGTCGATCGGGTGAAGTATGGATTTTTAACGAATTTTTGCGTACTTCCTGTTACCACCGGGGGGCGCTATGAGCCAGGCAGGAAGTCGATACATCAAAACGTTCAGGGAGGAGCCAACGTCATGTCCTTTGAATTTCAAGTGGCTACGACGAAGTATGTGCGCGTAATTGGCAAACGAAATTTAAATTGGGATGATACACATTCGCCGCGGCGGCACACGGACGCCGTTGCTCGTAGGGTCAAAGCGTTCATGATGTAGCTTCACCATCCGGGTCTGCATGTACTAGAAGTGTAACGAAGTCGATTTGGTCAACTACGTATTTTTAACGAATTTTTGTACGTTTCCTGTTACCACCGGGGGGCGCTATGAGCGACGTCGGCAAATAATATGTCGGATCGTTCAGGGTCTCGCCATAGATTTTTGCACCAAGTTTGAAGCGTCTACGATCAAGTATGTGGGCATGAGAGCCGTTCGTATTTACATGGCGAGCACCGAAACAGTCGCCAAACTTCGGGGCACGCCAGAGGCCAACCCCTTTGAGCTACAGACCTGCGGAGCACAAGATAAGCTCAGCTAGGTCTGACGATGTTCTGAACCCAATTTGGAGCCGATCGGGCGTAACCCCTCGGAGGAGTTCGTTTTGCGTTTACAAACTTTGAAGCAAAATGGCCGACTTCCTGTTGGTTGTCGGGTATGTCCGTAATGAGATTTTTTGAAGATCTTGGGTTGATGAATATGTTTACCAAGTTTCGGACAAATCGGTGTCGCAGACTGCCATTTCCTATGCGCGGTCTAGGGGGCGCTGTGGTGCCATTTGGCCACGCCCACATGCGAGACCACCATAGAATCGCAATTTTTTGGCTTCCCCCCCTGCGTGTAAAATTTCATCCGTTTCTCGGCTTGGGAAAGGGGTCGAAATCTTGTTCGAACTCGCGGAATAATAATAATAATAATTAAAGCCGCAAGCGGCGATGATCGGCCCTCGCTCGACCCATGCGACCGCGGGGGCCTGAGGCGTGCGGGGGCCGTGGCGCGAAGCGAGAATGGCGAAAAAGCGCTGCAGGAGCGGAAAAACGCAACGTGCGGTTCGTCCACTAGGTGGCGCTACGAAGGCAGAAGCGGGTAGCGGCGTTCAGGAGCTGACCGGGATCAAGCCCCTGACGTTTGATGTGAATCGGACAATGTAAATGTAAAACAGGTCACTTCCTGTTACCACCAGGGGGCGCATTTGTATGAATCCAGATGTGGGTAGGTGTGATCAGGGGCTGACCAGGATCACACATGTCAGGTTTGAAGTTAATCGGACAATGTAAATGTAAAACAGGTCACTTCCTGTTACCACCAGGGGGCGCATTTGTATGAACCCAGATGTGGGTAGGTGTGTTTAGGGGCAGTGGCTCATCAAATATGTAAAATTTGAAGTCGATCGGACAAGTTAAGTGTAAACCAGGTCACTTCCTGTTACCACCGGGGGGCGCATTGAGTAAAGTGGGCGTGCCATTCAGCGGAACGTTCAGGGTGGAGCCATCATCATCTTCAGCAAGTTTGAAGCTGATAGGATGAAGTATGTGGGCGTTAGAGCTGTTAGAAGGTGAAATGGCGAGGAAACATGATTTCGCCAAAAATTGGCAAGGCCGCAGAAGCCACGCCCTTTGACGTAGAGACCTATGGAGCACAAGGTTGGATCAGCATGGCATCTCGATAACCTGTAGGCAATTTGAAGTAGATCGGGCGAAATTAGTGGGAGGAGTTAAAGATTTTAATGTAAAAAATGGTCACTTCCTGTTACCACCGGGGGGCGCTTTGAGTAAAGTGAGATATTGATATATCGGGCGAATCAGTGACTCACCCCCATAATTTCCTTCAAGTTTGAAGTTGATAGGATAAAGCATGTGGGCGTGACAGCCAACCGAATGTTGGTGGCGTTCGAGCCTATGTTTGGCGCCCATTGGAAGCCACGCCCTTTGACGTATTGACCTACGGAGCACAAGCTGTACTCAGCTAGGTCTGAAGATGTTGTCTATCAAATTTGGAGCGTGTCGTGCGAACCGTTTCGGACGAGTTAATTTGGCGCCAAAAACGACCAATTCAAAATGGCCGACTTCCTGTTGACATTTCACCATGACATTAAGAGGCTTTTTTGTATATCTGGGTATGGTACATATGTGTACCGAATTTTGTAGGTCTACGCCAAAGTAAGCAAAATTGTCTATGGGACTTTTCAAAATTTGTAGGGGGCGCTATTTCGCCATGTCGCGTCGGACATGTGCGACCACCACATATATCGAATTTCGGATCAGGCCGGACGTCCGGGCAAAAGTTCACGCATTTTCGAAGTCGGGAAAGGGGCCAAATTGGGGCATTTAGGTGACGGAATAATAAGAATAATAATAAACAGCGCGATTTCAATAGGCCTTCGCCGGGCGAGTGCTACTCGCCGCTCGGGCCTAATTAAAGCCGCAAGCGGCTATGACGGGCCCTCGCTCCACGCCACTCGGAGTCCCCGCTACCCCCGGGCCGCTCTTCGAAACCCCCGCGCGCAACCGGACGTGGGCGGCCGCGTCGAGGGCGGTCCCCTCGTCGAACACGTGACGTTTCGAGCAAATCGGACGACGTACGATGGAGTTACGGCAGGTTTACGGTTCGTCCACCAGGGGGCGGTAACGGGATGTGGGCCGTTGCGTTCGGGGTCGTGACCTCATCACACATGTGAAGTTTCGAGCCGATCGGACAATGTCGATGCAAAACGCGACATTTCCTGTGTCCACAAGGGGGCGTACAAGGGGGCGTATTGAGCAAATGGAGGCGTAGAGGGCCGGCCTCTGATCATGTACTGAAATTTTGAAGTGACTACGATCAAGTATGTGGGCGTGGAAGGCAAACGTAATAGCATGGCGACTAAACGAGCAGTTGACCAACTTTGTCGCCCCCTAGCGGCCACGCCGTTTGACGTAGAGAAAAGCTTTTAATAGTGTTTGACCAGCTCGGTCTCCTGATGACTTGTAGCGAATATGAAGTCAATCGGGCAAAATCCGTGGGAGGTGGCAGTTCGCGGTGGAGCGCTATTCCTGTCGCCGCCACAAGGGGGCCATTAGCCGTAGCGTCATAGCGTTCATGAAATACCTTCACCAACTTGTTCGGCATGTTTTAGAAGTGGAATGAAGTTGATGGGGTCAACGATGTATTTTTTAATGAATTTTAGCGCACTTCCTGTTACCACCGGGGGGCGCAATGAGTGACGTAGGAAAATAATATGTCGGATCGTTCAGGGTCACGCCCTCATCATGTGCACCAAGTTTGAAGCCGCTGCGATCAAATCTGTGGGTGTGATAGCATTGCAAACTTCTTAGCTGAATTCGGCAAATTGGCCGTGCCCTAGCAGCCACGCCCTTTTGACCTACACACCTGCGGAGCACAAGCCGTAATCAGCTTGGTCTGGAGATGTTCTGTACCCAATTTGAAGTGAATCGGGCGAACTCCCTCGGAGGAGTTCGTTTTGCGTCAAAGAAATGCTAACCAAAATGGCCGACTTCCTGTTAGGTTTAGGGCGTGGCTCCAATTCAATTTTTTTGTATGTTTGGGTATGATACACGTGTGTGTCGAGTTTCGTATGTGTACGACAAAGTAAGCGAAATTTGTCTATGGAGAAATTCGGAAAAACTTCTAGGGGGCGCTATTGAGGCATTTAGCCACGCCCATGGGAAACGACTCTATCCCCTGAAAGAGCTCCCCATTCTTGACCCGTGTATGAAATTTCGTGAGGACACGACTTCGTTAAAGCCACGAAAAAAGGCAAACGTAATTGTACGATAAAAAATCGTCAGTCGCCGCGGCGGCACACGGACGCCGTTCGTCGTATCTTCACAGCGTTCATAATGTAGCTTCAGCAACTGGTTCTGCATGTATTAGAAGTGGAATGAAGTTGATCGGGTGAAGTATGGATTTTTAATGAATTTTTGCGTACTTCCTGTTACCACCGGGGGGCGCTATGAGCCAGGCAGGAAGTCGATACATCAAAACGTTCAGGGAGGAGCCAACGTCATGTCCTTTGAATTTCAAGTGGCTACGACGAAGTATGTGCGCGTGAAAGGCAAACGAAATTTAAATTGGGATGATACACTTTCGCCGCGGCGGCACACGGACGCCGTTGCTCGTAGGGTCAAAGCGTTCATGATGTAGCTTCGCCATCCGGGTCTGCATGTACTAGAAGTGTAACGAAGTCGATTTGGTCAACTACGTATTTTTAACGAATTTTTGTACGTTTCCTGTTACCACCGGGGGGCGCTATGAGCGACGTACGCAAATAATATGTCGGATCGTTCAGGGTCTCTCCATAGATTTTTGCACCAAGTTTGAAGCGTCTACGATCAAGTATGAGGGCATGAGTGCCGTTCGTATTTACATGGCGAGCACCGAAACAGTCGCCAAACTTCGGGGCATGCCAGAGGCCAAGCGCTTTGAGCTACAGACCTGCGGAGCACAAGATAAGCTCAGCTAGGTCTGGCGATGTTCTGGACTCAATTTGGAGCCGATCGGGCGTAACCCCTCGGAGGAGTTCGTTTTGCGTTTACAAACTTTGAAGCAAAATGGCCGACTTCCTGTTGGGTTTCGGGCTTCGCCAGAAAAGGATTTTTTGTTCATCTTGCATTGATAAATATGTGTGCCGACTTTTGTCCGCTTTTATTAACGTCATTTTTTTCCCTATGGGTTTTTGACAAGTTTGTAGGGGGCGCTATTTTGCCATTTGGCCACGCCCACATGCGAGACCACCACTCAACGCTAAGTTGCCACAGGCCCCACGTGCGTGCAAAATTTCGTCCGTTTCTCGGCTTGGGAAAGGGGTCGAAATGGCCTTCGAAAAAAATAATAATAATAATAATAATAATAATAAACATTTGCATTTCAAGATAGCGTTTTTTCCCTGCCAGGTCACTTGAGTACTTGATTACTTGCTTGGTTACTTGTTGCTTGTCGGTGATCGGTGTGGATGTCGAATTACAATAGGGACCTCCCTGGGTCGTTGACACAGGCTCGGGCCCTAATTAAAGCCGCAAGCGGCGATGACGGGCCCTCGCTCGCCCATGCCACCGCGGGGCCTGAGGCATGTCGGGGCTGCAATGCTTCGTTCATCCACCAGGTGGCGCTAAGCAGTTGTGGGTAGGTGCGTTCAGGGACGGCCCCTCATCACTCATGTGAAGTTTGGAGTGAATCGGACAAAGCATGAAGGAATTATGAGCAGTTAAAGGTTCGTCCACCAGGGGGCAGTAATGGGATGCGTGCAGGTGTGTTCAGGGTCAGTCCCTCATCACACATGTGAAGTTTCGTGGAAATCGGACAATGTTGATGTAAAATATGGCACTTCCTGTTTCCACTAGGGGGCGAATGAGTGAGATCGCCTACCAGCATATGGAAACGTTGAGGTCGTGACCCTTGACCTGTGTACCAATTTTCATGTTGATACAAGTTCAATAAAGCCATCCAAAGGGCAAACGTATTGTCATGGCGAGGAATGGTCGCCGCGTCGCCACACGGACGCCATTACTCGTAGCTTCACAGTCTTCATAATGTAGCTTCACCAACTGGTTCTGCATGTTTTAGAAGTGGAATGAAGTTGATGGGGCAAAGTATGTACATTTTCCAAATTTTAGTACACTTCCTGTTACCACCGGGGGGCGCTATGAGTTACGTGGGAAGTTAATATATCGGGACGTTCAGGGCGGAGCCAACATCATGTCCAGCAAGTTTGAAGTTGATTGGATGAAGTATGTGGGCGTGAGACCCACTCGTATGGACATGGCGAGAACGCCAAAGTCTGTTGAGCACAGGCAGCCACGCCCTTTGACCTACGGACTCACGGAGCACAAGATAAGCTCAGCTAGGTCTGGAGATGTGGTGTACCTAATTTGAACTTGATCGGGCAAATTCTGTGGGAGGAGTTAAGTTTAGGCGGGAAAAATCAAAACCAAAATGGCCGACTTCCTGTTGGGTTGAGGTCATGAGGTCAAGAGGATTTTTTGTATATCTGGGTATAATACATATGTGTACCGAATTTTATGTGTGTACGACAAAGTAAGACGAATGGCGATGCCATTGACACGTGGTTGTAGGGGGCGCTATTCAGCCATTTTGCGCCGCCCATGTGCGGCACCACCAAAATATCGAATTTCGGAGAAGGCCGGACGTCCGTGCAAAAGTAGACGCATTTTCGCATTTGGGAAAGGGGCGAAATTGGGGCCAGAAGTTGCGTAAGAATAATAATAATAATTAAAGCCGCAAGCGGCGATGACGGGCCCTCGCTCACCCATGCCACCGCGGGGCCTGAGGCACGCCGGGGCTGTGGCGTGAAGGTGAAAGGGTGAAAAAACCTGAGAGGAGGCAAAAAAAGCAATTTTTCGTTCATCCACCAGGGGGCAATCACCGCATGTGGTCTGGTGCGTTCAGGGGCCGCCCCTCATCACTCATGTGAAGTTTGGAGTGAATCGGACAAAGCATGAGGGAGTTATGAGCAGTTAATGGTTCGTCCACCAGGGGGCAGTAATGGGATGCGTGCAGGTGCGTTCAGGGTCAGTCCCTCATCACACATGTGAAGTTTCGTGTAAATCGGACAAAGCATGAAGGAGTTATGAGCAGTTAATGGTTCATCCACTAGGGGGCAGTAATGGGATGCGTGCAGGTGTGTTCAGGGTCAGTCCCTCATCACACATGTGAAGTTTCGTGGAAATCGGACAATGTTGATGTAAAATATGCCACTTCCTGTTTCCACTAGGGGGCAACATGAGTGAGATCGTCTATGAGCACATAGAAACGTTGAGGTCGTGACCCTGGACCTGTGTACCAATTTTCATGTTGATACGAGTTCAATAAAGCCATCCAAGGGCAAACGTATTGTCATGGCGAGGAATGGTCGCCGCGTCGCCACACGGACGCCATTACTCGTAGCTTCACAGCGTTCATGATGGAGCTTCACCAACTGGTTCTGCATGTTTTAGAAGTGGAATGAAGTTGATGGGGCAAAGTATGTACATTTTCCAAATTTAGTGCACTTCCTGTTACCACCGGGGGCGCTATGAGTTACGTGGGAAGTTAATATATCGGGACGTTCAGGGCGGAGCCATCATCATGTCCAGCAAGTTTGAAGTTGATTGGATGAAGTATGTGGGCGTGAGAGCCACTCGTATGGACATGGCGAGCACGCCAAAGTGAATTGAGCGCTGGCAGCCACGCCCTTTGACCTACGGACTCACGCAGCACAAGATAAGCTCAGCTAGGTCTGGAGATGTGGTGTACCTAATTTGAACTTGATCGGGCGAACGCTCTGGGAGGAGTTAATTTTAGGCGGGAAAAATCAAAACCAAAATGGCCGACTTCCTGTTGTGTTGAGGTCATGAGGTCAAGAGGATTTTTTGTATATCTGGGTATAATACATATGTGTACCGAATTTTGTGTGTGTATGACAAAGTAAGACGATGGCGATGCCATTGACACGTGTTTGTAGGGGGCGCTATTCAGCCATTTGGCCACGCCCATTTCCAACGACTTTAAAATATCAAATTTTTCGCGAGGCCTGATGTGCATGCCAAAATTCACGCGTTTTGGGGCATGTTGAGGCCCCCAAAAATGCGATTTTAGGGAGAATATAATAATAATAAACATAGCAATTACAATAGGGCTTTCGCTGGGCGACTTGCAGTCGCCGCTCGGGCCCTAATTAAAGCCGCAAGCGGCGATGACGGGCCCTCGCTCGCCCATGCCACCGCGGGGCCTGAGGCATGTCGGGGCTGCAATGTTTCGTTCATCCACCAGGTGGCGCTAAGCAGTTGTGTGTGGGTGCGTTCAGGGGCGGCCCCTCATCACTCGTGAAGTTTGGAGTGAATCGGACAAAGCATGAAGGAGTTATGAGCAGTTAATGGTTCATCCAGCAGGGGGCAGTAATGGGATGCGTGCAGGTGTAATCAGGGTCAGCCCCTCATCACACATGTGAAGTTTCGTGGAAATCGGACAAAGCATGAGGGAGTTATGAGCAGTTAAAGGTTCGTCCACTAGGGGGCAGTAATGGGATGCGTGCAGGTGTGTTCAGGGTCAGCCCCTCATTACACATGTGAAGTTTCGTGGAAATCGGACAAAGCATGAGGGAGTTATGAGCAGTTAAAGGTTCGTCCACTAGGGGGCAGTAATGGGATGCATGCAGGTGTGTTCAGGGTCAGCCCCTCATCACACATGTGAAGTTTCGTGGAAATCGGACAAAGCATGAGGGAGTTATGAGCAGTTAAAGGTTCGTCCACTAGGGGCAGTAATGGGATGCGTGCAGGTGTGTTCAGGGTCAGCCCCTCATCACACATGTGAAGTTTCGTGGAAATCGGACAAAGCATGAGGGAGTTATGAGCAGTTAAAGGTTCGTCCACTAGGGGGCAGTAATGGGATGCGTGCAGGTGTGTTCAGGGTCAGTCCCTCATCACACATGTGAAGTTTCGTGGAAATCGGACAATGTTGATGCAAAAAATGGCACTTCCTGTTTCCACTAGGGGGCTACATGAGTGAGATCGTCTATGAGCACATAGAAACGTTGAGGTCGTGACCCTGGACCTGTGTACCAATTTTCATGTTGATATGAGTTCAATAAAGCCATCCAAAGGGCAAACGTATTGTCATAGCGAGGAATGTTAGCCACGCCCCCACAGGGACGCCATTACACGTAGCTTCACAGCGTTCATAATGTAACTTCACCAACTGGTTCTGCATGTTGTAGAAGTGGAATGAAGTTGATGGGGCAAAGTATGTACATTTTCAAAATTTTAGTACACTTCCTGTTACCACCGGGGGGCGCTATGAGTTACGTGGGAAGTTAATATATCGGGACGTTCAGGGCGGAGCCATCATCATGTCCAGCAAGTTTGAAGTTGATTGGATGAAGTATGTGGGCGTGAGAGCCACACGTATGGACATGGCGAGAACGCCAAAGTCTGATGAGCGCTGGCAGCCACGCCCTTTGACCTACGGACTCACGGAGCACAACGTAAGCTCAGCTAGGTCTGGAGATGTGGTATACCTAATTTGAACTTGATCGGGCGAACGCTCTGGGAGGAGTTAAGTTTAGGCGGGAAAAATCTACACCAAAATGGCCGACTTCCTGTTGGGTTGATGTCATGAGGTCAAGAGGCTTTTTTGCATATCTGGGTATAATACATATGTGTACCGAATTTTATCAACATCGGACAAAGTCACTCAAATTCCCTATGGGGATTTTGAAAGTTTGTAGGGGGCGCTATTTCGCCATTTTGCGTCGACCATGTGCGACGACCCAAAAATATCGAATTTCGGATGAGGCCGGAGGGACATGCAAAGTTAGACAACTTTTCCAGTTGGGGAAAGGGGCGAAATTGGGGCATGAAGAGTCGCGTGAATAATAATAAGAATAATAAACATTACAATTTCAATAGGGCTTTCGCTGGGCGACTTGCAGTCGCCGCTCGGGCCCTAATAATAAACATTACAATATCTGGAGTTTTTGCTGCCAGGTCTATGCAGTACTTGAGTACTAGCTTGGTTACTTGTTGTTACTCGTCGGCTGGCACGTTGACTAATGTGCATGTCGAATAACAATAGGGACCTCCCTGGGTCGTTGACACAGGCTCGGGCCCTAATAATAAACAGCGCGATTTCAATAGGGCTTTCGCTGGGCGACTTGCAGTCGCCGCTCGGGCCCTAATAATAAACATTACAATTTCAATATAGCAATTTTTCCCCGGGGGGTCTTCCATACCACATGATTACTTCACTACTTGATTACTTTGGGGTCACTTGCACTTTGGGGTCACTTGCACGTTGGGGCATGAACGAATTTCAATAGGGCTTTCGCCAGGCGACTTGCAGTCGCCGCTCGGGCCCTAATAAACATAGCAATTACAATAGGGCTTTCGCTGGGCGACTTGCAGTCGCCGCTCGGGCCCTAAAAATATATAACTCTGTGTGGGTTGTCAAAAGTAGCTACGCTGCTGCTGCCGCCTCTCTCTCTCTCTCTCTCTCTCTCTCTCTCTCTCTCTCCCTTCACAGACGCACACAGCAGCAGGCAGGTACACACCTCTTTCCCCCTCACCGCTACGTGAGTTAGTGCATAACAGTGCTCGTCGCTATGTTGTCGTCTTAATATTAGCCATTAGCCACAGCTAGCGGTTAAAAGCTGACGTTAATGATTAAAGACAACGTTATCAGGCATGTCCATCTATTCGGCTACGTTTATGGTGACCGTGCCAGACACACCGGGGCTGAAGGCTGAGTTAAATGTAGGAGCCCAGTCAGATCCATGGCCATGCTCAAAAGAACAGACAAGCAGCCCACTGCTTCAGAGCAGTTACAGTAAAGAGGCAAGAGAGACAGAACCTACAGTAAACCCCCCCCCCCTCCTCCTCCTCCTCCTCCTTGAGAGCAGACAGGAAAGACAGTAAAAAAAAAACAGGTGTGTGTGAGTGAAAGAGGGAGAGAGAGATTTTTCTTTCCTTTTTTTATCCGTATTGAAAATGGTATTGAGTATCGAATATTTTCCTTAATATCGATATTGAGTTGAAAATTTTAGTATCATGATCATGATCGTGACAACCTTAGGCCAGTAACTGTAACTGTCCATCTGATTGGCTCTGGACAACTGCAGCGTCAGAAGGTCAGAATCAAGTTGGTGCCACAGGAGCTAAAAGATGATGGAGACCAGTGTATCGATGGAGAAGGGACAAATTTGAAACACAGAGACATGCACGCAGAATGTTAGGCCAATCTCTGGCCATTATAGCCCCCCCCCCCCCCCCCCCCCCCCAAAAAAAAAAAAAAAAAAGTAATTAAGTAACTTGTACTCTGAGTAAATTTTAAATGAACTACTTTTTACTTTTACTTGAGTAGATTTTTACACCAGTACTTTTACTTTTACTTGAGTAAAATTTCATCAAGGTAACTGTACTTTTACTTGAGTAGATTTTTTTGGTACTCTTTCCACCCCTGTCCATACGTTAGAAGATCAGACAGAAGACTGAGACGGATGAGACACTGACTTAGATCAGACAGAAGACAGACGAGCCGTCCACACTGAGACAGATCAGACACTGAACATAATTATTCACTTTCCCTGCAGACAAGATCCACATGGAGCCAGACGTCCCTGTGGACTCAAGACGGGACGACCTGAGAATTATATAAAGATGCTTTCATGCGTTTATAGCAGACATGACAGCTGTGACGTCACCAGAGATCACAGGTCGTTCTTCAGTGCAGCTTTGTGCTGCAGGCACCTGTCACTGATTCATACCTGCTGCAACTCGTGCAGGCAGCGGCGCCTCAGGAGCTCTGACTTCACTTACCTACACACACCACAGTTTGTATTGTAATCCTAAAGCTCCAACCTGATCTGAGTCTTTTTACTTGAATCCAATTTCATACATGTGATCTTTGTTGTTTAATAGTAATAAGATGATGTGTCAAGAAGTGGAGGTGTTTGGTTTCCATACCAACTAGGGAGTTCAAACTAACCACAATTGGCACATACATTGAAAATGTCTCAACCTGAGTCAGACTAAATGGCTCGAAGGCGCCCCCTGGAAAAAAATTCAAGATTAGATCAGGTATGACATTCATTCATTAGTCCCTTGACGGACTTATTTGCAGAAATGCAACTGCAAAGTGGACAGCAAAAATAGAAAAGTTATAATAATTAGGAGTAAAAAATTTGACTTATAAAATAATTGACAAAACATAGCACCTATATTTATGACAGTTGGCAGAGATGTTTATCCTTTTATGAAGTATCTTGGAGCCAAACGCTAAACTCAACTGATAATTTGACATTTAAAAATGTTGTTGCTTTTTCTAAATTTACTCATATGATTAAAAAATATTAACATTTATCATATGTCCAAGGTCAACAGATTGACCTAAAATTTGATCAACCTAAAGACCTTAGCGATGCTAAATTGCGAGGTAAAATTTTTACTGAGTAAACCTGAAATCAATAATGGCTGAAGTCCCTTATGATTTTTTTTAACAGTGTTTCCCTCCACAACACCGTAGCTGTTTAAAACAAACAGATACGTGGTGAACTCTTGTTTTCTGCCTCAGGGGCGACTGTAATCCTGGTTCACTAATGCTGTGGATTTTCATCCAGCTGTGATGTTCTCTGACAGGTTGAACTGAGTCACTGCTGCTTGGCTCTAAAATAAACTCACTGCTGCTCACGGCTTCATACATACGTACATATACGCACACTAACAACTCTGCGTAACATGCACACACATGGAAATCTTGGGATGAATTGAAGGTTTGCAGGAACCACTTATGGGCTTGTTCTCTGACTTCCTTCTGGGTTTAGAAGTGTTTTTCAGCTCTTCTGATTGGCGTGGTTGACTGTTTTAGAAACATCGGATCAGATGGCAGTAATCACTTGTACATTTGAAGGTACTACAATGATATTATATCTGCCAACCACCAGTGGATGTAAGGGACATACTGTATCATCAGGTGTCCAAACGTCTGTGTTGACGTCGGTGTTAAGACGTTGAACTTGTTCATATTAAAGGGGAACTATGCAAGTCCGGTCGCTACAGAGCTCCTCCTACAGTTTCAGGGTGTATATTTTCACTGTCATGAAAACCTACTGCTAACCCTCTTCCCTCTCAACAAAGCCGGTGAGAAGGCAATCCATGGAACGATGTCTATCAAGGTGGGGAATGTTCACAGGAGATTACGGATTACCAGACTTGTTTGTGTCATAGTGCCTTAAAGCAGTCCATGTTTCTCGCGAGGCGAGATGTGGGACACCGGGTCGGAGGCGCTGATTTTGAAAGGTTGGTTTTCAGCCAAGAGAAGCTAGGTGGAAGGCAGAGAGCCCCCATTCTCCCTGTAACAAGTCATTTAACCATCACAATCACTCTGGGGGTGCAAATCTTGCATAGTTCCTCTTGAAGAGGA